>NW_027266269.1:36496640-36839140 GCF_022045235.1 Haliotis cracherodii | reverse complement strand
TCAACATCAGCCAAGAGGATTAATTTTGCAACAAAACAACGCAAGGCCGCCCGATTTGTTCAAGACTACCTGAACAACGTTAACGTCAACGTATTGCCCTGGCCACCTTGTTCTCCAGTCATGAACCCCATTGAACATCTCTGGGATCATCTTGATCGTCAGCTGAGACAGCATGTACCGCCTCCAGCGAACCGACAGGAACTTGAACAGACTTTATTTAACTTATGGAACAGGATTCCTGTTAACGTTATCTGCCGACTGACGACGTCAATGAGGAGGCGTGTGTTGGCGTGCATGGATGCCCAGGGTGGTCACACTCGCTATTGATGACGTGTTACCTAACTACTGTGTCATTAATGGACTCTTCATGCACTTTTTCAATTAACTCTGATTTGTGTAATTTTATAATTTGGACCCCTTGACTCTTTCCTGGTGTATTGCGGAGAATGCAATATCGGCATTACAATGCATTTTCATTCTACTTCATGGAAAATGATTTCTGTTTATAAATTAATCATTCTAAATCTCACATATGCCTTTGTTTTTGGTGTTTGGTTAAGTGAAGTCGATGGAAACTTTCTTTTGACCGGTAGTTTATAACATTACAGATGTCATGGGGGGCGGTGGGATAGCCTGGTGATTAAAGCGTTCGCTCGTCACGCCACGGCACCTGGGTACAATGTGTGACGCCCATTTCCGGTCTCCACCGACGTGGCATGCTAAATACTGCTAAAAGCGGCGTAAAACCACATTCACTCACAGACACCTGATATTCAGGTAAAGTATTGCAAAAATACATCTGACGTCATTTTGTAAGTTTGAAACAAGATAAAAAAGACTGTTAAATTGTCATGAACTTAGCTGATAAAGCAACTGCCTTATCTAAAAAGGGATTGTGAGGTTCGGTAGGTGCACGGGTGGGGTGGCACAGTCGTCTCTCGCGACGCAATCTGCTGTGATTATACAAAGTTTATGTAACATTTAGGGGAAACCCACGTGCACGGGTAATAGTTAACGTCTGAAACCGCCATCACTTCCGATTCTCCTCCCACATAAAGCTGACACGCCGTGATACAACTGGAATACTGGCGTTAAACCCAACTCTCTGACTCACTCACTCTCATTACAACGCCACGCGTGATAAAACCGCGCCATGAGAAAAGCAATCCACTAAAAATCCGGCCCTGGATGAGACATGAGTTAGGGGACTTAAATTCTTCTTTAACAAATTAATTACCTCCCAAACTCTGCCTGGAATACAAATTTGCAATGGACGAGCTTTTAGCCCGCAAAGAGAATAGAATGAACGGTGGAAATTGAAAGCAGGCTAATTTGGGAAGGCAGTGTTTGTTCGCGTTCTCGTCCATTTGCAGGAGGTAAAAGGAGCGATTCAACTAGAATAATAATGCGTTTTAAAATTCATTTAAGATTGATTGCTTTAAAGTTGCGTGAGGCAAGTTTGGATAAGGGCTGGCGGGATTATGTTTTCAAGTCATCCATACATGTCACGAGGCACTAACGAGTTTCATTTGTTGGTTGTGTTTCAGAAATACTACCTGGAGCGAAGACTCTGAGCCCCGCTTAGTTTTAATAACATTCCTTCGTCATTGTGGACGAAAAAGACCCGAAGTGGGGATTAATTTCAGAGTCGAGTTGTTTGCCCAGGACGTAGTATGCGCGGGAGACACCAGAGTGACTGAGTGAGTGAGTTGGGTTTAACGCCACTTTTAACAGTATTCCAGTTATACCACGGCGTGTCAGCTTAATGTGGGAAGAAAGCCCGAAGTGATGCAAGTCTCAGACGTTTACCACTTCGGTGAAACCCATGAGCACGGGTATGGTGCGGACAAACCTAGAAACATAATTGGGGCGAACCGGGATTCGAACCCACAATCATAGGTTTCTGGCGTGCCCAAGGGGCGCAACTCTGCACAGCGAATCGCGGCGCCTAAGACGACTGGACCACCCGTGCCCCCGGAGACACCAGAAATTGACTTCATTCATTGTCATGTCGGTAAACGAACCCTGATCTTCGGCGTGACGAGCGAACGCTTTAACCATTAGGCTACCCGACCGCCCCTTAGAGCATATCAAATTATCGACCGGACTCCGTGACTGGAATTTTAAAAGTAATTTTAGGAAACAAAGGTGGAAACTTAACAATCACCAATCAGCGCCGATTAACGAGTGGCTTCCTTTATTAATCTTCCACCATTGTCAGCTCATAAGTGTTTAGTTTTCAAGTTTTCTTTCAACATTTGTACATGTATTACGCTCTAGCAGGAATGTACACGGATTCAATTCCGATGGCGAAGCTGTCGGGAAGGAGAGATCCAAAAATCCATAGAAGAACATTCATACATCGAACAAAATGTATTGTTTATCTTACAGTAAACTACGGGTATAACGAACACGCTCATAACGAACTGACCGATATAACGAACTTACTTGCTAGCCACGGCCATGTTTTCCATATATGCTGTATATATGCTTATAATGAACTACGGTTATTACGAACTAAAATGGGTGGTCCGTTTGAGTTCGTTATAACCGTAGTTTACTGTAATTGTAACACGATGCACACGAAACGGTCTTTCAGACAGTACTGTTTAACCTGCCTCGGTTTGGAAGGTGTCACATTAATATTATTCGACTTGTAAATACACATGCACGGAGATGACCTTCACATCCGCTTCCAGTGTGCAGCCACACAGCGAGGAGTACCATGTCTCCCACTTTAAGCTCCCTGATTGTACAAGAACTGGGGCTAACATGCTATTTACCCGAAATAGTTATACAGTTCGTGTTCGGAGATCGTATGTTTCCGGAGAGGATTATATGCCCTCGGATAAATCATAGTTTTTTGTATTTTAAGAGTTCGATTAACGTGCTAAGAGAGGAGCGCGGCAATAGTGGTATTATAGTCGAGCGTTCTCGCAATTTAATAGTGCAGTGCGTCTTAAAGAAAATCCAAGTTTGGTTGTTGAGCAGCTGGTGGCTGAATCTCAGCTCTCGAAGTGATACTCTTGAAAAAAGTATGCCTAGTTTTCAGAATTGAAGGAAAATGTAAATGACTTGCTAACGTATGTTGATAAATTTGTTAAGATTATGTCTGGTACTACTGGGCACATGGTTTCAGTGATGTCCTCTGTGGGTGAAAGGCAATATATGTCCTCTCTGAAAACTGAAAAGCGGATTCACGAAACAGCATCAATTTTCTTGTGTTACTTTTGTTTGTTAGTTTCTTGTTTAATGCCGCACTTGTGACTCGAGTTTATGGTCACAATTATGGTTAGATTGTTTTCCAATATAGCTGGTTGGTTTGTTGTTAAACGCCGCACTCAGCAATATTCCAGCTCTATGACGTCGGTCTGTAAATAATCGAGTCTGGACCAGACAATCCAGTGATTGAAATCATGAGCATCGATCCACGCAATTGGGATCGATGACATGCATCCAGCAAGTCAGCGAGCCTGACCATCCGATCCCGTTAGTCGCCTTTTACGACAAGCATAGTCGCCTTTTAAGGCAAGCATGGGTTGCTGAAGATCTATTTTACCCCGGAATCCTCACGGGTCTCCAATGTAGTGGAAGGTCGGTTTTAACGCATTCTTTAGTTAAATTTGGTTTGTTTGTTGTTTAAAGCCGCATTTTTCCAGCTATATTACGGCGGTAAATAATCAAGTCTGGACCAGTCAATCCAGTGATTGACATCATGAGCGTCGATCTACGCTATTGGGATACGATGACGTGCATCAACCAAGTCAGCGAGCCTGACAAACCGATCCCGACCAACCGATCCCGTAAGTCGCCTTTTACAACAAGCTTGGGTTGCTGAAGACGATTTCTATTCCGGATCGTCAGGGGCAGAACTTTGAGTACTTGGATTTAGCGCTGCTGTGGGAAGGTGCTTTAGTTACACCTCTACTACTTCGGTTAGTGTTGGAGAAAGCTCAAAGTGAGAATAAGCGAGAATGTGGGCGAAACGGAAACATTCTTAAAAAAACAAAAACACAAAAAACCGCACAGGTAGATACATACTACCTGTGCGTTTCTTTTTTTGAAGAGTGTATGTTGCTCCAACACGACACCTCTCTGCATTATGGTCTGACGACAACTTCATGGGAGTTTTCTAATCAGCCAATCAGCTTCAAGACATGTTCAGTTTCGTAACCGGATCCAATCGGGTTTTTCCGACTGCAAAAAAAATATAGCAGCTCCATCATTATAATCATTTTATACATACTGGCGTTTCCGAGCGTCATGCATGTACACATAATTGGTTGTCGAGGTTCACACATGGTTCACAATATGTGATCGTCTACGGAGGTGTCGGACCTTAACGGAGATAGCTTTGTAAGGTGATTATATAAGTAGTTTATGCATAAGGTATAACGTTTCTTGCAGGTTTTTTTATTTTTTTTAGCAAAATATACTTTAAAGGATTTCATATTTGACTTAATATTCCAACTATGCATCGGGATATGAGGGGACAAAGTTGGTACATACCAAAGTATACATTCATGGACATAATACAACACAATGTTGTTTTAGTTCTCCAAACAAACTAACATGTAAAATATCTACACAGAATTTATCTCCACGTGGGTTCGAAAGATGAATGTACAACCGTAGGATCGTGTTATAATTAAACACCAATCAACCCTTGCTACTTTACAGCAGGACATATCGCTGATGACAGACCGCCTCCGTGGTCTAGTGGTAGAGCCTCCGCCCGGAGAGCGGAAGGTCCGGGGTTCGATCCCCGGGCGCGTCATACCAAAAGACGTTAAATGATGGTACTTGTTGTTACCCTGCCTAGCGCTCGGCATTAAGGGGCTAAAACAAGGACTGGTCGGCTCGGAGTCAGTATATTGTGTCTGAGTGGGGTATTCATGTTAAACTGCAGCATGGTATCTCAATGGGCTAGCACTATAAATCGGCATCAGTCCGGACTAGTGCAAGCAGCCACACAAACACACACACGTACATGCACGTCGCTATGTGAGTGCAATAATCTTGGACGGGACGTTAAACCCAATTTTATCTCACTTCACCTCGCTGATGACAACAAGGTATTTTTTACAATGCTGTTTTGGTCTATATCGTTGTGCAAGAGTTAGGTCCCATGTATTCTTGGTTATGGTATCGTATTGGCCGAATTTGGGATTTGAACTCGAGTTCAGCGGATCAGTTCCGTCTCTGCCAGCAAACCGCCGTCATATTAGTCAGATGGTTCTTAAAAACATGTTACTGAAAATACTGCGCTTTATTCAAATTCGTCATGCAAAATCTGGAATACATGAAGTATCACCCTGGGCTGTTTAAGGAATTCAAAGATTTCTCCAGATTGAAATAAAAAAAGAATGCAATAAACTAGATAGGGAACCCATCTCCCAGTCTACGTATTCAGATTAAACACGCTGCTCGCATTCTTGCCGGTCGAGCGGGCCAACCAGAGCTCTCTGCGCCAGCGTAAATGCCAACGTTGAGAAATTGATACTGTTTTATAGGAGGCGTTGTCAGAGTGACTTTAGATATTGGCAAGGGTTAAGCACAGCGACCGTTCCAAATAAGCCTTTATCGTCTTTTCTGCAGTTACTGTGAAGATTACCAGGAGTAACTGATCCGAAATGGACGTATTTGCAGACCCCGAGGCATTAAGTGAGAACATTATGTATTAAACTGTGGCACGACGCCTGGTGCTGAAGGTGGTTGGACGACCCGCGTTTAGAATGCTGCTGCTGTATGACATAACATCATCTCTTTCCTTGTTTCGATAAAGGAAACATGACAGTGAGTAGTGTGGATAAAGCAAAGAGCCATTGACCTTGACCTTGTTCCATGCTGTCACCTTTGTGCCGCTGCAATGAAACGGAGTTCTATCAATAAATGCCCCAAACACCATCTTACTTTCTATTGCCAATAGATATTAAACACATATGAACATTTTTTACGGTCGAATCAACTTCATCTCAGATCAAAAACAATATGTCTTCAACAACTCATGCTTGTCGTAAAGAGGCGACTAACGGGATCGGGTGGTCAGGCTCGCTGACTTGGTTGATGCATGTCATCGTATCCCAATTGCGAGGATCGATGTTCATGGTGTCAGTCACTGGATTGTCTGGTCAAGATTCGATTATATACAGACCGCCGTCATATACCTGAAACATTGCTGAGTAAACAACAAAGAAACAAACAAAGTTATAATCTTTGCAATAGTGGAAAAAATAATCTTGCAACCCGACGCTTCAGATACTGTCTAGTACCACTTAGAAACGACAGTATTGTCAAGTTATCAGATATTGAAAATCAAACACACTGCACAGCTTTGCTTGTTCTCAAACACATAAAAGTCGAAATCAAAACGATATGAAATAAACAATGACATTTTGAAATTGATTATTTTAAAGACACAGCGTTCTGTGGGAACGCGGCTGACTCACAGCAGGAACACGACAACGATTAGACGCGGGAAGCTATTAACACCCTATGTATCCAATATCACATCTTCAAGATCCATTTAGCACGTGCAAACAGTGAGAGGTACCGTTATATAAGGGACCTAATCGATACCCACTGTCTAAGTGGGTGTCGACTTCTGTAAAAGGTCAACTTCAGCGCTTTAGAAGGGAGAAAGCTCTCTATAATGTGGTTCTACGAGTGTTTGATGCGATACTACTTCTTTATTTATGGGAGACACGAGGGCAGGTCGAGCCACCAACACCCTGTTAACTGCATCTCTTCAATTTTTATTTCTTTAACGACTCTGCCATCGTGATGCGAACTCGAGTTTGACATTGATTTAATTTTATCATGGGACTTGTGACCCGGGTTTATGGTCACAATTATCTTTTGATTGTTTTCCCAATATAGTGGAAGGTCGGCTATAAGGCAGTTCCTTTGTTAAGTTGGTTTGTTTGTTGTTTAACGCCGCAATTTTCCAGCTATGTGACGGCGGTAAATAATCGAGTCTGGACCAGACAATCCAGTAATTGACATCATGAGCATCGACCTACGCAATTGGGATACGATGACATGCATCAACCAAGTCAGCGAGCCTGACCTCCCGATACCGTTAGTCGCCTCTTACGAAAAGTAAGGGTTGTTGAAGACATATTGTTTTTGATCTGAGATGACGTTGATTCGACCGTAAAAAATGTTCATATGTGTTTAATATCTATGGACAATAGAAAGCAAGATTGTATTCCACCCACAGACACGGACCGCCTCCGTGGTCTAATGGTAGAGCGTCCGCCTGGAGAGCGGAAGGTCCGGGGTTCGATCACCGACCGCGTCATATCAAAGACGTTAAAAGATGGTACTTGTTGTTACCCTGTCTGGCGCTCGGCATTAAGGGGCTAAAACAAGGACTGGTCGGCTCGGAGTCAGTATACTGTATCTGAGTGGGGTATTCATGTTAAACTGCGGCATGGTATCTCAGTGAGCTAGCACTAAAAATCGGCATCAGTCCGGACTAATACAAGGAGCCACAAACACACATACACGTGCATGCACGTCGCTATGTAAGTGCAATAATCTTGGACGCGACGTTAAACCCTATTTCACCTCACCTCACACAGACATGAAAATGCACAAAAATATATGTGCGATAATCTCTTCCGCGTTGTTAAATGTGGCTGAAATAGGCGTCAACTACACAAGAAAGTCCTCAGATGGAGCGGGCGAAATATTTTGTGTTGACACATGTCGAGATATTGTTTACAATTTGAAACTTGACATTAGGGTACAAAGATGGTTTTGGAAGTTGAACGTTTTCCAAAAGTACTTGCTTTTTTAAGTTGACGCATTCGTTGTGCAACGGTTGCCCTTGGGGTGCGCGATAGCTTTGAAGACGAAAAACGCAGAGGGCGGACGCTATGGATCAAACATAAGTCCTCAGCAGAGTGGATATGGTTCCGATAAATTACATCGAAGAAACTGGACGTGGCTTCTTTTGACCACAGTTGGACGATGTCTTCATTCAGATGGGCTATTGTGTGGACATACTGCTGATTACGCTCTAGAACAATTGGCGTCAACAATGTTCATGCTGTGCGTGTATTCAACCACACAGACGGAGTTGCGCATGCATCACAATGCGGTTGGCGGCTACGGAATTCCGTGTTAAATGATCCTAATGTTTCCGAAAAGTTCAATAGTTCGTGGGAAATCCTTCTACAAAAAAAGACTTGATACTATAAAAAAAACCACTTGATTCATCGTCTGATATTGCACGAGTTGTCGGAAATACCAGAATGACGTCACAGGATGTTTCAAAGTGACATTCACAGATTGCTCGTGAACCACGCAATTGGTATCGATGGCATGTATCAGCCAAGTCAGCGAGCCTGACCACCCGATCCCGTTAGTCATGAGACAAGACAGCCTAACAATAGACATTACTACTTAAACTGGTGTTGTGTTTTGTTGTCATTCTTTCGTGTCTTTTTCTAATTACAAACTTAAATGTTATTGCAAAACAAAAATCATTCCCACCGATTTAGAACCAACAAAACAGTGGCTTACATACACTCTTCAAGAAAAGAAACGCACAGGTACATTTTTAGTAAATTTATTGTGCCTAATAAAGTCGATATATGTAGCATACATACAAATATGACATTTTGGAGCTCGATAGTGACAGGTTGCCGATGTACAAGGTATTGAAAACGGTTCATTGTTATGTCACATAAGGCCATAAGGTTGCGCTGAACACAGTATCTCGTGCGACCGTCCGGGCAGCAGTCACGGCTCTGCATCTCCTCGGCACTGACTGGATAAGTGTACGAATTCTGTCATGCGGAATTCTGCGCTATTCTGCTTGTAACGCGTTGGTCAGAGTTGTGGGAGTGTCTGCGTCGTGTTTTGACGCTGACGTACACGTCGATCGAGTTCAACCCAAAGGTGTTCGGTTGGGTTGAGATTTGGAGGTATCGACGGCCAGGGCAAGGTGTTGATGTTTGCATTATGAAGGTAGTCTACCGTGACACAAGCTGTGTGCGGTGGAGCGTTGTCCTGTTGAAACAGCCCCCTCTGGCGGTCAATGATTCGGAGAAGGTGAGTTTGAAGAATTTGATTCATGTCGCGATTTGCTGTCAAATGTCCCTGAACTACAACCAAGTCAGATCTCCTGGTGTTGGATGTGCTACCAGAAAAAATGGTGTCAAATGAATGACAAAATTATTGGCTTATGCTTGCCTTCTTATAGCCACTACCACGAGTTACGAATGCCATGGCTTGCTCGTGCATTTTGCTTTACTATTTTCCTCCTTGACATTTTTGAACAAGTGTGAAAACAATGCCGCTTTAGACATTGCAAATCGACAATTGCTGCGTTTGGACGCACCTTTTGTCGAATATCAGGCCACCAACATTTTCCAATAACATATATCCAATTTATATACCGGATTTTTTGTGTAGTCAGGTTCAAGGAACTACATACTACCTGTGCGTTTCTTTCTTTGAAGAGTGTAAATATTAAGGATGTGAATTTATGAATGTCACCTTCTATAATATGAGGAATAATGTGTTCCTCATAATAAAGAAGTTGGCATCCATAAATTCTCTTCTTTATGTGTATCACTTCTAAATGCCTTTCAAAGACTACATACATGTTGTATCATCATTCAGTTTTGCGTGGCAACCTATTAGGATCTATACCGAAACGTTGCCTTTACAATATTTAAAGAAGTTGTTATCCATAAATTGTGTCTACTTTGATATATATTGTAAGTTGCGATATGATGGGTTTAATTCCATGATAGCCAAGGCATCCCTACGTTAAATATTTCAGGGCATCTAGCACAGCCAGTCCCGAACGCTTTATAACTACAGACATACATTTAACATTTAGCTAACAAAGCCACGGAAATATGTATGTCTCTGAACTTAAACCCATTGAAGAGACGATACCTTTGAAACTCAAATCCTTAATTACAAAGGCCTTTGAAATGGGCTCAGCTTCAACTGTCAATTCCCTTACTGTGGCGATAAAAGGATTTAACCTTCACTTGACCTCTACACTTTGGGTGGCATTTCAATGGAGAGAATTACAATCTGCATATTTCTGACACTTCTCATTCTGACTCGGATTATTTAATGAAAGCCATTTTAGTTCTTGAAGGACAGTCGCGAGCTCCATTGATGCAGTAGCCATTTGATATTGGGATTTGTAGCCGTAACATTGGTTTGTGGTTTCTAATCTTCTATAGGTGTCTGATTAGCTGTAGAAGGTTAACGGTGGCTGAAGACTGAAAATAGGCTGCGTTTGACGTAGCTTTGGACAATATTCGAGTTATATCACGGCGTTTCTGCTTGAACCGAGATGAAAGCCTGAAGTGATGCGGGTCTCAGACGTTTACCACTTTGGGAAATATCAACATTACGGCGGTGGATACCTGGAATGGGCTTCACACATTGTACACATGTGGAGAATAGAACCCAGGCCTTAGGTGAAACGAGCGAACACATTAACCACTGGGCTAACTCTGTGCGCCCCTCACCCCCCAAAAGACCTACCCTTTGGCGAGTAACATACATAATTCATTCTCTTGTGATGGATCAGCAGGAATCACGAGTTTCGAGTTGGTTATTTAACCACTAGGGTACCCTAGTCGGCAATAACGCAGATCTTTTGTTGACCTTCAGTTTTATTTGTGTTGTTGTTGTTGTTGTTTAACGCCGCAATATTCCAGAAGTATGACGACGGCCTGTAAATAATCGAGTCCTACCAAAAGACGTTAAACGAAGGTTCTTGTTGTTACCCCGCCTAGCGCTCGGCTAGGGGTTAAAACAAGGACTGGTCGGCTCGGAGTCAGTATACTGTGTCTCAGTGGGGTATTCATGTGAAACCGTGGCATAGTATGTCAGCTGGGTAGCTCTGTAAAACCGGCATCAGTCCGAGCTAGTACAAGCAGTCACACACACACATGTGCATGTCCGTCGATATGTAAATGCACTAATTTTGGACGTGACGCCCTTTCCCCTCATATGAGCTCCATTCATGCCAAGGGTTCCATTTTTTCTCATTTATTTTTCATTTTCATTTTTTTACAATTATTTATTTATTTATTTATTTATTTATTTATTTATTTATTTATTTTTCATGTTCATTTTTTTAAATTAAAAAGGTATTGCAAAAAGAAATTGAATGGCTAATTACAGATCTTACTGTGTAAAAGAGCACAACGACGAAAACACTTTTAGCAGTTCCGGGATAACAGCGGGATGCCAAGGATACCTTTCGCCAACCTTTGCCTCCCCAAATTCTACTTCTGAGTCTCAGCACGTAGATACTGGCACAAACACCGATATCCTGATTCTATCAAACAATGGTAAACCAACTTTACCCTCTCAATTGAACCAGACTCGATTTTCAATCCAGAGTTGATTTAGGCGTAAGTCTCACGGGAGTATGTGATTATCACCTTTGAACCCCCTCCCCCCTCGTGTCTTCCTCCACCCCTCTCCCCAGATTGTGTGAAATCCCCATCAAATGCAAGTCATGGATTCGGTCCCGTCTCAATTAGTCGATTGATTTCAATTTGTGAGTAGAAGTGCAGAGCGTCTCGTTTGAAGCAGGAGACGACGGCCCTGGGCTGGAGTAGAGGCAGGTCCACTGCGAGAACCAGGACTGCTGGTTAGTGGTCAAGCGGTTAAAGCGTTAAAGCGTACCCCACATGGCGACAATGTGTGCAGCCTTTTTCTGGTGTCGCAAGCCGCGATATTGCTTGAATGTGCCTACAAGCTGAAACAATATCCTCACTCACTCACAACACTCTACAACCATATTATCGTTACACTTGGGGTATCAAATAAAACATCTGTAATTGTGTATGACCACCTCTGAGCACATATACATACAAGTAAACACGGACAAAGGTAGGTTACTTTCATATTGTCACTTTGTAGTACTGCAGTCCTAAATAATAGAGGTATGACTATTTTTCACTTACGGATTTACATCTCTTTTCATTGACATGGGAAATATATAGGCACAATATTTTCAAATTAAAGATATTATTGGGAAGAGGTTTCTTAAACTGTGTGAGTTCATTGGAATATGAACCTTCATAGAGTGAGGGCCCAACATTGTATGAACATTGTAAGATCCGACGAGCTCCAATGAACTCACACAAAGTGAAAGTCAATTCTTATAATTGTTTGTATCACTATTTTACCCCAAAGGACGTAGACCTTAATCTACACACAATTATGTTTAGTACATGTGACTTCGTGCTTACATTGACAGCAATACAAGAACCAGCTGTATCGCGGAATGAAATAGTTCCTCAAAACGAGCGGTGTCATGGGCTTATATATGCTCACCAGGAATCATCTTCCCGAGGCAAGGGAGGTAACTGACTATAAAAGACCAGTTTCCATCCTTGCCGAACAAGGTTGGTATTATGGAGTTACATTTTGGCTGGACTAACGAGTCTATGCATAGTCCAATCAAAATCGCGCACCCAAATCGAAATCCGGTTCGTAACGTGTCATGCAGATTACGATCGACTGCAGGATTTGCAAAGCATATGCACCGCTATCTCGTTGTCAACAGATATTTTCTAATTTTGTTCATGTTTTTAATCAAGGTGCTCACGTGTTTTGATGCACTTCGCGATGTAAGACTCATTTTATCACAATATAGATCTTGATTATCGATCAGATCGTCTTGACTGGGCGCCACCGTTTTGTTTAAAGCAAATGCAAGTGATACGAGAGGTGGAATCTGATTGGTCCATAGGAGAGGCATAGAAGGGACATAACTCATAATAGCCACTGGTAGCGCTACGATCGAGCCCAGGTGTTCCAGCCTAGTTCGGCAAGGGTGGAAACTGGACTTTTAAAGTGAGTTAACTCCCTTGCCTCGGGGAGATGAACAACTTGTGTAGTTTCTGTACAACAAATGTTCTCATATAAAATCCTAAAAGGTCTACCCCAGTAAGTAAGTCAGAATGGCAGCCCGTTGCAATACATTTAAATCACCTACAAGATGTCAACATGGCTGACACGATAAACGTGACGAGAGAGAATTCCGAAGTTTTTAATGAACCTGTGGCTATTACAAGTGTTAATCATCACTGATCAATTGACCGATCATTGATAGGTGGTTGTAAAATAGATTCAAAGGTAAATTAATATATTGCTGTAGACCGTTACTGTAGTCTAGACACGGATCGAGTCGATAAACGTTAGTTTAGATGCAGTGTTCGAAATAGACATCCTCCCGTAGGCCGGAGCCGACGGATTTGTTCTCAGCCCTTACGGCCTGCAGTTTATTCAAGTGATTATTTGTTAAGCATTATTTAAGTGATGTGATAGACATAACTTTCATATTTATAAACAGTAGGAATAGACCTTTCAAATGGTGTAGTCGCAGAGATATTTCATAAGCTGATAATTTCCTGAAAAATGTAGGCTTCATCTATCTCCCCCGAGTCTCGGTGTGGTGGCAGTAACAGCTTCTGGTTGACTGGTTGTGTTTTGTAATTTATATCGAGAGAGTATGTCTCCCTGCTTCAGCTAAAATGTTTGGGCCTACAGTTTTTCCACTGGGCCTACAGGTTTTTTTCACTGGGCCTAGAGTTTTTTCCACTGGGCCTACAGTTTTTTTTCCACTGGGCCTACAGTTTTTTCCACTGGGCCTACAGTTTTTTTCCACTGGGCCTACAGTTTTTTGTCCACTGGGCCTACAGTTTTTTTTCCACTGGGCCTACAGTTTTTTTTCCACTGGGCCTACAGTTTTTCCACTAGGCCTACAGTTTTTTTGTCCACTAGGCCTACAGGGTTTTTTTCCGCTGAGCCTACAGTTTTTTCCACTGGGCCTACAGTTTTTCCACTAGGCCCTCAGTTTTTTTCCACTGGGCCTACAGTTTTTTTCCACTGGGCCTACAGTTTTCTTTCCACTGGGCCTACAGTTTTTTGTCCACTGGGCCTACAGTTTTTTGTCCACTGGGCCTACAGTTTTTTCCACTGGGCCTACATTTTTTTCCACTGGGCCTACATTTTTTGTCCACTGGGCCTACAGTTTTTTCCACTGGGCCTACAGTTTTTTCCAATGGGTCTACAGTTTTTTCCAATGGGTCTACAGTTTTTTGTCCACTGGGCCTACAGTTTTTCCTCTGGGCCTACAGCTTTTAAATGTGACGGCCCTTAACGCTCTCAGTTTATTCTGCTGAGTTTCAGACACTGTTTGGGTGTGCTTCTCTTCGTTTTGGTCTCTAGGACGGGTTGTAGCGAAGACATCCTTGAACGGACATGCAATCAAACTCACTGACTTATCCCAATGCATACTAAAACGCTAAGTTCAAGATAAAAGGTTCTAAATGACGTGCAACAACGCTTCTGTATGTATTCGTGCTAGGGAGTTCATGCATGTTTGCCTAGGGATGTGGAAGTAGTCCGCCAGTGTTTACATCATTTCAAGAACACAGTCTCGTGAAATAACATGAACGCCAAATTGTGTCATTCGTACACTATAAACGTCAATTTCGCGGTCATGTGACCGACCTCTCGTCCATTAGAAAAGCTGTATGTCGTGTAAACTTCAAAAAATATTTTTATATTAACATGTAATGTTTGTGAGTGACATTTCATACTAATTTCATCATAAGCTGGACACGTAAACCTCAAGTGAAATTCACCTTCTTAATGTACTGTACATAATGGGCATAGTCTCCGTCATATGTCGGGTCTTTGCTTTCTGCCTTCATATATTTTGACACGTCTTACCCTTGCTCTGAATTTAACTATTACTTTTAGAAGTTTGAAGCTTACAATAGCATTAAGGAATTTCTCGGGTGCAAGCGAAGTTTTAAACTTTTCCTTGGACTTCCTTCTGAGGCCGACCTCAAATGTTGGTAAAAACTATTTATTGCAGGGTTTTTTAAAATATATATTTTAAACACCAACATATAGATGTAGCCTAGTTGTCAAGCCAAAGGTCCGAGTTCGATTCCCTAAAAGGGTACAATGTGTGAAGCCCCTTTATTACAGTCCCCAGCCGTTATTGCTGGAATGTTGCTAAAAGCGGAGTAAAACCATACTCAATCACTAACTTTGCAAGGTGCTTTGTTTCATTGTAATTGCACGTCAGTCATGGCGTCCTGAGGCAGTTTACTGCGTTGGTTTCAGAATTAGTGCCGCGAATTTTTGTCGATGTGAAGTGATCCGTAATAATGTTACTTTGATCACTAAATCAAACAAACTATTTTACCTTTAAGGTATAGCTGCCATATCACGCGGATGTCGTCGTTGTTTATCGATCTTTTTTATATGAATCCCAATCAATTTCAGTTCACCCAATGTCGCATAAACAAGCTGAAAGCAATTTCCTATCCCTCGCCAGTCCATCAAATATTGTCACTCCCTACCTAACACAACTCGTATTGATTATCTCCCCTGAATAAAAGATAAACTTGGTCTGAAATTGACACGTCTATCAAGTTTGTTAAAACAGTCGTGTTTTCTTAGTTTACAGTGTATGAAGATAAAAGAGGTTCTGAACTTTGAAAACAATTTCCAAACATCACACAAAGTTCTATTTATACGAACTGGTACACAGGGTCATATCGTACAGGTCACGCGGACCTCATCGCGCGGTCTCTGGCGGAGGGGTTACCTCCCCTTTTGAGGGCACCTGCATTAGTTGTCGATATTGGAGTGTGAATTCAGTTAAAGTTGATGGATACTGGTTGTAACGTGCCAGGTTGAAGTAGAGTTTAATCTTACAAACATGCACATGACCATGACAGAGTTTGTGTTCTCTTGAGGAAAGAATTCACTGTTTCAATCTGTCTGTGTACTTAATTATCTGACGTTGTCGTCCTAAAAATGACCTTTCGATGACAGATGATGCTGATCGAACCAACCAGCTTAAAAGCGAGAGAGAGAGAGAGACAGAGAGGGAGAGTGGGGGGAGGAAAAGAGAGAGAGGGAGAGGAAGAGAGAGAGGAGAGGAAGAGAGAGAGAGGGGGAGGAAGAGAGAGAGCGAGAGAAGGGAGAGGAAGAGAGAGACAGAAAAAGGAGAGGAAGAGAAAGAGAGAAAGAAAAGGGAGAAGAAGAGAGAGAGAAGTGAGAGGAAGAGAGAGAAGGAAGAGGAAGAGAGAGAGAGAAGAGAGATGAAGAGAGAGAGGGAGAGAAGGCAGATAGAGAGAGGGGGAGAGAAAGGAGATACAGTGAGAGGGGGAGAGATAGAGGATGAGAGAGAGAAGGGAGATAGGGAGAGGGACCAAGAGAGAGTTAGGGGGCGAGAGCGAGGGAGAGTGAGAGGAAGAGAGAGAGTGAGAAGGGAGAGGAAGAGAGAGAGAGGAAGAGAGAGTGAGAAGGGAAAGGAAGAGAGAGAGAAGGGAGAGGAAGTGAGAGAGATGGGAGAGGAAGAGAGAGAGAAGGAAGAGGAAGAGAGAGAAGGGAGAGGAAGAGAGAGAATTGAGAGGAAGAGAGAGAGTGGAGGGAGATAGAGAGAGAGAAGGGAGATAGAGAAAAGGGGAAGAGAAGGGAGATAGAGAGAGGGGGAGAGCGAGGGGGAGTGAGAGGAAGAGAGGGAGATAGAGAGAGAGAAGGGAGATAGAGAAAAGGGGAAGAGAAGGGAGATAGAGAGAGGGGGAGAGCGAGGGGGAGTGAGAGGAAGAGAGAGAGAGGGGGGGGGGGGGGGCGGCATTGCTTCTAACCAAAAGATAGTTTCTTTTCCCTGGAGATGCGATTTATATGGAAATCAATAACATATATAATTAGGTGGTACAAAACAGAAATTGGATAATACTAAAATATATTGTATCAGCAATAATTGCACCTAATCCATAATGCCACTGACAATTGCCGTCCATCATTCTGACGAATTTGTTTTTAGTAACCGTTGTTTTCTTGCCAGCTGCTATTTTAATAGGCGATGACAGCCTTTCTAAGTGACGTGCAAAATGGCTCCCCTAAGAATAGATCAATTTTAAAAACTCTATGAATGGAGATCATTATCTCCTAATTTCAAATTGTTTATTGTCTAGATGACGAGAGGGATTTGAAAGACAAACTTCTGAAAAATTAGGATAAAATCGTTGTTAACTTTAACTTTATTATCTACTTGAAAAATCGTTAACGATTAATATGATTATAAGACATCATTCATATATGAAATACATCAAGTTGATCAGATATGAAATACAATTTGTAGATTGCACCAAGTATTCAGTTCAAACAGTCACAAGTGGTTACAGTTATTACAAGTTTTCTGTGAATGCTAATTGTTTTTGACGCATGGTTCAATGTACTGGCAGAACTACTGAAGAAATCATTATATACTGAACAACAAAAGTTCCTGTGACATTGAATAAGATTTAATGCAAAGTTA
Organism: Haliotis cracherodii; assembly: GCF_022045235.1. Classification (NCBI taxonomy): domain Eukaryota; kingdom Metazoa; phylum Mollusca; class Gastropoda; order Lepetellida; family Haliotidae; genus Haliotis; species Haliotis cracherodii. The sequence goes on along the minus strand of NW_027266269.1, from coordinate 36,821,790 downwards.
TGTTTTTAACCAAATCTGAAACAATTTCGGTTTGCAACAGATAAAAGACTCCCGTAAGTGCTTAAATGGTTTAATTTGCCATACTGACTTCAGAAAATGCGTGATGTCAATTAAAAAAAACATGAACATGCCAAAATGGTAATTTACAAATCAGTCCACCTCTGGCTGCGATGCAAGCAACACATCTTCGTCTCATGGAATGGACCAGGCGTCGCACAAAGTCCTGTTGGGTATCTGTCCATATCTGTTGGAGCATGTTTCGCAGTTCCTGGAGTGTCTGTGGAACACGTGGTGGACGTCGAAGGCGCCGATCCATCTAAACACACGTGTGCTCGATTGGTGATAGATCAGGGGAGCGAGCCGGCAAGGGGATGACATTCACGTTGTTTTGTTGAAGAGAATCCTGAACAAGTCGAGCAATATGAGGCCGGGCGTTGTCATGTTGAAAGGTAATGCCTGGGCCATGACGACGCAAAAACGGTAGCACAACAGGGCCGATGATCTCGTCGCGGTAGCGCTGTCCATTGAGATTTCCCTCTACCACTATCAAACGGGTCCTCTGTATTGCTACAATCCAACCCCATACCATAACGCTGCCGCCCCCGAACCGATCTTCTTTCATGACACAATGCATGGCCACTGCATGGCCGTCCAGCATAGACGCTGTCTGCACCACTGTAGACGTGCTTGACGGTGGTTTCCTGTCACAATGGGACATCTGGCGGGTCTTCTGGCGACAATCCCTGCACATCTGAGGCGACGATGCACAGTTTGTGAAGATATTCGTCGAAGGCCAGGGATGCTTCTTGCAGTCACTGTTGCTGGCTGGAATCGATTTCGTAGGTGTGTTGTTCGAATCCAGTTGTCCTGTCGATTATTGGTTACGCGTGGCCTGCCACTCCGAGGATGGTCTCTGACTGCATACGTCTGTTGCCAACGTTGCCATAAACACCAAATAGTGTTTCTGTGGACGTTAAATTGTCTTGCAACATCACGTTGACTCGATCCTGCTTCAAGCAATCCAATGGCTCGCGAACGCTCATTTTCAGACAGGCGTGGCATTTCTTAATGTTGAATAATTGCGTAATTTTGTTGTTTTTCTGAGTGGTTGTTGTCAGCACGATGCTAAACAATGCATATAGAATCCCGTTAACGCACATGTTTTTATACACATTCTTGGGTAGTGAAATGCATGGGGCTTGCATCAAAGTCAACTTTTGCATGGACTGTATGCTTTTCTGTAGCAGTTGCGTTTTTGTGACTTGATTCCATACATATACTACAATTATGAAAACCAAACTTTACTTGTTTGAAAAATACACTAAAATCCAACTTTTGTTGTTGAGTATATGTCTTCAATGTTCTGGTCCTGTTGTTATTTACAAAAAAATGAAGAAAAAACAATCATAGCCGTGGGTGGGGAAAGACAAAACAATCATAGCCGTGGGTGGGGAAAGACAAAACAATCATAGCCGTGGGTGGGGAAAGACAAAACAATCATAGCCGTGGGTGGGGAAAAGACAAAACAGTCATGGTCGTTGCTGGGGAAAAGACAAAACAGTCATGGTCGTAGCTGGGGAAAAGACAAAACAGTCATGGCCGTTGCTGGGGAAAAGACAAAACAGTCATGGTCGTAGCTGGGGAAAAGACAAAACAGTCATTGTCGTGGCTGGGGAAAAGACAAAACAGTCATGGTCGTGGAAGGGGAAAAGAGAAAACAGTCATGGTCGTGGGTGGGGAAAAGACAAAACAGTCATGATCGTGGGTGGGGAAAAGACAAAACAGTCATGGCCGTGGATGGGGAAAAGACAAAACAGTCACGATCGTAGGTGGGGAAAAGACAAAACAGTCATGGCCGTGGATGGGGAAAAGACAAAACAGTCATGGTCGTGGATGGGGAAAAGACAAAACAGTCATGGCCGTGGATGGGGAAAAGACAAAACAGTCATGGTCGTGGATGGGGAAAAGACAAAATAATCATAGACGTAGGTGGGGAAAAGACAAAACAGTCATGGTATGAGGTGGGAAAAAAAATGTTTTTAAGCATCAGAGTAGGTATGGTGTTTGTGCTCAAGTTGTGCACATCGTTCTAGATTCGAACCGGAACGACAGTGAGTGAGTGAGTGAGTGAGTGAGTATGGCTTTACGTCGCTTTTAGCAATATTCCAGCAATATCACGGCGGGGGACACCAGAAATGGGCTTCACACATATTCCCATGTCGGGAATCGAACCCGGGTCTTCGGCGTGACGAGGGAACGCTTTAACCACTAGGCTACCAGACCGCCCCCGGAACGATAGAAGTGTTTTACCTCTGCCCTAATTACACAGAACAACTTAATTTGATTCTAGAGGTTATTTTGCCAAATGTTACAAAATATTTGAATATGCCTTTGAAAAGTGTGTCAGTATATTTTGTGGTTAGTAGACTAGATATTAATTCTTCATGAGGACCCATTTCATATTTGTTACAATTCTTTTTCTGAAATTATCAAGTTTCTGTGACCAGTTATTCTATGGGGTTGTTTTCTCTAAAATATGCAAATATGTAGGAATTCCTAATGTTGAATATTGTCTTCAGCAACCCATGCTTGTCGTTAAAGTCTGTGCTTCCTGTAAGAGACGACTAACGGGATCGGGTGGTCAGGCTTGCATGTCATCGTATCCCAGTTGCGTAGATCGATGTTCTTGATGTCAATCACTTGATTGTCTGGTCAGGACTCTATTTCTTTACAGACCGCAGTCATATAGCTGGAATATTGCGGCGTTAAACAACAAACAAATAATGTTAAAATAGCCACAGAGATAATGGTAATCCTTTCGAAATTGGTTGTCGATAACACCAAGTTTTAAATTTTACCGATGGTACCGTTGCCTATGACATACCCGAATCTAACATTTTCCAGACACACGACTGATTAATCGAAGTTGAATACTTTGCATGAATGTTCCCGAACAGGAACGTCCAGAAACATAGGCTTGTGCACTGCCGAAGGTTCAATTGGTTGTTTCCTCATAAGGTTCCGTCCATGGATGGTTGTTCACTTTGACATGACTGAGGGCTTGTCCCGCGACCCACTGACATCAACACATGCCTTTACATCTAATGCCAGGGATATGGTGTGAGTTGATTAAGTGATTTATCCCCTGACTACACTTCGATTCACTCGTTTATGCCCCTGCATTTACCTCCCCTTTCATCAACCGGATGCTGGTTTACATTGAGTTTACTATATTTCGTTCAATTGTACAAATGTACTGCAGCAATCAAACTTTCAAAGCTTGAAAAGGCACAAGCATGTTGGTTAAAACATTTTAACCCGAAATAACCACGTTTCCTGACGCAGTTTTGAGTTCATCAAGGGTGTTTTCCATATGGAATTGCCTTCATGTAATACGAGTGGAAGGCAGAAGGTTCAATCAAGAAATGTCGAATCTAATAAAAACTATGTTGTTCTCAACGCCTCCAAACTTGTCATCAAATTGCATACCACCAAACCTCAAGGTTGAATCCTTAGAAAAATCGCGAAAATAATGCAATTTAACAGAATTTCTACTTTGAAAATTATATTCGTTTTTGATGAGGCTTTTTGCCATGTAAACGAAGTGTCATTCTTGCGACGTTATACGGCGTCGACCTGTTTACACTGTTCTGGCAATTGTATAAAAAATATGCATTGCCAACATCTGTGTGTCAGCTTCAAGTTGCACATTTTAAATGGACGAAGCATTAGTGACAAAAACTGTTGTCAGCTTGATTTTAAATTTTAAGTCGACAGCTTTCTCGCATATTTTTATCTTGTTTGACGTCGCAACTCAGCGAAAAATCAGCTATATGACATCTGCCTTTTTAGGAACATTGAACTACACATTTGATATAAAGGAAACACTGCAGATGCGCTTATAGATTGTAGAGTTCGACTGTATGTTAGTGTATGTGTTTGCCTCACTCAGCAACCAAGTCACAGATCCCACAACCCAGTCCGTCCATTAGGTCACCATTTACGACCAGACAAATCGTGTGCTGACAAAAAAAGAATCAGATTGGGAAAAGACTAAGGGACACAAATCTGCATAACAAGCAAATTGCAGTGTTTTTACCCAATCTGTCACACATCTGTGAAAACTTATTATGTAAGAGGTTTTGATACGGTACATGAATAATTTCTCTCCTGGAATTAAATTCCAAAACGTTTAACACAGTTTATCAGGTACCAGAAACCCCCATCCCGCAAGAATGTCCAGGATTTAACAAGCCCTATCATTTCACTGCCATTCTAATATAAAACAAACCGACTTGAACACACACGAACACTCTGATCAATTTGAAGACAAATTCCAAAGCTCGTACAAGTTGGAATCAATAGAACGGCACAGTGAAAACGTGACAGTTTTGAATTCAACTCAAGACACTGCTCAGCCTCATCGATTGAGAACTGAGCACTGAGTGCCCCTAAGATTCTGTGTAAATCACCGTCAGTTAATTGCTGTGATATGTTAGCAGTAAATGTAAACACAGCGAGCGCCTAGGTGTTGGTTTTAGGAGGACGAATGAAAGAAAGGAAAACCTTCTCCGATGCAATATCGGTACCCGCCCTTGGCACCAATGGCCAATATGAAGCAAGTTCTTTAAGTTCATGTTTGTTCTGTCGCTTCTCGGCCTGTTTCGTAAATACACATGTTCTGTAGATATTGAGATCTTGTCTACGCCAAACTCCTGTGTGTCTTCGCAGGTGTCGTGTCATTCCAGTCCTCGAGTAGAAGTCGTTCTTAGTTTGCACTTTCTCTGCTTGAGTAAATGTTTATGTTGGTAACAGATCTTAAACCTCGGGGTTAAGAGTGACAGACGATGGTTGTTTTTCCAGGGAGGGTATGTCAACAAAATCCGATTTTACTCGATAATTATTTTGTTGGCGAATCACCTTTCTAGATTTGGCAAACCAGCTCACCATCTTTCCCGGTGACCAAAGCAAGATCCTGCTGTAGAGTGTTGTATAAAATGAAGCAGTCGTTGAAAGAAATGTCACGTGACGTTATAAACAATGTCGTAATTACGTCATGTAACGATTTCCGTGAAGTCATTTTCAGAGCTGCGTTTGCGCAAATGCTACAAAAACAGCTTCATTGTTGCGGTGTTTGGGTTCAATTTGAATATGGTTGAGTCAGTTCAAATTGATTCTTGTAGTTTTTAAGTCGTTATCTTAACAGCAGATATTATATTGACGTTATAAACTTAATTAGTAAAGTTTCGTTAAAATTATATGACGTGAGTTATTGTCTTCTTGTGTATTTGAGCGTTTATCTTCGTCAGATGTCTCGTTTAACGTTCAAACATAAATCTCGTCACGAATCATTTAACAGCAGCAGCATTATCATCATCGTGGTTATCCCATGTGGGGGACACTGATCGATAGTTTAATAACAGACAAATATGATGAAGATGTGGCAACATCGTCACTGAGTTGGCTGCTTTGTTCAATCAAATAATTCATTAGCCTTTCATTGGAAATTTTAAGTAGAACTTATCGAGTAAACAACTTGCTTACAACGTATCATATATTTTAAATAAATAAAATGAAAATAGCAAATGACTTGTTTGTGTGAGTTAGAGGGCGAATTTGACGTCGCTTTCATATTGCGAAAAAAGTTCCTTTGAGAGTTAAAAAACCCTTAAAAATCATCTGGATTGAACTTAACAATTGCTGTCAGTCATTACGACAAATTTGTTTCTACCGACTGGTGTTTTCGCCACAGATGCTGCTTCAATAGGGGATGACAGATTAAGGAAGCGGCATGAAAGAATTCTTCCAAAAAGTATAGAATAACGCTTGAAAACATATGGATGAAGATCTCCCAATTACGTCCTAATTATCATCTAAACCAAGAGTAGGGAGACCTCTGAATAATTAAAGTTCATATTGTTTGGAAAATAATTATTTGTTTCATAAAATACTGGAAAAAAAATATCGTTCACTGGAACTATTTTCTCCCTCGAACAAAGCTCCACGTCCTCCAGAATAATACATGTTCTGAACACTAGTGCAATACCTCATAAAATTTAAACTATTTTACAGGAATAGAACAGACATTTATTCTTTTCAATACTCTATACACAGTAAACTCAGGGTGGGCGGGTAGCCTTGTGGTTAAAGTGTTCGCTCTTCACGCCGTAGACCTGGGTTCGATTCCTGACATGGGTACAGTGTGTGAAGACCATTTCTTGTGTCCCCCGCAATGATATTGCTTGAATATTGCTTAAAGCGGCGTAGAACCATACTCACTCACTCAGGTCAGGTCAGGTTGCCCGTTCCAGTTAAATTGTGCCAGTTGATTGTGTGATTTATTATCTTGGTAGACATCAGTTGGCTTTCTCATGCCTCTGCATTTATCTCCCCTTTCAACGACCGGATGCTGGCTTACATTGAGTTCATTATTTTTCGTTCAATTGAACAAATGAACTGCAACAATCAAACATTCAAAGCTTGAAAAAGGCACATGAATGTTGGTTTAAAACATTTGAACCCGAAATAACCACGTTTACTGACGCAGTTTTGAGTTTTCCAAAGATGTTTTCCTTACGGAATTGCCTTCAGTTAATACGAGTGGAGGGTTCATTAAAAAAAGAAAAATCTAACAGAACTAGTTTTTCTCTGTTATATATGACACCTCGACGCCTCCAAACTTGTCATCAAATTACATGCCACCAAACCTCAAGGTTGAATCCTTAGAAACACTGCAAACAATGATGCAATTTAACAGAATTTCTACTTTGAAAAATATATTTAAATATGCTGAGGCTTTTTGCCATGTAAACGAAGAGTCTAATTCTTGCGACGTTATACGGCGTCGACCTGTTTACACTGTTCTGGCATTTGTATAAAAAATATGCATTGCCAACATCTGTGTGTCAGCTTCAAGTTGCACATTTTAAATGGACGAAGCATTTGTGATAAAAACTGTTGTCAGCTTGATTTTAAATTTTAAGTCGACAGCTTTCTCGCATATTTTTATCTTGTTTGACGTCGCAACTCAGCGAAAAATCAGCTTGATGACATCTGCTTATTTAGGAACATTGAACTACACATTTGATATAAAGGAAACACTGCAGATGCGCTTATAGATTGTAGAGTTCGACTGTATGTTAGTGTATTTGTTTGCCTCACTCAGCAACCAAGTCACAGATCCCACAACCCAGTCCGTCCATTAGGTCACCATTGACGACCAGACAAATCGTGTGCTGACAAAAAAAGAATCAGATTCGGAAAAGACTAAGGGACACAACTCTGCATAACAAGCAAATTGCAGTGTTTTTACCCAATCTGTCATACATCTTTGAAAACTTATTATGTAAGAGGTTTTGATACGGTACATGAATAATTTCTCTCCTGGAATTAATTTCCAAAACGTTTAACACAGTTTATCAGGTACCAGAGACCTCCATCCCGCAAGAATGTCCAGGATTAAACAAGCCCTATCATTTCACTGCCATTCTAATACAAAACAAACCGACTTGAACACAAACGATCACTCTGGTCAATTTGAAGACAAATTCCAAAGTTCGTACAAGTTGGAATCAATCGGACGGCACAGTGAAAACGTGACAGTTTTGGAATTCAACTCAAGACACTGCTCAGCCTCATCGATTCAGAACAGCACTGAGTGCCCCTAAGATTCTGTGTAAATCACCGTCAGTTAATTGCTGAGATATGTTAGCAGTAAATGTAAACACAGCGAACGCCTAGGTGTTGGTTTTAGGAGGACGAATGAAAGAAAGGAAAACCTTCTCCGATGCAATATCGGTACCCGCCCTTGGCACCAATGGCCAATATAAAGCAAGTTCTTTAAGTTCATGTTTGTTCTGTCGCTTCTCGGCCTGTTTCGTAAATACACATGTTCTGTAGATATTGAGATCTTGTCTACGCCAAACATCAGTGTGTCTTCGAGGGTGTCATGTCATTCCAGTCCTCGAGTAGAAGTCGTTCTAAGTTTGCACTTTCTCTGCTTGAGTAAATGTTTATGTTGGTAACAGATCTGAAACCTCGAGGTTAAGAGTGACAGACGATGGTTGTTTTTCCAGGAAGGGTATGTCAACAAAATCCGATTTTACTCGATAATTATTTTGTCGGAGAATCACCTTTCTAGATTTGGCAAACCAGTTCACCATCTTTCCCGGAAGTAACAAAACCAACTTCCTGCTCTAGAGTGTTGTATAAAATGAAGCAGTCGTTGAAAGAAATGTCACGTGACGTTATAAACAATGTCGTAATTACGTCACGTAACGATTTCCGTGAAGTCATTTTCAGAGCTGCGTTTGCGCAAATGCTACAAAAACAGCTTCATTGTCGCGGTGTTTGGGTTCAATTTGAATATGGTTGAGTCAGTTCAAATTGATTCTTGTAGTTTTTAAGTCGTTTTCACAACAGCAGATATTATATTGACGTTATAAACTTAATTAGTAAAGTTTCGTTAAAATTATATGACGTGAATTATAGTCTTCTTGTGTATTTGAGCGTTTATCTTCGTCAGATGTCTCGTTTAACGTTCAAACATAAATCTCGTCACGAATCATTTAACAGCAGCAGCATTATCATCATCGTGGTTATCCCATGTAGGGTACACTGATCGATAGTTTAATAACAGACGAATATGATGAAGATGTGGCAACATCTTCACTGAGTTGGTTGCATCGTTCAATGAAATCAATCATGTGCCTTTCATGGGAGATTTTAAGTAGAAATTATCGAGTAAACAACTTGTTTACAACATATGACATATTTTAAATAAATAAAATGAAAATAGGAAATGACTTGTTTGTGTGAGTAAGAGGGCGAATTTGACGTCGCTTTCATGTTGCGAAAAAAGTTCCTTTGAGAGTTAAAAAAACCTTACAAATCACCCGGATTGAACTTAACAATTGCTGTCAATCATTCCGACAAATGTGTTTTTACCAACTGGTGTTTTTGCCACAGCTGCTGCTTCAACAGGAGATGACAGATTAAGGAAGCAGCGTGAAAGAATTGTTCCAAGAAGTATAGAATAATGCTTGAAAACATATGGAAGAGGATCTCCCAATTACGTCCTAGTTATCATCTAAACCAAGAGTAGGGAGATCTCTGAATAATTAAAATTCATATTGTTTTGAAAATGATTATTTGTTTCATAAAATACTGGAAAAATAATATCGTTCGCTGGAACTATTTTCTCGAACAAAGCTCCACGTCCTCCAGAATAATACATGTACTGAACACTAGTGCAATAGCTCATAAAATTAAGACTATTTTACAGGAACAGAACAGACATTTATTCTTCTCAATACTGTATACACTGTAAACTTAGGGCGGGCGGGTAGCCTTGTGGTTAAAGTGTTCGCTCTTCATGCCGGAGACCTGGGTTCAATTCCCGACATGGGTACAATGTGTGAAGACCATTTCTTGTGTCCCCCGCAATGATATTGCTTGAATATTGCTAAAAGCGGGGTAAAAACATACTCACTCACTCACTCAGGTCAGGTTGCCTAATCCAGTTACATTGTGCCAGTTGATTGTGTGATTTATCATCTTGGTAGATATCCGTTCGCTCTCTCATGCTTCTGCAATTATCTCCCCTTTCAACGACCAGATGCTGGCTTACATTGTACAAATGAACTGCAGCAATCAAACTTTCAAAGCTTGAAAAAGGCACATGCATGTTGGTTAAAAACATATTAACCCGAAATAACCACGTTTACTGACGCAGTTTTGAGTTTTCCAAGGACGTTTTCCATATGGAATTGCATTCATGTAATACGAGTGGAAGTTTCATTAAAAAAAGAAAAATCTAACAAAACTAGTTTTTCTCTGTTATATATGACACCTCGACGCCTCCGAACTTGTCATCAAATTGCATGCCACCAAACCTCAAGGTTGAATCCTTAGAAACACCGCAAACGATGATGCAATTTAACAGAATTTCTACTTTGAAAAATAAATTTAAGTTGCTAAGCCTTTTTTCCATGTAAACGAAGAGTCTATTCTTGCGAAGTTATAAGGTGTCGACGTGTTTACAGGTTTTCTGACGATTGGATGAAAATATAAATGGCCAACATCTGTTTACAACCTTCAAGTTGCACATTGCAAATGCGTGAAACATTAATGACAAAAAAGCTGACAGTTTGATTTATTCCAACACATTTGATGTTTATGAAATTGTAAAGTTGTACTTGTCAGATATATTTGCCTGAGATCAACTGGATGTTTGTATATTTGCTTGTTGTTTTACGCCACACTCAGCAATCAAGTCAGACACCCTGTCCTCCCAGTCCATTGTGTCGCCTCTTACGACGTGCACGTGTTGCTTGGGATCACTTCTAACCAGGTATGTAACCCACCAAACGCATTGTGTGCTGACAAAACCAAAAATCACAATCTGGACAAATTGTGGATTCGAACCTACGAACATCTGATTCGGTCACGACTAAGGAACACAACTCTGCATTACAAGAGAGCAGCAGTGACTGTTTGATTGGCATTCTGGAAGTTGGTTAGTACGTAAGAAAACGTACAACTTTATTGATAACAACTTCTGGTTGATTATACAAGATGACGTTCCGATATAGATTCTTACACTGTAATCCCAGCTTAAAACTGTAAGAATCTGCATAGAAACGTTGACGTATGCAGTAAACCAGAAGTTGTTTCGTAACTACACATGTTCTGTAGATACTGAGATCTTGTCTACGCCAAGAAACGAAAACCTTCTCCGATGCAATATTGGTAACCGATGGTTTGTAAAGTGTAAACAAAATTTCTCTGAATTTCACCACAGAACTTTAGCAATCGAACGTTAGTGTCTTTAAAAGTTTGAGAAATGAATATGAATGTTGGTAAACAACCATTTTTAACCACAAATAATCAGGTCAGGGGAGAGTTTTTTATGCAACTGTCTTTATGTAATATAAGTATATTCTTGCGAGGTATCTACCTTGTCACAGGTCTTCTGTCGATTGTAGCAAAAATGTATATTGCGAACACCAGTTAAGTTACACATCTTAAGCAGATGAAACATTGATGACAAAAGGGTCCTGAGTTTGATTTGTTTAAAATCGACAGCCACTCGTATATTTGTATGTTGGTTAACGTCACACTTCAGCAAAACTTCAGCTACATGACACGTGCCTGATTATGAACTTTGAACAACAGCAATTTTGTACATGTCAATTACATTTTCTTAAATCAACTGCATGTTTGTACATTTGTTAGTTGTATAACGTCACACTCAGCAGTATTCCATCTATATGACGTCGGTCGGAATATAATCTGTCTGACGTCATGAGATAACGTCCCATGATGACATGTTTGTTTGCTTGTTTTTTTTAACGCCTAACTGAGACGTCGGTAAATAATCGAGTCTCCACCAATCCATACAGTGAATGGTATTCATGAGCAACGACCCACCCCGTCGGTACGATGATACACAATCAACCAGGACACAAAGCCTGACCACCCAATCGATTTTGTCACCCCTTACGACCAGCATAGGCTGCTGGAGACCAATTTTAACCCGGTATCCCAACACAAATGTAACCCACTCAGCAACCAAGTCACATATCCTACAACCCGATCCATTAGGTCACCATTTACAACAAGATGAGTTGTTTGCTGATAAAATCAAAAACAAAAAATCGGGCGAATCATGGATCCGAAACTATGAAAATCAGATTCGGCACGACCAAGGAGCACAAATCTGCATAACAAGCAAATTTCAAAGCTTTCATCCAACCCGCTTAAAACACACACCCGAACATATAGAAACACACATCCCTTTTAAGTTAGATGTTGTAATACATTACTTGTGTAATTTCTCTCCTGGATTAATTTTCAAAATGTTTAACAACATTTGTCACCTTACAGAGATCCCCATCCAGCTAGAGTGTCCGGGATTTAACAAGCCCCACCATTTCCCTGCCATTCTAATACAAAACAAACCGACTTGAACACAAACGATCACTCTGGTCAATTTGAAGACAAATTCCCAAGTTCGTACAAGTTGGAATCAATCGGACAGCACAGTGAAAACGTGACAGTTTTAGAATTCAACTCAAGACACTGCTCAGCCTCATCGATTGAGAACAGCACTGAGTGCCCCTAAGTTTCTGTGTAAATCACCGTCAGTTAATTGCTGAGATATGTTAGCAGTAAATGTAAACACAGCGAACACCTAGGTGTTGGTTTTAGGAGGACGATTGAAAGAAAGGAAAACCTTCTCCGATGCAATATCGGTACCCGCCCTTGGCACTAATGGCCAATATTAAGCAAGTTCTTTAAGTTCATGTTTGTTCTGTCCCTTATCTGCCTGTTTCGTAAATACACATGTTTTGTAGATATTCAGATCTTGTCTACGCCAAACATCAGTGTGTCTTCGAGGGTGTCATGTCATTCCAGTCCTCGAGTAGAAGTCGTTCTAAGTTTGCACTTGCTCTGCTTGAGTAAATGTTTATGTTGGTAACAGATCTGAAACCTCGAGGTTAAGAGTGACAGACTATGGTTGTTTTTCCAGGAAGGGTATGTCAACAAAATCCGATTTTTACTCGATAATTATTTTGTCGGAGAATCACCTTTCTAGATTTGGCAAACCAGCTCACCATCTTTCTCGAAAGTGACAAAAGCAAGTTCCTGCTCTAGTGTTGTATAAAATGAAGCAGTCGTTGAAAGAAATGTCACGTGACGTTATAAACAATGTCGTAATTACGTCATGTAACGATTTCCGTGAAGCCATTTTCAGAGCTGTGTTTGCGCAAATGCTACAAAAACAGCTTCATTGTTGGTGTTTTCGCCACAGCTGCTGCTTCAATAGGGGATGACAGATTAAGGAAGCGGCGTGAAAGAATTGTTCCAAAATGTATAGAATAACGCTTGAAAACATATGGATGAAGATCTCCCAATTACGTCCTAATTATCATCTAAACCAAGAGTAGGGAGACCTCTGAATAATTAAAGTTCATATTGTTTGGAAAATAATTATTTGTTTCATAAAATACTGGAAAAATAATATCGTCTCCCTCGAAATATATTTTCTCCCTCGAACAAAGCTCCACGTCCAGAGTAATACATGGTCTGAACGCTCGTGCAATACCTCATAAAATTAAGACTATTTTACAGGAATAGAACAGACATTTATTCTTTTCAATACTCTATACAGGGGAGATGGCCGGCAGTGCTTCTAACCAAAAGATAGTTTCTTTTCACTGGAGATGCAATTAATATAAAAATCAATAACAAATATAATTAGGTGGTACAAAACAAAAATGGGATACTAAAATATGTTGTGTCAGCAATAATTGCACCATTCATTTTCATTATATGAATATATAAATATAAACATTGTATAGCCACGAATACAGTTTCTTTTATCGGCAGGGGAAATAAAATCAGAACACCTAATCCATAACGCCACTGACAATTCCCGTCAAACATTCTGACGAATTTGTTTTTAGTAACCGTTGTTTTCTTGCCAGCTGCTGTTTTAATAGGCGATGACAGCCTTTCTAAGTGACGTGCAAAATGGCTCCCCTAAGAATAGATTAATTTTAAAAACTCTAAGAATGGAGATTATTATCTCCTAATTTCAAATTGTTTATTGTCTAGATGACGAGAGGGATTTGAAAGACAAACTTCTGAAAAATTAGGATAAAATCGTTGTTAACTTTAACTTTATTATCTACTTGAAAAATCGTTAACGATTAATATAATTATAAGACAACATTCATATATGAAATACATCAAGTTGATCAGATATGAAATACAATTTGTAGATTGCACCAAGTATTCAGTTCAAACAGTCACAAGTGGTTACAAGTTTTCTGTGAATGCTAATTGTTTTTGACGCATGGTTCAATGTACTGGCAGAACTACTGAAGAAATCATTATATACTGAACAACAAAAGTTCCTGTGACATTGAATAAGATTTAATACAAAGTTATGTTTTTAACCAAATCTGAAACAATTTCGGTTTGCAACAGATAAAAGATTCCCGTAAGTTCTTAAATGGTTTTATTTGCCATACTGACTTCAGAAAATGCGTGATTTCATTAAAAAAAACATGAACATGCCAAAATGGCAACTTACAAATCAATAGCGGGTGTGTCCACCTCTGGCTGCGATACAAGCAACGCATCTTCGTCTCATGGAATGGACCAGGCGTCGCACAAAGTCCTGTGGGGTATCTGTCCATATCTGTTGGAGCATGTTTCGAAGTTCCTGGAGTGTCTGTGGAACACATGGTTGACGTCGAAGGCGCCGATCCATCTCAACACACGTGTGCTCGTTTGGTGATAGATCAGGGGAGCGAGCCGGCAAGGGGATGACATTCACGTTGTTTTGTTGAAGAGAATCCTGAACAAGTCGAGCAATATGACGCCGGGCGTTGTCATGTTGAAAGGTAATGCCTGGGCCATGACGACGCCAAAACGGTAGCACAACAGGGCCGATGATCTCGTCGCGGTAGCGCATTCCATTGAGATTTCCCTCTACCACTATCAAACGGGTCCTCTGTCTTGCTACAATCCAACCCCATACCATAACGCTGCCGCCCCCGAACCGATCTTCTTTCATGACACAATGCATGGCCGTCCAGCATAGACGCTGTCTGCACCACTGTAGACGTGCTTGACGGTGGTTTCCTGTCAAAATGGGACGTCTGGCGGGTCTTCTGGCGACAATCCCTGCACATCTGAGGCAACGATGTACGGTTTGTGAAGATATTCGTCGAAGGCCAGGGATGCTTCTTGCAGTCACTGTTGCTGGCTGGAATCGATTTCGTAGGTGTGTTGTTCGAATCCAGTTGTCCTGTCGATTATTGGTTACGCGTGGCCTGCCACTCCGAGGATGGTATCTGACTGCATACGTCTGTTGCCAACGTTGCCATAAACACCAAATGGTGTTTCTGTGGACGTTGAATTGTCTTGCAACATCACGTTGACTCGATCCTGCTTCAAGCAATCCAATGGCTCGCGAACGCTCATTTTCAGACAGGCGTGGCATTTCGTAATGTTGAATAATTGCGTAATTTTGTTGTTTTTCTGAGTGGTTGTTGTCAGCACGATGCTAAACAATGCATATAGAATCCCGTTAACGCACATGTTTTTATACACATTCTTGGGTAGTGAAATGCATGGGGCTTGCATCAAAGTCAACTTTTGCATGGACTGTATGCTTTTCTGTAGCAGTTGCGTTTTTGTGACTTGATTCCATACATATACTTCAATTATGAAAACCAAACTTTACTTGTTTGAAAAATACACTAAAATCCAACTTTTGTTGTTGAGTATATGTCTTCAATGTTCTGGTCCTGTTGTTATTTACAAAAAAATGAAGAAAAAACAATCATAGCCGTAGGTGGGGAAAGACAAAACAATCATAGCCGTGGGTGGGGAAAAGACAAAACAGTCATGGTCGTGGATGGGGAAAAGACAAAATAATCATAGACGTGGCTGGGGAAAAGACAAAAAAGTCATGGTCGTGGATGGGGAAAAGACAAAACAGTCATGGTCGTGGATAGGGAAAAGACAAAATAATCATAGACGTGGCTGGTGAAAAGACAAAACAGTCATGGTCGTGGCTGGGGAAAAGAAAAAATAATCATAGACGATGCTGGGGAAAAGACAAAACAGTCATGGCCGTGGATGGGGAAAAGACAAAACAGTCATTGTCGTGGGTGGGGAAAAGACAAAACAGTCATGGTCGTGGATGGGGAAAAGACAAAACAGTCATGGTCGTGGATGGGGAAAAGACAAAACAGTCATGGTCGTGGGTGGGGAAAAGACAAAATAATCATAGACGTAGGTGGGGAAAAGACAAAACAGTCATGGTCGTGGGTGGGGAAAAGACAAAATAATCATAGACGTGGCTGGGGAAAAGACAAAACAGTCATGGCCGTGGAAGGGGAAAAGACAAAACAGTCATGGTCGTGGCTGGGGAAAAGACAAAATAATCATAGACGTGGCTGGTGAAAAGACAAAACAGTCATGGTCGTGGGTGGGGAAAAGACAAAACAGTCATGGTCGTGGATGGGGAAAAGACAAAACAGTCATGGTCGTGGGTGGGGAAAAGACAAAACAGTCATGGTCGTGGCTGGGGAAAAGACAAAATAATCATAGACGTGGCTGGGGAAAAGACAAAACAGTCATGGCCGTGGAAGGGGAAAAGACAAAACAGTCATGGTCGTGGGTGGGGAAAAGACAAAACAGTCATGGTCGTGGCTGGGGAAAAGACAAAACAGTCATGGTCGTGGATGGGGAAAAGACAAAACAGTCATGGTTGTGGGTGGGGAAAAGACAAAACAGTCATGGTCGTGGCTGGGGAAAAGACAAAATAATCATAGACGTAGGTGGGGAAAAGACAAAACAGTCATGGTCGTGGATGGGGAAAAGACAAACAGTTATGGTCGTGGATGGGGAAAAGACAAAATAATCATAGACGTAGGTGGGGAAAAGACAAAACAGTCATGGTCGTGGGTGTAGAAAAAAACAACATGATTACTGACAATGCTGGAAGTTTTCAGTTCCAAGTCCTCAAGAATATTACCTGGTTGGACCCCTCGTGGAACGCCACATACGATTGCAATTACTTTACCAAAAACGGAACAGAACACAACACCACTTGGTTTCCACTCAAGGCTCTGTACATAGTATACTGAAAACAAAATAGAAACGC
Organism: Haliotis cracherodii; assembly: GCF_022045235.1. Classification (NCBI taxonomy): domain Eukaryota; kingdom Metazoa; phylum Mollusca; class Gastropoda; order Lepetellida; family Haliotidae; genus Haliotis; species Haliotis cracherodii. The sequence continues at coordinate 36,805,103 of NW_027266269.1, read as the reverse complement.
ATACTCTTCATGTTTTTAAGCATCAGAGTAGGTACGGTGTTTGTGCTCAAGTTGTGCACATCGTTCTAGATTCGAACCGGAACGACAGTGAGTGAGTGAGTGAGTGAGTATGGCTTTACGCCGCTTTTAGCAATATTCCAGCAATATCACGGCGGGGGACACCAGAAATGGGCTTCACACATATTCCCATGTCGGGAATCGAACCCGGGTCTTCGGCGTAACGAGGGAACGCTTTAACCACTAGGCTACCAGACCGCCCCCGGAACGATAGAAGTGTTTTACCTCTGCCCTAATTACACAGAACAACTTAATTTGATTCGAGAGGTTATTTTGCCAAATGTTACAAAATATTTGAATATGCCCTTGAAAAGTGTGTCAGTATATATTGTGGTTAGTAGATTAGATATTAATTCTTCATGAGGACCCATTTCATATTTGTTACAATTCTTTTTCTGAAATTATCAAGTTTCTGTGACCACTTGTTCTATGGGGTTGTTTTCTCTAAAATATGCAAATATGTAGGAATTCCTAATGTTGAATATTGTCTTCAGCAACCCATGCTTGTCGTTAAAGTCTGTGCTTCCTGTAAGAGACGACTAACGGGATCGGGTGGTCAGGCTTGCATGTCATCGTATCCTAGTTGCGTAGATCGATGTTCTTGATGTCAATCACTTGATTGTCTGGTCAGGGCTCTATTTCTCTACAGACCGCAGTCATATAGCTGGAATATTGCGGCGTTAAACAACAAACAAATAATGTTAAAATAGCCACAGAGATAATGGTAATCCTTTCGAAATTGGTTGTCGATAACACCAAGTTTTAAATTTTACCGATGGTACCGTTGCCTATGACATACCCGAATCAAACATTTTCCAGACACACGACTGATTGATCGAAGTTGAATACGTTGGATGAATGTTCCCGAACAGGAACGTCCAGAAACATAGGCTTGTGCACTGACGAAGGTTCAATTGGTTGTTTCCTCACTTTGACATGACTGAGGGCTTGTCCCGCGACCCGATGACATCAACACATGCCTTTACATCTAATGCCAGGGATATGGTGTGGGTTGATTAAGTGATTTATCCCCTGACTACACTTCGATTCACTCGTTTATGCCCCTGCATTTACCTCCCCTTTCATCAACCGGATGCTGGTTTACATTGAGCTTACTATATTTCGTTCAATTGTACAAATGTACTGCAGCAATCAAACTTTCGAAACTTCAAAAAGGCACAAGCATGTTGGTTAAAACATTTTAACCCGAAATAACCACGTTTCCTGACGCAGTTTTGAGTTCATCAAGGGTGTTTTCCATATGGAATTGCCTTCATGTAATACGAGTGGAAGGCAGAAGGTTCAATCAAGAAATGTCGAATCTAATAAAAAATATTTTGTTCTCAACGCCTCTAAACTTGTCATCAAATTGCATGCCACTAAACCTCAAGGTTGAATCCTTAGAAAAATCGCGAAAATAATGCAATTTAACAGAATTTCTACTTTGAAAATTATATTCGTTTTTGATGAGGCTTTTTGCCATGTAAACGAAGTGTCATTCTTGCGAAGTTATACGGCGTCGACCTGTTTACACTGTTCTGGCAATTGTATAAAAAATATGCATTGCCAACATCTGTGTGTCAGCTTCAAGTTGCACATTTTAAATGGACGAGGCATTAGTGACAAAAACTGTTGTCAGCTTGATTTTAAATTTTAAGTCGACAGCTTTCTCGCATATTATTATCTTGTTTGACGTCGCAACTCAGTGAAAAATCAGCTAGATGACATCTGCCTATATAGGAACATTGAACTACACATTTGATATAAAGGAAACACTGCAGATGCGCTTATAGATTGTAGAGTTCGACTGTATGTTAGTGTATTTGTTTGCCTCACTCAGCAACCAAGTCACAGATCCCACAACCCAGTCCGTCCATTAGGTCACCATTTACGACCAGACAAATCGTGTGATGACAAAAAAAGAATCAGATTCGGAAAAGACTAAGGGACACAAATCTGCATAACAAGCAAATTGCAGTGTTTTTACCCAATCTGTCATACATCTGTGACAACTTATTATGTAAGAGGTTTTGATACGGTACATGAATAATTTCTCTCCTGGAATTAAATTCCAAAACGTTTAACACAGTTTATCAGGTACCAGAAACCCCCATCCCGCAAGAATGTCCAAGATTTAACAAGCCCTATCATTTCACTGCCATTCTAATATAAAACAAACCGACTTGAACACAAACGATCACTCTGATCAATTTGAAGACAAATTCCAAAGCTCGTACAAGTTGAAATCAATAGAACGGCACAGTGAAAACGTGACAGTTTTGGAATCAACTCAAGACACTGCTCAGCCTCATCGATTGAGAACAGCACTGAGTGCCCCTAAGATTCTGTGTAAATCACCGTCAGTTAATTGCTGAGATATGTTAGCAGTAAATGTAAACACAGCGAACGCCTGGGTGTCGGTTTTAGGAGGACAATTGAAAGAAAGGAAAACCTTCTCCGATGCAATATCGGTACCCGCCCTTGGCACCAATGGCCAATATAAAGCAAGTTCTTTAAGTTCATGTTTGTTCTGTCGCTTCTCGGCCTGTTTCGTAAATACACATGTTCTGTAGATATTGAGATCTTGTCTACGCCAAACATCAGTGTGTCTTCGAGGGTGTCATGTCATTCCAGTCCTCGAGTAGAAGTCGTTCTAAGTTTGCACTTTCTCAGCTTGAGTAAATGTTTATGTTGGTAACAGATCTGAAACCTCGGGGTTAAGAGTGACAGACGATGGTTGTTTTTCCAGGGAGGGTATGTCAACAAAATCCGATTTTACTCGATAATTATTTTGTTGGCGAATCACCTTTCTAGATTTGGCAAACCAGCTCACCATCTTTCCCGGTGACCAAAGCAAGATCCTGCTGTAGAGTGTTGTATAAAATGAAGCAGTCGTTGAAAGAAATGTCACGTGACGTTATAAACAATGCCGTAATTACGTCATGTAACGATTTCCGTGAAGCCATTTTCAGAGCTGCGTTTGCGCAAATGCTACAAAAACAGCTTCATTGTTGCGGTGTTTGGGTTCAATTTGAATGTGGTTGAGTCAGTTCAAATTGATTCTTGTAGTTTTTAAGTCGTTATCTTAACAGCAGATATTATATTGACGTTATAAACTTAATTAGTAAAGTTTCGTTAAAATTATATGACCTGAGATATTGTCTTCTTGTGTATTTGAGCGTTTATCTTCGTCAGATGTCTCGTTTAACGTTCAAACATAAATCTCGTCACGAATCATTTAACAGCAGCAGCATTATCATCATCGTGGTTATCCCATGTGGGGGACACTGATCGATAGTTTAATAACAGACGAATATGATGAAGATGTGGCAACATCGTCACCGAGCTGGCTGCTTTGTTCAATCAAATCATTCATTAGCCTTTCATTGGAGATTTTAAGTAGAAATTATCGAGTAAACAACTTGCTTACAACGTATCATATATTTTAAATAAATAAAATGAAAATAGCAAATGACTTGTTTGTGTGAGTAAGAGGGCGAATTTGACGTCGCTTTCATGTTGCAAAAAAAGTTCCTTTGAGAGTTAAAAAACCCTTAAAAATCACCCGGATTGAACTTAACAATTGCTGTCAGTCATTACGACAAATTGGTTTCTACCGACTGGTGTTTTCGCCACAGATGCTGCTTCAATGGGGGATGACAGATTAAGGAAGCGGCATGTAAGAATTCTTCCAAAAAGTATAGAATAACGTTTGAAAACATATGGATGAAGATCTCCCAATTACGTCCTAATTATCATCTAAACCAAGAGTAGGGAGACCTCTGAATAATTAAAGTTCATATTGTTTTGAAAATGATTATTTGTTTCATAAAATACTGGAAAAAAAATATCGTTCACTGGAACTATTTTCTCCCTCGAACAAAGCTCCACGTCCTCCAGAATAATACATGTTCTGAACACTAGTGCAATACCTCATAAAATTAAGACTATTTTACTGGAATAGAACAGACATTTATTCTTTCCAATACTGTATACACAGTAAACTCAGAGCGGCCGGGTAGCCTTGTGGTTAAAGTGTTTGCTCTTCACGCCGTAGACCTGGATTCGATTCCTGACATGGGTACATGTGTAAAGACCATTTCTTGTGTCCCCTGCAATGATATTACTTGAATATTGCTTAAAGCGGCGTAAAACCATACTCACTCACTCACTCACTCAGGTCAGGTTGCCTGTTCCAGTTAAATTGTGCCAATTGAATGTGTGATTTATTATCTTGGTAGACATCAGTTGGCTCTCTCATGCTCCTGCATTTATCTCCCCTTTCAACGACCGGATGCTGGCTTACATTGAGTTCATTATTTTTCGTTCAATTGAACAAATGAACTGCAGCAATCAAACTTTCAAAGCTTGAAAAAGGCACATGCATGTTGGTTTAAAACATTTGAACCCGAAATAACCACGTTTACTGATGCAGTTTTGAGTTTTCCAAAGATGTTTTCCTTACGGAATTGCCTTCAGTTAATACGAGTGGAAGGTTCATTAAAAAAAGGAAAATCTAAAAGAACTAGTTTTTCTCTGTTATATATGACACCTCGACGCCTCCGAACTTGTCATCAAATTGCATGCCACCAAACCTCAAGGTTGAATCCTTAGAAACACCGCTAACAATGATACAATTTAACAGAATTTCTACTTTGAAAAATAAATTTAAGTTTGCTAAGGCTTTTTTTGCCATGTAAACGAAGAGTCTATTCTTGAGAACTTATAAGGTGTCGACGTGTTTACAGGTTTTCTGACGATTGGATGAAAAATATAAATGGCCAACATCTGTTTATAACCTTCAAGTTGCACATTGTAAATGCATGAAACATTAATGACAAAAAAGCTGACAGTTTGATTTATTCCAACACATTTGATGTTTATGAAATTGTAAAGTTGTAATTGTCAGATATATTTGCCTGAGATCAACTGGATGTTTATATATTTGCTTGTTGTTTTACGCCACACTCAGCAACCAAGTCAGACACCCTGTCCTCCCAATCCATTGTGTCGCCTCTTACGACGTGCACGTGTTGCTTGGGATCACTTCTAACCAGGAATGTAACACACCAAACGCATTGTGCGCTGACAAAACCAAAAATCACAATCTGGACAAATTGTGGATTCGAACCTACGAACATCTGATTCGGGCACGACTATAGGACACAACTCTGCATTACAAGAGTGCAGTAGTGACTGTTTGATTGGCATTCTGGAAGTTGATTATACAAGATGACGTTTCCATATAGATTCTTACACTGCCATCCCAGCTTGATAACTGTAAGAATCTACATAGAAACGTTGACGTATGCAATAAACCACAAGTTGTTATCCATAAAGTTGTAGGTTGTCTTACAAATGTCAACGTTTTCACCCAATCCACTAAACAGACACACACGAACATACACAAACACATATCTGTGACCCCTAATACGTGAGTTGTTGTAATACATCACAAAGTGTAATCACTTTCCTGGAATAATTTTCAAAATATTTAACCAAGTTTATGATGTTCCAGAGAGCCCCACCTAGCTGGAGTGACCAAGATTTAACAAGACTCACCATTTCCCTGCCGTTCTAATATAAAACAAACCGATCTGAACACAAACGAACACTCTGATCAATTTGAAGACAAATTCCCAAGTTCGTACAAGTTGGAATCAGTCGGACGGCACAGTGAAAACGTGACAGTTTTGAAATTCAACTCAAGACACTGCTCAGCCTCAATCGATTGAGAACAGCACTGAGTGCCCCTAAGATTCTGTGTAAATCACCGTCAGTTAATTGCTGTGATATGTTAGCAGTAAATGTAAACACAGCGAACGCCTAGGTGTTGGTTTTAGGAGGACGATTGAAAGAAAGGAAAACCTTCTCCGATGCAATATCGGTACCCGCCCTTGGCACCAATGGCCAATATAAAGCAAGTTCTTTAACTTCATGTTTGTTCTGTCCCTTATCTGCCTGTTTCGTAAATACACATGATCTGTAGATATTGAGATCTTGTCTACGCCAAGAAACGAAAACCTTCTCCGATGCAATATTGGTAACCGATGGTTTGTAAAGTGTAAACAAAATTTCTCTGAATTTCACCACAGAACTTTAGCAATCAAACGTTAGTGTCTTTAAAAGTTTGAGAAATGAATATGAATGTTGGTAAAGAACCATTTTTAACCACAAATAATCAGGTCCTTGGGAGAGTTTTTTTATGCAACTGCCTTTATGTAATATAAGTATATTCTCGCGAGGTATCTACCTTGTCACAGGTCTTCTGTCAATTATAGCAAAAATATATATTGCGAACACGAGTTAAGTTACACATCTTAAGCAGATGAAACATTGATGACAAAAGGGTCCTGAGTTTGATTTGTTTAAAATCGACAGCCACTCGTATATTTGTATGTTGGTTAACGTCACACTTCAGCAAAACTTCAGCTACATGACACGTGCCTGATTATGAACTTTGAACAACAGCAATTTTGTACATGTCAATTATATTTTCTTAAATCAACTGCATGTTTGTACATTTGTTAGTTGTATAACGTCACTTTCAGCAATATTCCATCTATATGACGTCGGTCGGAATATAATCTGTCTGACGTCATGAGATAACGTCCCATGATGACATGTTTTGTTTGCTTGTTTTTTTTAACGCCTAACTGAGACGTCGGTAAATAATCGAGTCTCTACCAATCCATACAGTGAATGGTATTCATGAGCAACGACCCACCCCGTCGGTACGATGATACACAATCAACCAGGACACAAAGCCTGACCACCCAATCGATTTTGTCACCTGTTTAAGACCAATTTTAACCCAGACACTGCTCAGCCTCAATCGATTGAGAACTGAGCACTGAGTGCCCCTAAGATTCTGTGTAAATCACCGTCAGTTAATTGCTGTGATATGTTAGCAGTAAATGTAAACACAGCGAACGCCTAGGTGTTGGTTTTAGGAGGACGATTGAAAGAAAGGAAAACCTTCTCCGATGCAATATCGGTACCCGCCCTTGGCACCAATGGCCAATATAAAGCAAGTTCTTTAAGTTCATGTTTGTTCTGTCGCTTCTCGGCCTGTTTCGTAAATACACATGTTCTGTAGATATTGAGATCTTGTCTACGCAAAACATCAGTGTGTCTTCGCAGGTGTCATGTCATTCCAGTCCTCGAGTAGAAGTCGTTCTAAGTTTGCACTTTCTCAGCTTGAGTAAATGTTTATGTTGGTAACAGATCTGAAACCTCGAGGTTAAGAGTGACAGACGATGGTTGTTTTTCCAGGGAGGGTGTGTCAACAAAATCCGATTTTACTCGATAATTATTTGGTTGGAGAATCACCTTTCTAGATTTGGCAAACCAGCTCACCATCTTTCCCGGTGACCAAAGCAAGTTCCTGCTCTAGAGTGTTGTATAAAATGAAGCAGTCGTTGAAAGAAATGTCACGTGACTTTATAAACAATGCCGTAATTACGTCATGTAACGATTTCCGTGAAGCCATTTTCAGAGCTACGTTTGCGCAAATGCTACCAAAACAGCTTCATTGTTGCGGTGTTTGGGTTCAATTTGAATATGGTTGAGTCAGTTCAAATTGATTCTTGTAGTTTTTAAGTCGTTATCTTAACAGCAGATATCATATTGACGTTATAAACTTAATTAGTAAAGTTTCGTTAAAATTATATGACGTGAGTTATTGTCTTCTTGTGTATTTGAGCGTTTATCTTCGTCAGATGTCTCGTTTACGTTCAAACATAAATCTCGTCACGAATCATTTAACAGCAGCAGCATTATCATCATCGTGGTTATCCCATGTGGGGGACACTGATCGATAGTTTAATAACAGACGAATATGATGAAGATGTGGCAACATCGTCACCGAGTTGGCTGCTTTGTTCAATCAAATCATTCATTAGCCTTTCATTGGAGATTTTAAGTAGAACTTATCGAGTAAACAACTTGCTTACAACATATGACATATTTTAAATAAATAAAATGAAAATAGCAAATGACTTGTTTGTGTGAGTAAGAGGGCGAATTTGACGTCGCTTTCATGTTGCGAAAAAAGTTCCTTTGAGAGTTAAAAAACCCTTAAAAATCATCTGGATTGAAATTAACAATTGCTGTCAGTCATTACGACAAATTTGTTTCTACCGACTGGTGTTTTCGCCACAGATGCTGCTTCAATAGGGGATGACAGATTAAGGAAGCGGCATGTAAGAATTCTTCCAAAAAATATAGAATAACGTTTGAAAACATATGGATGAAGATCTCCCAATTACGTCCTAATTATCATCTAAACCAAGAGTAGGGAGACCTCTGAATAATTAAAATTCATATTGTTTGGAAAATAATTATTTGTTTCATAAAATACTGGAAAAAAATTTCGTTCACTGGAACTATTTTCTCCCTCGAACAAAGCTTCACGTCCTCCAGAATACATGTTCTGAACACTAGTGCAATACCTCATAAAATTAAGACTATTTTACTGGAATAGAACAGACATTTATTCTTTCCAATACTCTATACACAGTAAACTCAGGGCGGCCGGGTAGCCCTGTGGTTAAAGTGTTCGCTCTTCACGCCGTAGACCTGGATTCGATTCCTGACATGGGTACATGTGTGAAGACCATTTCTTGTGTCCCCCGCAATGATATTGCTTGAATATTGCTAAAAGCGTCGTAAAACCATACTCACTCACTCACTCACTCAGGTCAGGTTGCCTGTTCCAGTTAAATTGTGCCAATTGAATGTGTGATTTATTATCTTGGTAGACATCAGTTGGCTCTCTCATGCTCCTGCATTTATCTCCCCTTTCAACGACCGGATGCTGGCTTACATTGAGTTCATTATTTTTCGTTCAATTGAACAAATGAACTGCAGCAATCAAACTTTCAAAGCTTGAAAAAGGCACATGCATGTTGGTTTAAAACATTTGAACCCGAAATAACCACGTTTACTGATGCAGTTTTGAGTTTTCCAAAGATGTTTTCCTTACGGAATTGCCTTCAGTTAATACGAGTGGAAGGTTCATTAAAAAAAGGAAAATCTAAAAGAACTAGTTTTTCTCTGTTATATATGACACCTCGACGCCTCCGAACTTGTCATCAAATTGCATGCCATCAAACCTCAAGGTTGAATCCTTAGAAACACCGCTAACAATGATACAATTTAACAGAATTTCTACTTTGAAAAATAAATTTAAGTTTGCTAAGGCTTTTTTGCCATGTAAACGAAGAGTCTATTCTTGCGAACTTATGAGGTGTCGACGTGTTTACAGGTTTTCTGACAATTGGATGAAAAATATAAATGGCCAACATCTGTTTATAACCTTCAAGTTGCACATTGTAAATGCATGAAACATTAATGACAAAAAAGCTGACAGTTTGATTTATTCCAACACATTTGATGTTTATGAAATTGTAAAGTTGTAATTGTCAGATATATTTGCCTGAGATCAACTGGATGTTTATATATTTGCTTGTTGTTTTACGCCACACTCAGCAACCAAGTCAGACACCCTGTCCTCCCAATCCATTGTGTCGCCTCTTACGACGTGCACGTGTTGCTTGGGATCACTTCTAACCAGGAATGTAACCCACCAAACGCATTGTGTGCTGACAAAACCAAAAATCACAATCTGGACAAATTGTGGATTCGAACCTACGAACATCTGATTCGGGCACGACTATAGGACACAACTCTGCATTACAAGAGTGCAGTAGTGACTGTTTGATTGGCATTCTGGAAGTTGGTTAGTAAGTAAGAAAACGTAAGAATTTATTGATAACAACTTCTGGTTGATTATACAAGATGACGTTTCCATATAGATTCTTACACTGCCATCCCAGCTTGATAACTGTAAGGATCTACATAGAAACGTTGACGTATGCAATAAACCAGAAGTTGTTATCCATAAAGTTGTAGGTTGTCTTACAAATGTCAACGTTTTCACCCAATCCACTAAACAGACACACACGAACATACACAAACACATATCTGTGACCCCTAATACGTGAGTTGTTGTAATACATTACAAAGTGTAATCACTTTCCTGGAATAATTTTCAAAATGTTTAACCAAGTTTATCATGTTCCAGAGAGCCCCACCTAGCTGGAGTGACCAAGATTTAACAAGACTCACCATTTCCCTGCCATTCTAATATAAAACAAACCAATCTGAACACAAACGAACACTCTGATCAATTTGAAGACAAATTCCCAAGTTCGTACAAGTTGGAATCAATCGGACGGCACAGTGAAAACGTGACAGTTTTGGAATTCAACTAAAGGCACTGCTCAGCCCTCATCGATTCAGAACTGAGCACTGAGTGCCCCTAAGATTCTGTGTAAATCACCGTCAGTAAATTGCTGTGATATGTTAGGAGTAAATGTAAACACAGCGAACACCTAGGTGTTGGTTTTAGGAGGACGATTAAAAGAAAGGAAAACCTTCTCCGATGCAATATCGGTACCCGCCCTTGCAAGTTCTTTAAGTTCATGTTTGTTCTGTCGCTTCTCGGCCTGTTTCGTCAAGACACATGTTCTGTAGATATTGAGATATTGTTTACGCCAAACATCAGTGTGTCTTCGAGGGTGTCATGTCATTTCAGTCCTCGAGTAGAAGTCGTTCTAAGATTGCACTTTCTCAGCTTAAGTAAATGTTTATGTTGGTAACAGATCTGAAACCTCGGGGTTAAGAGTGACAGACGATGGTTGTTTTTCCAGGAAGGGTATGTCAACAAAATCAGATTTTACTGGATAATTATTTTGTCGGAGAATCACCTTTCTAGATTTTTCAACCCAGCTCACCATCTTTCCCGGAAATAATAAAAGCAACTTCCTGCTCTAGACTGTTGTATAAAATGAAGCAGTCGTTGGAAGAAATGTCACGTGACGTTATAAACAATGTCGTGATAACGTCACGCAATGATTTGCCAGAGCTGCGTTTGCGCAAACACTACAAAAACAGCTTCATGTTTGGGTTCAATTTGAATATGGTTGAGTCAGTTCAAATTGATTCTTGTAGTTTTTAAGTCGTTTTCACAACAGCAGATATTATATTGACGTTATAAACTTAATTAGTAAAGTTTCGTTAAAATTATATGACGTGAATTATTGTCTTCTTGTGTATTTGAGCGTTTATCTTCATCAGATGTCTCGTTTAACGTTCAAACATAAATCTCGTCACGAATCATTTAACAGCAGCAGCATTATCATCATCGTGGTTATCCCATGTGGGGGACACTGATCGATAGTTTAATAACAGACGAATATGATGAAGATGTGGTAACGTCGTCACTGAGTTGGTTGCATCGTTCAATGAAATCAATCATTTGCCTTTCATGGGAGATTTTTAATAGAATATATCGAGTAAACAACTTGCTTACAACATATGACATATTTTAAATAAATAAAATGAAAATAGGAAATGACTTGTTTGTGTGAGTTAGAGTGCGAATTTGACGTCGCTCTCATATAGCGAAAAAAGTTCCTTTGAAATTTGAAAAACCCTTAAAAATCACCCGGATTGAAATTAACAATTGCTGTCAATCGTTACGACAAATGTGTTTTTACCAACTGGTGTTTTTGCCACAGCTGCTGCTTCAATAGGGGATGACAGATTAAGGAAGCAGCATGAAAGAATTCTTCCAAAATGTATAGAATAATGTTTGAAAACATATGGATGAAGATCATTCAATTACGTCCTAATAATCATCTAAACCAAGAGTAGGGAGACCTCTGAATAATTAAAGTTCATATTGTTTGGAAAATAATTATTTGTTTCATAAAATACTGGAAAAATAATATCGTTCACTGGAACTATTTTCTCCCTCGAACAAAGCTTCACGTCCTCCAGAATGATACATGTTCTGAACACCAGTGCTATACCTCATAAAATTAAGACTATTTTACAGGAACAGAACAGACAATTATTCTTCTCAATACTGTATACACAGTTAACTTAGGGCGGCTGGGTAGCCTTGTGGTTAAAGTGTTCGCTCTTCACGCCGTAGACCTGGGTTCAATTCCTGACATGGGTACAATGTGTGAAGCCCATTTCTGGTGTCCCCCGCAATGATATTGCTTGAATATTGCTTAAAGCGGCATAAAACCATACTCACTCACTCACTCACTCAGGTCAGGTTGCCTAATCCAGTTACATTGTGCCAGTTGAATGTGTGATTTTTCATCTTGGTAGACATCGGTTCGCTCTCTCATGCTTCTGCAATTATCTCTCCTTTCAACGACCAGATGCTGGCTTACATTGTACAAATGAACTGCAGCAATCAAACTTTCAAAGCTTGAAAAAGGCACATGCATGTTGGTTAAAAACATATTAACCCGAAATAACCACGTTTACTGACACACATTTGAGTTTTCCAAGGACGTTTTCCATATGGAATTGCCTTCAGTTAATACGAGTGGAAGGTTCATTAAAAAAAGAAAAATCGAACAGAACTAGTTTTTCTCTGTTATATATGACACCTCAACGCCTCCGAACTTGTCATCAAATTACATGCCACCAAACCTCAAGGTTGAATCCTTAGAAACACTGCAAACAATGATGCAATTTAACAGAATTTCTACTTTGAAAAATATATTTGAATATGCTGAGGCTTTTTGCCATGTAAACGAAGAGTCTAATTCTTGCGAAGTTATATGGCGTCGACCTATTTACACTGTTCTGGCAATTGTATAAAAAATATGCATTGCCAACATCTGTGTGTCAGCTTCAAGTTGCACATTTTAAATGGACGAAGCATTAGTGACAAAAACTGTTGTCAGCTTGATTTTAAATTTTAAGTCGACAGCTTTCTCCCATATTATTATCTTGTTTGACGTCGCAACTCAGCGAAAAATCAGCTATATGACATCTGCCTATTTAGGAACATTGAACTACACATTTGATATAAAGGAAACACTGCAGATGCGCTTATAGATTGTAGAGTTCGACTGTATGTTTCACTCACTCAGCAACCAAGTCACAGATCCCACAACCCAGTCCGTCCATTAGGTCACCATTTACGACCAGACAAATCGTGTGCTGACAAAAAAAGAATCAGATTGGGAAAAGACTAAGGGACACAAATCTGCATAACAAGCAAATTGCAGTGTTTTTACCCAATCTGTCATACATATGTGAAAACTTATTATGTAAGAGGTTTTGATACGGTACATGAATAATTTATCTCCTGGAATTAATTTCCAAAACGTTTAACACAGTTTATCAGGTACCGGAGACCCCCATCCCGCAAGAATGTCCAGGATTAAACACGCCCTATCATTTCACTGCCATTCTAATACAAAACAAACCGACTTGAACACTAACGATCACTCTGGTCAATTTGAAGACAAATTCCAAAGCTCGTACAAGTTGGAATCAATCGGACGGCACAGTGAAAACGTGACAGTTTTGAAATTCAACTCAAGACACTGCTCAGCCTCATCGATTGAGAACAGCACTGAGTGCCCCTAAGATTCTGTGTAAATCACCGTCAGTTAATTGCTGTGATATGTTAGCAGTAAATGTAAACACAGCGAACGCCTAGGTGTTGGTTTTAGGAGGACGATTGAAAGAAAGGAAAACCTTCTCCGATGCAATATCGGTACCCGCCCTTGGCACCAATGGCCAATATAAAGCAAGTTCTTTAAGTTCATGTTTGTTCTGTCGCTTCTCGGCCTGTTTCGTAAATACACATGTTCTGTAGATATTGAGATCTTGTCTACGCCAAACACCTGTGTGTCTTCGCGGGTGTCGTGTCATTTCAGTCCTCGAGTAGAAGTCGTTCTAAGTTTGCACTTTCTCAGCTTGAGTAAATGATTATGTTGGTAACAGATCTGAAACCTCGAGGTTAAGAGTGACAGACGATGGTTGTTTTTCCAGGAAGGGTATGTCAACAAAATCCGATTTTTACTCGATAATTATTTTGTCGGAGAATCACCTTTCTAGATTTGGCAAACCAGCTCACCTTCTTTCCCGGAAGTGACAAAGGCAAGTTCCTGCTCTAGAGTGTTGTATAAAATGAAGCAGTCGTTGAAAGAAATGTCACGTGACGTTATAAACAATGTCGTGATTACGTCACGCAACGATTTCCGTGAAGTCTTTGCCAGAGCTACGTTTGCGCAAACACTACAAAAACAGCTTCATGTTTGGGTTCAATTTGAGTATGGGTGAGTCTGATCAAAATGATTTTTGTAGTTTTTAAGTCGTTATCTTAACAGCAGATATTATATTGACGTTATAAACTTATTTAGTAAAGTGTCGTTAAAATTATATGACGTGAATTATTGTCTTGTTGTGTAGTTGAGCGTTTATCTTCGTCAGATGTCTCGTTTAACATTTAAACATAAATCTCGTCACGAATCATTTAACAGCAGCAGCATTATCATCATCGTGGTTATCCCATGTCGGGGACACTGATCGATAGTTTAATAACAGACGAATATGATGAAGATGTGGCAACATCGTCACTGAGTTGGCTGCTTTGTTCAATCAAGTCATTTATTTGCCTTTCATGGGAGATTTTAAAGTACAGTAAACTACGGATATGACGAACTCAAAGGGAGCTATAATTCTAGTTCGTTATAACCGTAGTTGGTAATAGGCATGTATACATATATATACAACACATTTCCGGTACCAAAACGACAGTTCGTTATATGCGTCAGTTCGGTTAAGCGTGTTCGTTATAAACGTAGTTTACTGTATATTGATAGTGTGTGGTTTAAAGTGATGATTAATAATACAATGAATATAAAATGTCAACATTGGGTAAGTGAGTAAGTGACGCCCCTTCTAGCACTACTCCACATGTAGCGTCCCATTTTGGGAGTCGAACCCGGTCGTAACTTGTGTGGGATTGGCATAATGTTTACTTCAGTACAATGTTGCCTTGTTACAGCGTCTGAATGTGAACTGAAAATGGAAGTGAAATATTGAAGTGAAGTCGTAATATCCTGCTGGCCCAAAGATCAAAACGCATTAAAACCAGACTTAATAGTGGGTAGCGTGCGTAAGTGAAATGTTTCACTTGGATTTTCACTTTGGAAAAAACACGTTGATATTTCATATTTTTACTTTTTAAAGTTTGACAGTTAATTTTGACAACAGTGACAGTTAACATAGGAGAAAGTGTCATATGTAGAACTTGTACCAATCCCATTCACTTTTTGTGAATCAAAATTTGTTGAGACCGAAACCAACATTGACAGTGAAATATAAACTACATGTTGTACTCAAAAGAAGTGATCAGGTATTGGTAATTTATACCACAGCTCGCATTTCATTGGTTGTGTTAGGAAGAATGGTCTCTGACTGTTTCATGAAGTGTAATCATATGACGATGACGTCATATTGTACGAAAGAATAGAAGAAAACACTAAGCGGTGGTGTTCAGGCGACGGGGAGATCAAGAATGTAATCAACACACAGTACCCACGTCGGGAATCGAACCCGGCTATGCGGCGTGACGAGCGAACGCTTTAACCACAAGGCTACCTCACCACCGTACAGAAAGCAAGGAATTTCAGCATTCTCGAAGTTGAATTTCGTTTAGAATCTGATGTTTTCACATTTGCCATGAGATGATTTGTCATTTCACGAAAATGCAATTATCTTCAGAACTAATATTATCAATCACAAATGACAGTTAGTTTGCGGTTATTATCGTTTTATGTGAGTAACCTTTCCGCCGATATCACTGTACCAACACGTATACCTTCCTGCTCATATCTCCAAATACCTCGAGTCAATGTAAGTGTCAAAGAGTATTCTATTCCTGTAGGGAATTGGTCCTTTATGTTATTTTTCGCCCGGGCATATTTTCCCACGGACGGAACAAATTCCATGGGGAACTAATCATCGATGACAGGAGCAACAATTGGAATAAGTACAATTAGAGACTTTAAAACTCTTACCCGGGAAGCTGCCGAGCACAAGTATTCCGTGAATGGAGAAGGATCGTGGAACTATTCCGTGTAACCGACTGAATGCTTGTTGCTGATATCGATCAAAGGGCAACCACGTGTTGACAAACTCGTAACGTGATTAACAGAGCTCCACAAGGAATGTGTTATATAATATCCTTGAATCTTTGTTTGAAGATGTCAATAACATGCATAAACACAAGTCACTTGCTGTTACGCACGTCGACAATCAGGCGACATATTTACTGTGGGGTGAAGTAAGCACATCGCGCGGATGTGAAATGAACGAAAAGAAGCGTCATCGAAGCTGTTCCAGAAGAACTTGATACCATTGATGTTGCTCTGTGTAATTCAAAGTCATTGCTACGTTCGTGTTTGTATCGGTTAACGCTACTGTTTAGAAAATTGGAAAAATATAACTGAAACAAAATATTATTATGTTGGGTGTTAATTCAGCTTTTATTTATTAACGTAATTAATAAGGTATAAAGTCCTTTATTATATCAGCAATTGTTGAGTTCATCACAGGAATTCTCATTACAAAATGAATACAAAATAATGTATAACATTAATTTATCTTATTTTCCAATCTGATTAAAAGCAAGTTTTTTCGCAATTAATCACCAATCAAATTAAAGTTCTGAAGCTGTTTGTTTGTCCGTTTGTTTGTTGTGTAAAGGCGCACTCAACAATATTCTATAAATAATCGAGTGTGGATCCGACAGCCCAGTATTTGACATGAACATGCAACGAACCCGTGAAGACCGGGGTAGAATATGTTTTCAGCAACCCATGCTTGCCGGGAAAGCCGACTATGCTTGTCGTTAGAGGCGACTAACGGGATCGGGTGGTCAGGCTCGCTGACATTGTTGAAGCATGTCATCGTATCCAGATTGTGTGGATCGATGCTTAAGATGTCAATCACTGGACTGTCTGGTCCACGCTCGGTTATTTACAGACCGCCGTAATATACCTGGAATAATGCTACCTGCGGCGTTAGGCAACAACAAAATATGCATCAACCAAGTCAGCAAGTCTGACCATCCGATCCCGTTAGTCGGCCCTTACGACGAGCACGGGTTGCTGAAGATCTATTTTACCCTTGATCTAAACCGGTCAAAACTCGAAAGGGAATCGAAATCCAGGAAAAAAACATCCGACCGAAATATGCCGGCAGCGATAAATATAAATTCAAAGCAGAGTTTTAACACGGCCAAGCACATGAGTGTGTATGGTTTTACGCCACGTTTAGCAATATTCCAGCAATATCACGGCGGGGGACAAGGCAAATGGCCTCCACACATTGTACCCACGTGGAGAATGGAACCACACCTTCAGCTTGACGAGCGAACGCTTTAACTTTGTTTGTTTGTTGTTTAACGCCGCACTCAGCAATATTCCAGCTATAAGGCGGCGGTCGGTAAATAATCGAGTCTGGACCAGACATTCCAGTGATTGACATCACGAGCATCGATCCACGAACTGGAATACAATGACATGCATCAACCAAGTCGGCGAGTCTGACCATCCGATCCCGTTAGTCGCCTCTTACGACAAGCATAGCCGCCATATACGGCAAGCATGGGTTGCTGAAGACCTATTCTATCCCGGATGTTCACGGGTTGAACGCTTTACCCACTGGGCTACCTCACCTCCCAGCTGGCATACCGAATAACGACCGCTGCACAGTAAGACTCTGTATTCAATCTAACCACAAACAATGTATGTCCGTTGTTTGAGCGGCAGTTACAACCACATCGGCTCCTTCATCCAGGACCGGAAGGAATAAGTCTTCAAGCAGATACCGTTATCAGTAGCCACGCACAGCACAAGGAAGAGGTCAAACTATCTGATCTGTATTGACAAGTGCAGCCGTGTCACATGTAGACGGCCTCCATGCAGTTTTTCATTTGATCTGAGAGACCAAAGAGCAAGGTGCCTTTAACGTACATGAGCGCGGGCTGGTGATACCGGCGTGTTGAGAGTCAGGAAGAAGCTACACTGATTCCAGGACACAACTCCGACCTTGGACGTGACGACACATGCTGATGTCGAATTGCCTCACCATATTCGCTCTGTTGAATGTGTCTCAAATGTCGAAATATGCCCCCAAGAGAAAACTGTTATTATGTGAGATCGACCTTGTGATATTCTTGGTGAGCTGGGATTTTTTTCTTTACTTGTGTGTAGCGGAATATCTGACCTTGCACATAGCGGAAGTAATCAAATTGAACAAATCGGTTTTAGTTTCAATAACATCAGTAATTACACTATCGTGTCACTGGGTTGTCTGGCTTGTTCACGTGCCACCGTCCTGGTGTGCGGCGTCAGGAAACACACGCATTCTAGTGTACGCGAGTTATGAGTGGCGGGTGTTACCCTTTTCGTGAACACCTGGTGTTATCATTGAATTTCATTGATCCGTCCATGTAATTTTCACCGCCATGTTGCTTTTTACGCCCAATAGAATCCATTTGGACGGATAAACGAGGGTAGTCTTTCTCTGGCGTTGACGTCTTGTATTTGTAAATGATTTCTTTACGAAAACAATATTTTGCCTCAAAGACAACAAGACATGTTGGCTAGACTTGCCGATATCCTGGAAAATTATGTTGTTAAAGAGATGTGTCCGGCTCCTCGGTGGTTTTGTTATCGTCTTCATGCAGAGACTGAAAGAAATTATGTATACTGCTCCATTTGTGTTAGGGATGTGGGGGCACGGGTGGCCCAGTCGTCTAAGGTGCCGCGATTCGCTGTGCAGAGTTGCGTCCCTTGGGCAAGCCAGAAACTTATGATTGTTGGTTCGAATCCCGGTTCGCCCCGATTATGTTTCTAGGTGTGTCAGCACAATACCCGTGCTCGTGGGTTTCACCGAAGTGGTAAACGTTTGAGACCTGCTTCGGGCTTTCCTCCCACATTAAGCTGACACGCCGTGATATAACTGGAATACTGTTAAAAAGCGGCGTTAAACCCAACTCACTCACTCACTGATCATGATAGGGATATTTTTTTTCTATCCATGATACATTTCTGATTATTCTTATCAAAAGGTGAACGTTATTTTTTCTGCATCTTAAAATGATCCCCGACGCATTGCTTTTTCTCAGTGCACCTTTCCTGCATCGACACATATACCTTTTCCTCAACCATTCCCATGTTATCTGCATGTATTGTTTGGCTTTGTTGAGGCCGGTATCATGTGGGGGTACACGGCCTTCGTACCCGTATATAAGTAAAGCATCGTGACACACAGCATCACGGCTTCAAGGTTCAGAGCAGCAATTTTGGAGATTAACCTACTGTGTTTTGAAATTTGATGTAGTCCCATTGTAATCTAGACACCTCTTATTTTAATTTGGAACCGAGCGATTCAGCGTGAGGTTTTAAGTGTATAAATAAGAGGTATTGACTTGATCGATGCACGTCATCGTTTCCCAATTGCGTAGATCGATGCTCATAGTGTCAATCACTTGGTTGTCTGGTCCACAAACCGCCGTCACTAATTGAAATATTGGTGAGTGAGGCGTTAAACAACAAACAAACAAACTTAACATGTTTCCGAAACAATAACGGCTTTTATTCTGATACAGTTCTGAAAGTAAAGCAGAGTTGCGTTCCTTGCGCGCACCAGAAACCTTTGATCACGTTTTCATGGGTTTCAGCAAAGGGAAATAAGGTAAAAAAGACAAAACCACTCTTACGGACATACCTCAATGATCCATTACTAGTTAAGATTAGTTCATGCTACTTTGTCCGCTAGAGACCAGTTCTATCCCGGATCTCCAGGGAGGTAGTCAGCTGCCCTGGCACGATAGACGCTGTCAACAACATCTTCAAGTCTAGTGGAGCAGTCGAACCTAGTTATATCTTAGTCATGAGATATATAGAGAAAACTACACCATGCTATTTGTCTTAAAGTCAAACTAGTTTCGAACAAATGGTATCTTACGAGCATGGGTGTGGTATTCGATGTCTTACCCTTGTTTAACATATAATTAATTGGAAATAAACAACAATTTTAGTTCGATAAACAGACCAAACCGACATGGATTGGAAGAGTGAAATCAGGGTGTTCGCCATGGACGTTCGTGGTAATTGTACGACGGTACACGGAAGAAGGGGAAATCATCAAATTCGAGTCTGTGTACAGATTGTGTCAGTGACAGCTTAGAATGAAGGTCAAGGACACCGCCAGAATAAGTAATCGTGATCTTCACACAGCCTCCCACACTAGAGATCAATACGAAATGTTATTGTTCACATTTGGGAAGTATTGGGCCACAAAATTGGGCACGCTTCCACGGAGTCTTCGAATGATTTCTATCTGGTCTGTTCACTTTGAGCTAGTCCCGTGAAGATTCCGGCTTAGAATTGATCTTCAGTAACCAATGCGTGTCGTGATAGGCGACTATGTTTGTCGTAAGAGGCGACTAACGGGACTGAGTGGTCAGGCTCGCTGACTTGGTTGATGCATGTCATCCTATCCCAATTGCCTCGATCGATGCTCATTATGTCAATCACTTGTCTAGTCCAGACTTGATTATTTACAGCCCACCGTAATATAGCTGGAAGATGGATGAGTGCGGTGAAAACTAAACAAACAAACAGTGCCTCGAAATACGCTTAGACACTGCTGCCATCTAACCAGATAAATGTACACAGCTACAGAAAAGCAGCGTATTTCCGTATAATTACCCCCAACATATTCAAAACCAAGTTTCTTTCAATTACCATGCGTACAGAAAGACATGCATTAAATGAAAACCTCAAATCTATAAATAAAAAAGCACGCGTAAATACCCAATGAAGCCTTTCAGCATACGTACAAAGGTTAGCTGAAATGGGGTTTAACGTCGCGTCCAAGATTATTGCACTTACATAGTGACGTGCATGTACGTGTACGTGTGGCTGCTTGTACTAGTCCGGACTGATGCCGATTTATAGTGCTAGCCCACTGAGATACCATGCCGCAGTTTAACTTGAATAACCCACACAGACACAGTATACTGACTCCGAGACGACCAGTCCTTGATTGAGCCCCTTTATGTCGAACGCCAGACAGGGTAACAACAAGTACCATCTTTTAACGTCCTTTGGTATGACGCGGTCGGGGATCGAACCCCGGACCTTCCGCTCTCCGGGCGGACGCTCTACCACTAGACCACGGAGGCGGTTCGTCCAAAGGAGCTAATTTCCGGAACTGAATTACTTTAATCAGAAATTCCGAGTCAAGCCTATATATTTAGAAAGTTATCCTAGTTATGTACTTTTTAAACAATATTTTATTTATTTACATTTTAAAATGTTCATTCTTTTGGGAAAGTACCAAATAGAGTGATGAATAGATGAGTGAAAAAATATTGGTTACCCAATGAACAATGTAATAACCCAATTCAAATAGAAACCCGTGAGTAAAATATTTATCTGGAGCTTTGTCATGTATCTGTACCTATAGTTTTAAACTGACTTCATTTCGCTACGTTTAACCTTTAACATTAAATCAAATTAGAAAGTGGCGAATGTGGTCAGGTAGATCTGGACCACGATCTGTCTGTAATCGTACGTGGCAAATGGACATATCATGAATATCATGATTATGTAATGTCTGTGGTAGCTCTAACAAATAAAGTATGCAACGCATTCTTGATGCACTAAATTTGATGCGTGTTATTATCGTGTTGGGTTTAGCAACGTGTTTGTAAATGTGTCTCGTTTTCATTACATTCCTAATAGATCCGTCTCCTAGGAGTTAAAAGTTGTAAAAGTGATGTCTTCCTCGTGACGGTCATCCAGACGAACACAAGGAGGTCCACCTGGTACAACACACGTGGCGTACGGACTCAGTGTCTCCGAACCTGTGTCTCAACCAGGTGGGTAGCAAGGCGAGGATGCCGGAATGACCTTTCTTGGAAATGAATGTTGTATCAATAGGTCTTCAGCAACCCATGCTTGTCGTAAAAGGCGACTTGGAGAAAGGCGACTAACGGGATAGGGTGGTCAGACACGCTGACTTGGTTGATGCATGTTGATCCCAATGGTGTGGATCGATGCTCATGACGTCAATCACTGGATTGTCTGGTCCAGACTCGATTATTTACAGACCGCCGTCATATAGCTGGAATATTGCTGAGTGCGGCGTAAAACAACAAACCAACCAACCAACTTGAACGATATTACGACTTAGAGGAGTTTTAATCAACGAGTCTAACATGAGTGATTTGCGTTTCAGACATGAGTGATTTTTATGAGCATCGATCCTTCAACGGTACAGACATTACCAACACATAACTGATAGATGGTGAATATGAATATTAATTAATTATGTGTTTAATTGATATTCTGCATTGAAAAGACAACATGATATCCATCATACAATCAGAAACGATCAGACATGTAGTCAAGGTTTATAACTTCTAAAAGATATCCAGTAACTAAACCTGAAAAATATTCCCATCAGTGATTCTAAGTCTGGCAAATCCATTACTAATCTCCATACTTAGTCGGATTACGCTGTGTTTCAATCGATATATTCCCCACAACACACGGTGACCCACTTCAGAGAGACCAGCTAATAGGATTACCATTCCGAATAAATGTTCAACATCCCAACAAATAAATCTGTTTAATACGAGAAAAATTGCAAACTTCCCCCTCCAGCATGTCAAGTTAATTGATGAAAGAATGGTCAAATCCCAATGGCTGCCTGGAAAGTGAGGGGGAAATTGACGTCGCAGCATTTCAACCCAAGCCATCAAATCAACACAAATTCTCCTTAGCGTTAAGGAAATGAAAATACACTTTCAGAATGGGTTCGGCTTTCACGATGACGAGAGCGCCACAAAAACTTCCACGTCGAGAGATCTGCAATTGCTTGAGTTTCCAAGCACAAAGCCGACTGGTTGTCTTTGACAACAGAGTTACCATAACCCATAGATGTCACATGATCTCTGATTTACCGTTAGATAAATACATGTTGGTTTACGATGGACGTCATTTGTTCTCTAATGGGGAAAATGTTATGGAAGTGACGTCCATTGCAGCAAATGCGCGTTTAGCGTTACATTGATCTTCTAGTAAAGCATACGTCACTCTGGGTTGTTTTTTTCTGTCCATTATTCAAAACAATTGTGAAAATAGATTGTTCATAATTTTGTAGGACGCGTTTTCTATTTTTATGATACTGTAGGAAGTTAGCTATATGTCCAGGAAAAGGGTTCTCAGACTGGAACACATTCTACAAAGAAGCGATAAACCATTACTGTCATAACTGTTGCTGTTGTCTGCACTATATTTGGTCAACAATTATTGTTGTTTCGTCGCCTGCAATGTAGTTTGTGAACAATTATTGTTGTTTCGTCACCTGCAATATAATTTGTGAACAATTATTGTTGCTTCGTCGCCTGCAATATAGTTTGTGAACAACTATTGTTGTTTCGTCGCCTGCAATATAGTTTGTGAACAATTATTGTTGTTTCGTCGCCTGCAATATAGTTTGTGAACAATTATTGTTGTTTCGTCGCCTGCAATATAGTTTGTGAACGATTATTGTTGCTTCGTCGCCTGCAATATAGTTTGTGAACAATTATTGTTGCTTCGTCGCCTGCAATATAGTTTGTGAACGATTATTGTTGCTTCGTCGCCTGCAATATAGTTTGTGAACGATTATTGTTGTTTCGTCGCCTGCAATATAGTTTGTGAACAACTATTGTTGTTTCGTCGCCTGCAATATAGTTTGTGAACAATTATTGTTGTTTCGTCGCCTGCAATATAGTTTGTGAACAATTATTGTTGTTTCGTCGCCTGCAATATAGTTTGTGAACGATTATTGTTGCTTCGTCGCCTGCAATATAGTTTGTGAACAATTATTGTTGCTTCGTCGCCTGCAATATAGTTTGTGAACAATTATTGTTGTTTCGTCGCCTACAATATAGTTTGCCTACAATTATTGCTGTTATCTTACCTACAATGTATCTTGTCCACAAGAGTTTGCATTGTTGCTGGGGCGGCCGGGTAGCCTGGTGGTTAAAGCGTTTGCTCGTCACGCCGAAGTGGTGGTGGTGGTGGAATGGGGTTTAACGTCGCGTCCAAGATTATTGCACTTACATAGCGACGTGCATGCACGTGTGTGTGTTTGTGTGGCTGCTTGTACTAGTCCGGACTGATGCCGATTTATAGTGCTAGCCCACTGAGATACCATGCGACAGTTTAACATGAATAACCCACTCAGACACAGTATACTGACTCCGAGCCGACAAGTCCTTGTTTTAGCCCCTTAATGCCGAGCGCCAGACAGGGTAACAACAAGTACCATCTTTTAATGTCTTTAGGTATGATGCGGTCGGGGATCGAACCCCGAACCTTCCGCTCTCCGGGCGGACGCTCTACCACTAGACAACGGAGGCGGTCCGTCACGCCGAAGACCCGCGTTTGATCCCGACATGGGTACATTGTGTGAAGCCCATTTCTGGTGTCCCCCGCCGTGATATTGCTGGAATATTGCTAAAAGCGGCGTAAAACCATACTCACTCACTCACTTGTATTGTTGTTCATTGCCCGCAGTTTATGTCAATAATTATTGTTCTCACGTTGCCATCAATGTAATTTGTCAACAGTTATTGCCTTTACGTTGCCTGCAATGTATTTTGTCAACAATTATTTCTGTTACGTTGCCTGCGATGTAAGTTGTCAACATTTTTTTCTGTTATGTTACCCTTAATATATTTGTCAACAATTTTCTCTGTTATGTTACCCGTGATGTATTTGGTCGATTAGTATAGCTGTTACGCTTCCTGCAATGTATTTTGTCAACAATTCTTTCTGTCACGTTACCTGGAATGTATTTTGTAAACAATTATTTCTGTCACGTTGCCTGCAATGTATTTTGTCAACAATTATTTCTGTTACGTTGCCCGCAATGTAATTTGTCATTAGTTATGTTGTTCTTAATTATTACGTGTCTGGCGGAAAGTATTGCTTTACTCTCTAAAACAATTTGAATACATTTAAAAAAGACAGATTGATCGACAGAGAATAAGTTTTCTATCTTATTGCATTTTGTTCTCATGTTTACTCGAGTAGGTGGCACTGAATCTACAGTTCACGATTTTTCTAATCTTCAGTCTACCAGGTGGCACGGAGGGTCGAGTAGTCTGAGTGAGTTAGTTTGGTTTAACGCTGCTTTGAACGTATTCCCGTGACATCACGGCTTGTTAGCTTAATGTGGGAGGAAAGCCCGAAGTGAGGCAGGTCTTAGGGTGAGTGAGAGAATATGGTTTTACGCCGCTTTTAGCAATATTCCAGCAATGTCACAGCGGGCGACACCAGAAATCGGCTTCGCACATTGTACCCATGTCGGGAATCGAGCCCGGGTCTTCGGCTTGACGCCTAAACACTAGGCTACCCTAGAAGTTAACTGCTTTGGTGAAACTCACGAGTATGTGTATGGTGCTGACAAACCTAAAAACATATTCGGAGCGAACCGGGATTCGAACCCAAGATCATAAGTTTCTGGCGTGCCCACGGGACGCAGGTCTGCACAGCGCTACTATTCCAGAGTTTTTCCTTAGAAATGCTAAGATCCACAGGTCCCCAGTTCGTGAATTTCACCAAGGGGAAAGGGGAAAGTGTATCCGTTCTGTTTCAGTCCGAATAAACACAAACCAGATACAGATGGAGGCTGACGTTTTCTTGGTACAAGGAAAACACATGGTGCTTGGCTGCACGGATGGGGGCAGAGAGGGTCCTCTGTGGACATAGGATGCCAAGGCTTGTTTAAACTTAAAGAACTGTATACAAGAACTTAGAAAACAGTTTTTCGAATGAGATGCTTCTGCAATGTCAAGTGACTTTAATTGCTTTTCAAAAAAACGTGAGGCTCCTTGTTTCTAAGCGGTATGAGGGATTTATTCTAATATTTCCCTCCGAGGAGAGATACATAGTATTTCATCAAGATCACGTGAACCAATCAGATCTCATCATTCTGACATGGAGGTATGACCATTTCCTTTGCCTCGCAGTTTATATTTCTTATTTGTGAAAATTCATATTTGTTGTTGATCTGAAATCCAGTGTGAATGCTTCTAGCTTTAGAATAAGATATTTTACAGTGTTTTGCCTTTGTTTGTTTTTTACTTTAGATAACCAAACCTTCTATGGATTATTTTTTCATTATTGTTGAATGTGATATTTAATTAAAGTCCGACAACGTGCTGGTTTTGTTGATAACATCGATCATACGCTTACCGACATCTAGGTTAACACCTTTGAACCGTAACAGACATGTACGTCATTGTTAGTGATTACGGGGTTAAAGGTCAGCGCCCACGTGACCTTGTCAAAACACATCTGACAGGCGGAGATCAAGACGTCATTGATTTGGGTCTAGCGAGGATCCGTAGAGCATAGATAAAATAATTTGAGATTCTTCCAGAGCTCTTGTGAAGTTGCGAGAGCGTTCCTGATATGTTTGAACTTAATCCAACACACGCAACCGACAATCTCATGAGACAGAGTTGACGTTTGCAGAACCTTCTACATTTGATTAGTTCGTGGTGATTCGTGGCATGGTGTACGGGCGATTGGTTAGCCTATAATGGTGAAGCTCCCTTGGTGCCACGGGAACATCTATGGTCCCTCTTTATGCAAATGGCCCCTATAAAACGTCCTTTTCATCTGTAGTCTTAAGATCTTAAACACTTGAGCGATATGTGATTATGCAACCATCACATACACGTAAGTATTTTAGTATCAGGCAGCCAATTTGAACTTGAGTGATCAGAGAGATTTGCTTATAAAAAGTAATTGGCGAAAGAAACGAAATGGGTTTATAAATTGTCATGGCGATTTAGCATTGCGCTAGATACGAAAAGATTGTCATCTGTTTATGATGTTGTTTAACCGAAAATATTCAAATCTATATTAGAGAAAGACAGCTATGCTCGTTATCATCATGATCATGATCAACACGTAAACATCAAATGATTAAAGCAGGAACGTATCGTGAGTGAGTGAGTGAGTTTGGTTTTACGCCGCTTCTAGCAATATTCCAGCAATATCACGGCGGGGGACACCAGAAATGGGCTTCACACATTGTACCCATGTCGGGATTCGAACCCGGGTCTTCAGCTTGACGAGCGAACGCTTTAACCACTAGGCTACCCGACCGCCCCCAGGAACGTATCGACAGAGCACGTTCGCATCATAAAACTGTGCCTCGAATTTATCGCCTACCAGTTGTGTGACATGTTCGTCGTTTCGACAAATAATTTTGAGTCACGTGTGATTGATAAAACTACCTGACAATGTGAATAAATTACCCCTGACGTTTCACATTTTCGTTAGATATCAAAAGTGTGTCCGCGATATCTAAACGTGAGACGCCATGTTGTTAACACATTGTGTCAAGGTCGGTCTCACGTGCAGTTTCGCGGCACCAGATTGTGTCATTGATACTCGCGATAAGCAGAAAGTCACATCTTTTGAAATTATCAACATCATTTAGTGATTACAAGCGTACTTTACTGCGTTTGACCTCACCGTTTATGGAACATTGAACATTGATACGCACATCCGTAGAGGATTCACATGGTCAATGTTTCTAAACAATGTGGGCAGGGTGGCCCAATCGTCTAAGGCGCCGCAATTCGATATACAGAGTTGCGTCCCTTGTACACGGCAGAAACCTGTTACTTGGGTTCGAATCCCTGTTCGCCCCGTTATGTTTCTAGATTTGTCAGCATCATACCCGTGATCTTGTGTTTCGCGAAAGACGTAAACGTCTGAGACCCGCATCACATTCCATCCAAATTAAGCCGCACGCCGAGCTAAAGCTGGAATACTAATCAAAGCTGCTTTGACTGAAATAGAACGTGCCACGTCGTTATTGGGAAATAGGAAACTTTAATTTCAGTGGACTGTCACGTGTTTCTGAATATGTTTTGATAATAGAATGCTGATGCAACACCCTACCTACGTGTATGTAGAACATTTTATCTTAAATACTCCTAAGATATAGGAGTATCTGCACTATATCCACCATTCAGTCTTGCTTGACAACGGTATAAGGATCTATACCGAAACGTCGCTTTTCACAGTATTAAAGAAGTTGTTATCCATAAAAATTGTGTCTATCTTGTCCTAAGATATAGGTATGATAAGACGTATTTGCTAAAATTCTATACTTTTATACTAATTTGAAAGGAATATGACACAGAAATAAAATTTGAAAGTTTCTTGGAAATTATCAAAAACAAATTAACGAGAAAGTTATATTTAGTGAACTTTCCATAAAAATATATTTCACAGAAGGGTACTGGTGACGGAGAATATGAGAAAGATGAGACGAGGATGTACGGTTTTCTTGTAGTCATGGTGATACAACGCGTACAATATACAGTGTAATATTTCCTCTACACTTCTTGTGCTTTCATTTTCAAGAGTTACAAATGTCCCATTATTTTCTCGCTTCAAGCTCTGTATAAATTAGATGTAAACCACCTAAGACACCACCATACTCGAACTATAAAGAGATGGTGTGAGTGGTTGAACAACGATGCCTTTCTTGTATTTCATGGTATCCGAGTAATCGAACATAGGTTTCTTGAATATATTTACTGTTGATGAACATTTTTCGGTGATTTTGATTGAGACTATGAGCACTTAGTCTTTGTTGACCGTAGGATAGTTTAATCTGATTAATTATTACGAAATAATAAAGATGTCCGATACTGAGCGATGAAACTCTGAGATTTGAGTGGATGTCAGCCATCGTTTACGTTTCTTGACACGAAGATCCGGGGAGCTCATGATCTCAGCGTCTGGACTGTCAGGTCAAGACACGAGCATTTACAGACCGCCGTCATATAGCTGGAAAATTGCTGAGAGCGCCGTTCAACAACAAGTAAACAAACAAACAAACCAGTGCGTCCAAGTGTCATGTTTTGGGAATGCATCACGATGATTTGAGGACTTTGGGTCAAACAAACAAACAAACAAACAAACAAACTTACTTCTGCCAGGCAGACTATTTGCAATATAAATAACAATTATGTGTTTTCAACTTCGCTGGTGTTACGGTGTTGGCTGGAATAGAGCTGTGTGGGGCGTTCAACAACAAACAAGCAAGCGAGCGATTCGCGGTGATCTCCGGCACAGTAATGACATCGTTACCGCTCACGTTGTCAGGTTTTTGTGACAATTAGCCCAGATATGGCTCCTTTCTGTTCTGTCGATGCAAACATCAATCTCCGAGATACAGATCCTGCTCTGCACGCTGTCACCCAAAGGAACAATACTCCGACAAATGACGTCTCCATCCCACCTTCCGCCATCATTATTAGTTTCATCCACCTCAGAGCGGATCTCAAGGACCTGGCCAGTGTTTCATAACAGTTTCGAGAACACTTTTGCTAAAATTGCATGAATGGGCATTAACAGAAGGAACCACCAAGTGTGTCTGTAGGCGATGAAACAGTCGTGCAAAAGTAGCACGAGAGACGCTTCCTGTTTAAAGTGATGTCATTTTTAGGATAAAAAAAATATCAATTCCATCGAATCGATATCTCAGAATCTCAGTCGTTCATCAGTAAAACCCCTTTGTATTTTTTGTGGTGGTTGAAAATGAATGTGTTCCTGCGATGATAAACGTTTTTGAATTCCAAATATTTTAATCGAAATTAAACAAAACGAAATCCCTGTCCATATGACGGACGATGTCGAAGATAAGATATATCTCATGGTGGAATCTGACGAGGACTTTAATACGAGCATGAACACAATTTAGATGATAACGCTTCTTTTATCCCAAAGCCTATCGACCACTGGTAACGATTTCACTTCCTGGAGGAGTCAATTTGATGAAATGTCCGATGCCCCTTCCTCAATTAACTTATAATCAAAATCCGAATTCGTTTTATTTCCCGGGGTGATACTGAAATTAGCGCTGATCTGATGAGAACAACCCTAATTTGTCAACGCAAGAAGAGGTACTGGCGCCACCGCTCCCCATGCCTGGGACGGAGTCGGTTGTGCGAGCAAGCTGGGTGGGTGACCACGTGTCTGCAGCTTGATTCTTGAGTCTCCAAGGCTTCGGTCATAAAGCCTTAGGCAAGTGGCCTTGTTCGAAACATGCCTCTGTTCAACCAGTAGTGAATGGGTACCCGGTAGGATGAGATGGTAATGTGGCCGTATAGTCCCCAGGGAGCTGAGAATGAAAATGGAGTGCATACTGGTCCATTTACTAATGTCGCGCTTTGAGCATTGCCAAGCTCTCGGGTTTTGATTTGACGCAATATAACTATGCGAATTATTATTATTATTATTATTATTATTATTATTATTATTATTATTATTATAAAGAAGAATATCGATACATATCAACACTAGAGGACGGATGTTTGGGAAACGAGGTTTTGACATTGTATTTCAGTGTGTGTGTGTGTGTGTGTGTGTGTTTGTGTACGCGCGTACGAGAGTTCGTGCATGCGTGCGTGCGTGCGTGCGTGCGTGCGTCTGTGTGTCTGTGTCTAGGTGTGAGAAGAGTATTGCACTTCTATGACGGCGTGTCTGCTCTATGTGGCAAGGAAGCCCACAATGATGCAGTTTTCGGACGTGTATCATTTTTGTGAAACCCGGATATGGTGCTGATGTTCATAATACGGTAAACCTGAGATTGCAAGCAACGTACATCGGCGCCTGGCACGACGCTTCACAATAGAGTGGGCCGAAAATTCAGATCAAATTATCGTCAATGTAACTTTTAAATCGTTTATTTTGAAAAAAATAAAGGTTTAAATTATGAAAAGCTAATTAGGTTTATGTTGTTTTCAAACATGCGATCTCAATCTGACACGTGATAAAAATGTACATTTCATCCTGTGTAAAGGGAAAAGGTAATTACAGTGTGGATTATTCTGTTTTTTCTCAAAATCGATTTCCTCAAGCATTTCGATAAGGATTATTTTGAACTAACGTTTCCTAACTATTGATAGGCTTTTGAAATCCGCAATATAGTTGTTTTTTCGTTTGGAGTCATTCTTTCTTGGTAAACTACAACACCAAGGGCTCTTGTTTTTTAGAAAACTTCCTTTAAACTGTGTCAAACTTATTCTTTGAAGTCAAAGACACTTGATAATTGGATTTGACGAAAACATTTTCAACGTTTTCAGTGTGTTACTGAGCTCAAAGCAGTTGCCTAAACACTGCACGCTTAATGACAATGATACCTGTTTCAAAAACAGCCCATCGAATACCCATTTCTGTTTGTTTCCTTTGCCATCATCACACGTGGATGTATACTTGTTATTGCAACCCGTGAAGATCCGGGGAAGACGATGCTTGTAAGAGGCGAGTAACGGGATCGGGTAGTCAGGCTCGCTGACTCGATAGATGCATGTCATCGATCTCAATTGCGTGGATCGATGCTGATGATGTCAGTCACTGGATTGTCTGGCCCGTACTCGATTATTTATAGACCGCCGCAATATAGATAGACATTGGATCGATGCTCATGATGTCAGTCATTGGATTGTCTTGCCCGTAGTCGATTATTTATAAACCGCCGCAATATAGATAGACATTAGTTGATTTCGGCAAAAAAACCAAACAAACATACTTGCTTCTGTCATGAAGTTTATTTGCAAAATCCATAACAATGATGTGTTTTCAGCTTCGCCGGTGTTACTGATGGTTTGATGAGTTTTGATACTTACCCTGGATATTCAGTGACAAAATTGAAATGAAATATCCATCAGCTTGTTTTGATGGTCACGTTGTAAATATTTTGTTGCCTTTCGGTTTCCGACATAAACAGGCCTTTTTTGCCGGCCTAAAGGAATAACACGACTATGAAGTCTATCCACTAACCCAATGTGTTTGATTGACTGAAATCTCTTAAACCAACTGCATTTGAGCAAACCTGATTAGCGCTTGCAAAAAAGGCTAAACAATTTTCCGGTTGACCTTCCAAACTTCGACAACAGTGGTCGATTGCTGATAACGCTTGAATCGCGAGTTTAACGACGCACAGCAACCCGCACATGAAATAAAGTCCAGTCTACATATCACTCCGCCTCAGTAATCAGGCCGCAGCCAATAGGGTGATAGGTCACCGAAATAGTGTTATTTGTCAGTTGCAAAGCGTACTGCTTTCTTATTTTTTGCTTTATTTCCCACCAATTGTTTCCCCTTATACACCGCCGGGCACAGGAACACTTAGAAAGCCTGATTGAATTGATTTGCTCTCGGTTTAGGTTGCCTGATTGCACGTCGGGAACGTGTTAATATCATAAGCTCGATACGTTGGCGGTAATTCGTCGAGAGGATTGTTTGATAATGCTGTGGGGTTTTATAAACACAGGCATTATTTTGTGTTATCAACCACCGACTGGATAAGCTGTATAGTGAGTTATAAATCACACCAGCATGTACTGGGATGCATGGGTCTTATTTCAAACGTATCGTATAGACGTCTCGATCGCTGCAGCTGCTCTTCGTGGAGAATATGAAATCTTAAAAGTTTGAACTTTTTATGGAATATAGTGCATGTTTTTGTCTACACTGGAAGTGTGTATTATACCGTGAGCCACAACGAGGCCTAACTGCCGGGATAGAATTACGGCATGTCGATCTGACTGCTAAAATGATTTGAGCAATAGCAAAAGAAAAAAAAGCTTTTTGAGTGCGTCAGTTCATATTAAACTTGTGCTTGGTTTTCGAAAAGCCTTAATGTAGCATCGACTGCACAATTGTCAATGATAACAGTTGCATTAGATTTCTAAGCATTTTTCTCGAACGAGGTCAATAGCATTTAAATATAACATCTACACGTTGTTGTTTTTTCTTTCAGTTCATCTCTGCAATCTACGTACACTGCTAAATATAGCCGCTCGCAGACACGTGACTGCCGAACCTACCCTGATTGTAAGCACGTGACCAAAACTCAATGATTACCTTCGTTGCTAGCAAAATGGATATTTCGTGAAAAGCACACGTGCAACTATCTTCGTTCATTAATAATGGCGATATTTCGTTATATTCTGTTTCAAGTGTCGAGGAATATAGTACTTAGTCTCACGTAATATGCTATGGTGAGGTGACATGAAATGAAGTTTATCGTCATGGGTGCACATGCACGTGTCTGTGTGTATTTGTGTGAGTGAGTGTGTCTTGGTGTGTATATATATATATTCGTGTGTGTGTGTGTGTGTGTGTGTGTGTGTGTGTGTGTGTGTGTGTGTGTCTTAGTGGGTATATATCCGGGTGAGTGTGTTTGAGTGTGTGTGTCTTTGTGTGTATATATATGTGTGTGTGTGTGAGTGTCTTTGTGTGTATATATATGTGTGTGAGTGTGTGTCTTTGTGTGTATATATGTGTGTGAGTGTGTGTCTTTGTGTGTATATATGTATGTGTGAGTGTGTGTGTCTTTGTGTGTATGTGTGTGTGTTTTAGTGGGTATATATGCGTGTGAGTGTGTGTGTCTTTGTGTGTATATATGCGTGTGTGTGTGTGTCTTTGTGTGTATATATGTATGTGTGAGTGTGCGTGTCTTTGTGTGTATATATGTATGTGTGTGTATATATGTATGTGTGTGTGAGTGTGTGTGTCTTTGTGTGTATATATTTATGTGTGTGTGTGTGTGTGTGTCTTTGTGTGTATATGTGTATGTATGTGAGTGTGTGTGTCTTTGTGTGTTTATATGTATGTGTGTGTGTGAGTGTGTGTGTCTTTGTGTGTATATATGTATGTGTGTGTGTGAGTGTGTGTGTCTTTGTGTGTATATATGTATGTGTGTTTGTGTGTGTCTTTGTGTGTATATATGTAGGTGTGTGTATGTGTGTGTGTGTGTGTGTGTGTCTTCGATATCTGACTGCAGTTGAATAGAGAATACTACACTTATTCTCGTTAGACATCATTTTAACGATACGAGTGGACTTTGCATGGTATCTGACAGAACGAGGCCAGATACGATAGAAAGTTGACGAGTTTCGTATAAAGAATGAGTGTTATATTTTATTTATTACCCAGGTTAAAGTGTAAATACACAACAAATTTTGTTCCTTAACAGACCAAACCGAAACTGGTTGCTCACGAATATCAGTATATGCCAATATGTTGGCATTGTCGTCATGGTAACAAAATGTTCCTGCTGTTGTGTGTGCAAACCTGGTAGCACCAAACCTCAAAATCTTTAATTAACAATTTCTGCAGTTTTTTGGTAATTCATCCGGTATTGTTGTTAGTACGCAGGTCAACTGAAAGTAAACTTTAAAAGTCAAACAGCGCCGCGCTTGAATCTCGGACTAAAAGTCGGTCACCACCGGAATCAGATTGATCGGCTGATGGAAGAGGGAAACCAGAGTGCTCTCCCTTGACAACATTGTTAACTGTACGACCCTGTGCTGAAGAATGGATAGAAAAAGAAAAGACAACCGTGGTCAACTTGCAGCGTTGATCACATTTTGGATGTTTGGTGCTACAAACTCTATGACAGGCACACTTGCACGGAGTTTTCGAATGATTTGTATCGGAACTGTTCACTTTGAGTGATCTGGTCATGCAGTGATGTACGTTCATCAATAAATACACCGTCGGAAACAGTGCCTCACAATAATCTTCGAAGACCACACTGATGGCACAACCGGAGCATCCAGACATCTGTCCAGATAAATGAAACTGACATAACTCTCATAGGTACCCCGATCTGTCTATACAGCGCGATTACAAACTGTCTGTAGTGGCTCTCTGCATAACTAATACAGACTTCAAAGCGAATGTGATGCATCTGACTATCCTGTTTTGTTTTTGTTTGGGCTGTCGGGTAGCCTACCGGTTAAAGCGTTCGCTCGTCACGCCGAAAACCCAGGTTCGATTCCCGACATGGGTACTATATGTGAAGCCCATTTCTGGTGTCCCCCGCCGTGATATTGCTGGAATATCACTCACTCACTAATAAAGTGTTGTAAATATCTCGTTTTTATGAAATTCCTTCAGTTCCGTCCCGTAAACCTTTGTGAAGAAACATGACGTCTCGGGGATTTTTATGAAATGAAAAAAACAGTTCCGGTGTGACAGAGGTCACGGTTATCCAATCAAAACGAGTAAAATGAGGTCAACCTTTTACGACACACGTGTAACGTACAGATTTTGTATCTCACCACCTGTACCACCTGTATCTTCACCACGTGCACAGTGCACTGACCAATCCAACCAGGCCTTGTTTTATCACCTAAGGCCGAGCGTTAGGCAGGGTAACAACAACTACCATATTTTATTATATTTTTGGACCACCGATCTTCCGCTTTCCGGGCAAACGCTCTATCCACTGGACCACGAGTGTAATAGTTATATGCTGAGAAATGAGTGTAACATGTATGACAGTCTTAGCGCTAAGATCGCTGTGTGGGACGGGGCCCTGATATTATTGAGTCTCATTTCACAAGAGGTGTGGTGAAGTTGGGTTTAGCGTCGTGCCCAAGATTATTGCACTTATTGCGTGTGTGTGGCTGCTTGTATTAGTCCGGAATGATGCTAATGTATAGTTCTAGATCACTGAGATACCATGCCGCAGTTTAACATCAATACCCCACTCAGACACAGTATACTGACTCCGAGTCGACCAGGCTTGTTTTAGCCCCTCAATGTCGAGCGCCAGACAGGGTAACAACAAGTACCATCTTTTAAAGTCCTTTGGTATGACGCAGCCGGGGATCGAACCCCGGACCTTCCGCTCTCCGGGCGGACGCTCTACCACTAGACCAGGGAGGCAGTCTATTTCACAATAATTATATAATAAAAAAGCGACAAAACCTTTCCGTAATCATGAGAATTTTCCATATAAAGCAGAGGGCGGTTCCGACTCTAGCAGAATCCTGTATTTATGAACCGTTATCAAATAGTGATGAATCAGGTGTTCGCGAAAGGGGAACGTCTTCGGCCCCACCGATGGAACCTGTCACAAACACATGCAACGGCATAGCAATCACAGGGCTATGATAATAAATATATTTAATGGACACGGCCCCGTTGAACAAGGCGATTTTCTACAACCCCATGACTTATTGACAGTCGTAGCGCTAAAATCGCTTTGGTGAACGGACCCCTGAGCCGATCGGATATGATTTCACAGAGCACTCTCAGTGTTGCGCTTGTAAATCCGAACTAATCTCTAAAAGAAAGTAAACCAGAATTTTAAGATAGTCAATATGTTCACATTTCATTAGAGTTGTGTTTTAACAAAAATGTATGAATGATCATGTTATCCAAACAAAAACCTTTCGACTGACTGAGAAACGAAATGAGTTAATATCAATGTCACAACGCCCGTTCATCATGACTTTAAAATCTCTGAAAGCACATCCCAAACCAACACAATACCGAGTATGTCCACCGTGTGCATCAATGCAGCCTGAACACTACCACGTTGGGTGACGTTGGGCAATCCGCTGCCATTCCTCAAGGAGACATTGTTCCATTTCTTGACGGTTGACTGGTGCCGCGGTCGTCTTCTGATCTGTCGGACAAGGTGATCCCATAAATGTTCGATGGGGTCAAACTGATATCAGGAGAGCGTGCCGGCCAGTGTAAAACGTCAGAAAGTCCTGTGTTCCTCACAATGTCACGTGGCTGTTGATGGATGAATGGTTGCACAACGGGCCTCAACACGTCTTCCCGACATCTCTGGGCATTCAAGTTTCCCTGAATAATAATGAGCTTCGTTTAGACATCACCGCAGATACACACACACACACACACACACACACACACACACACACACACACACACCAGCAACCACCCACCTGTCGACATGTTACGTCGATGTTGACGTGTTACCATCACTCCGCAGTTGATTCGCGTGCTCTGATACCATGTTCTCTTTATCTCCTATACACCGTATGTCGACTGACCTGTGTCCCCGTGCCGTCGTTGTCGTTACCGTCGCTGTAATTAACCGACTTCGGAGATGAATGGACCGCATGTGGCGTTCTTAAAGGGGCTTTGTCACTCGTGGTCCCCCGCTTCTACGCTTCTGGTCTGATGTCTGTCCTGCCTGTGGTAAACGTTGCATCAACCTGGTAATGATGGCACGGGTGCATTGAAACGTTCTTGCAATAGCGGCGGGCGTGGCTCCTTGTTGTGCCATACAAACGGCTCTCTTCCCCTGTATAGATTAAACGTGGCTTGGTGCTTTGGGTTCATAATGTACCGTGTCGTCAGTTTCAAGCATTACTTTTGCATGTGCTTTTCATTCTACGGAGCGCAAGGTTGTTTTGGCTAAATGCACGATTTGTTTTGGCTAAAATTGTCATTTTTGCTGGGATTTTTTTGTCAGCGAATGCATGTGCTT
Organism: Haliotis cracherodii; assembly: GCF_022045235.1. Classification (NCBI taxonomy): domain Eukaryota; kingdom Metazoa; phylum Mollusca; class Gastropoda; order Lepetellida; family Haliotidae; genus Haliotis; species Haliotis cracherodii. The sequence continues at coordinate 36,767,789 of NW_027266269.1, read as the reverse complement.
GTTTGCCTGCGATATATTTATGCCTTAATCTATATTGACACTTAAAGTTATCAAAATATTTGGACACTATCGTTTGGGCACTAGTGTATGTCAATGTACACAGTACCGTTCCCGACCCGTGAAGATCCGGGGTAGAATAGGTCTTCAGCAACCCATGCTTGTCGTAAAAGGCGACTAACGGGATCGGGTGGTCAGGCTCGCTGACTTGGTTGATGCATGTCATCGATCCCAATTGCGTCGATCGATGCTCATGATGTCATTCACTGGATTGTCTGATCCAGACTCGATTAGTTACAGACCGCCATCATATAGCTGGAATTTTGCTGGATTCGGCGTTAAACAACAAAACAACAAACAACGGTACCGTTTCAAAAAACGTATGACGGTTGAATGAATATAATAAAGTCTGTCCCGGACAAACTGGTGCTTGAACGTATGAGCAGTGTTCCTCAAAATCGGAGTACGTCTACGTACACGAACCCGTGTGACCAAGTATGCCACCGACCCACCCGACCAAGCACAGGTGACCAGGTACCAGATCCACCCCGCAACCCCATGGTCCTCTTCTGAGGAGACTCTGATGTTGAGGACATTAACCTACCTTTGGTTGGTTTGTTGTTTAACGCCGCACTCAGCAATATTGCAGCTAAATGACGGCGCTCTCTGTAAATAATCGAGTCTGGACCAGACAATCCCGTGATTAATATAATGAGCATCGATCCACGCAATTGGGATCGGTGACATTCATCAACCAAGTCAGCGAGCCTGACCAACCGATCGCGTTAGTCGCCTTTTACTGACAAGCATAGCCGGAATGCAGGGGTTGCTGAAGATCTACTCTACCCCGGAATCTTCACAGGTCTTTTTTTACCTAACCTACCTATTCACCAGGATCACAGAAGTGTAAAATAGGTAAATGAATCAAATTCGTACTTCACTTCAATGTATTTCTCCCCGGACCGTCCATCCCAACCATGTGGGGTTAAGGAGGGTAACAGATGTGTTTCTGCCCGTCTGTGGGACACTCCTCATCCTTTACTACAAGTGATGGCGCGTCTCTCACGGCATGTACACGATCCTTCATTTTCATTAAAACCACGCGGATCAATCTTCCGTCGTCTGAAATCCCTCAAAATAAAGAAGACATCTACATTGAATGACTACAAACTGTTTGACTATTCAGGCATTAAACTCAAAGACGGAACCAGTTTATTAAACAAGGAAAGAATTGCTTAAATCACGTGACAGGTTCAGCACACCTTCCAGAAAACATCTACCCTTTCATTTCCGATGAAATTTCAGAGAAGTCGCAAAGTTAAAACATCGAGGGAGTAGAGAGGTTCATCACAGAGTACCATTCCGCAGACACGGAGCTCTAAAATGGTTCATTCGTGTGTGAGGCATCACTTATAGGTCGACACCGATGGAGCGCATGTCGAAAAACTGATGCCACCAAAGCAGTCTTGCTCATTACTTCAGTATTGATAACACAGCGAGTCTGAGAGGAGCTATTACATCACAGGGACAGGGGATAGGGAGGGGGACTATTATCACCGTCAGTCCAGATCCCCGGGGGGACGGGCAGACTGAGGGGTCACCTCTACTGACACAGGGCACAGCAGAACAGGAAGGGATGTTTCGGACGTTTTGAAGGCGCCTTTCCAGTCTGCTTTCAGACAGGTTAATGGTGATTGGGAAGCTATTGATTAATGTCCCTGACTTCCTTGTTACTTAGTGGCCACGTGTAATCACCTGTTCCAGGTAAACGTGCATGGGGGATGGTAGGTTATTGAGAATGTAGAGGCTAGGATTATGCATCGGGGTTCAATTAAGAGAATAGATGAAAAATGCTCTGAAATTTCCATCACAATACAAGCACCATCAAAGAGACCTGGTCCACAAAGCGATCGTAGTCCTACGATTCATGTTAAAGAAAGGGAGTTACGATGAACTTAGCACAACGACTGTTGTAAGTCTGTGTTAAAGAAAGGGAGTTGCGATCACCTTAGCGCTACGACTGTCGTAAGTCTGTGTTAAAGAAAGAGTTGCAATCACCTTAGCACTGCGACTGTCGTAAGTCTGTGTTAAGGAAAGAGCTGTGATCATCTTAGCGCTACGGCAGTCTAAAGTCTATGTTAAGGAAAGGGAGTTGCGATCACCTTAGTGCCACGACTGCCGTAAGTCTGTGTTAAAGAAAGAGTTGCTATCACCTTAGCGATACGACTGCTGTAAGTCTGTGTTAAAGAAAGGGAGTTGCGATTACCTTAGCGCTACGACTGTCGTAAGTTTGTGTTAAAGAAAGAGATTTGTGATCACCCTAGCGCTGTGACTGTCGTAAGTCTGTGTTAAAGATAGGGAGTTGCGATTACCTTAGCGATACGACTGCTGTAAGTCTGTGTTAAAGAAAGGGAGTTGCGATTACCTTAGCGCTACGACTGCCGTAAGTCTGTGTTAAAGAGAGGGAGTTGCGATCACCTTAGCACTGCGACTGTCGTAAGTCTGTGTTAAAGAAAGGGAGTTGCGATCACCTTAGCGCTACGACTGTCGTAAGTCTGTGTTAAAGAAAGAGTTGCGATCACCTAAGCGCTACGACTGTCGTAAGTCTGTGTTAAAGAGAGGGAGTTGCGATCACCTTAGCACTGCGACTGTTGTAAGTCTGTGTTAAAGAAAGGGAGTTGCGATCACCTTAGCGCTACGACTGTCGTAAGTCTGTGTTAAAGAAAGAGTTGCGATCACCTTAGCGCTACGACTGTCGTAAGTCTGTGTTAAAGAAAGAGTTGCGATCACCTTAGTGCTGCAATTTCTTTGTGAAACGTGAACCTGGTAACTGATGCTGACCCCGTGCGTTATGCTTGAACAAACCTTTGCCATTCTTTTTTCAATTTCTTTTTTAATGAAGAACATCTCACGTTTTGGCTCCCACTGACAGATGTAACACCGCGGGATAAAGTGTGGCACTCGGCCACGATGATGGAGTCACCTCTAGCTCGGACGTGAATACTTACCTGATATTCATTTACCTACGTGAGTCACCTACACAAATATTCAATTACCCAAGTGAATTACCTACTTGATATTCAATAACCTACGTGAGTTACCTACATGAATATTCAATTACCCAAAAGAATTATCAACATTATACTTAATAACCTAAGAGAGTTACCTACATAAATATCCAATTAAACAAGTGATTTACCTACCTGATATTCAAAACCTCACGTGAGTTAACTACATAAATATTCAATTATCCAAGTGATTTACCTCTGTTATATTCAATAACATACGTGAGTTACCTGCATAATTATTTAATTACCCAAGTGATTTACCTACGTTATATTCAATAACCCACGCGAATTACCTTCCAAATATTCAATTACCTACACGAATCTTTCAGGCGAAAAAGAATATTTAAATTCCCGCGATCAATCTCTCGGACGTAAAGAAATTTCAACTCCTTGCTATGAATTTCTCGGACGTAACATTAAACATGAAATAGCTTCCAACCCGTGGAGATCCGAGTTAGAATTAATCTTTAGGAACCCATGCTTTTCTTAGGAGGCGCCTTACAGCCCGCTGATTTTTTTTGATGCATGACATCCTATCCCAATTGGGTAGATCCGTGTCAATTAATTATGTCAATCACTGGATTATCTGGTCCACGATTATTTACAGACCGTCGTCATATAGCTGAAATATTGCTGAGTGTGGCGATAAACAACAAACAAAAACAAAAAACTACCAGGATTCTCTCGGATATAACATGATATTCAAATACCTACCACGAATCTCTCGGCAACATTGAAACAAAGAACAAGCTTCCAATCTCTCCGTATGCCGTTCAAGTCTCGTGATCGAATATTCATGATCTAGACACAAGCATCACGTAAATGTGGAAATATCCCTGACGTTAATGCCACATCCATAATCAACAAGCTACTTAATCACCATATAGTGACGCAGGGGGATAAGTCATGCTGCAGTTATGCAGATACCCAGATTTACCACACGATGACACAAGTTAGACAACCAACTACAGGGCTTAACGTATGTTAACAAACGCACGACAGACAACTAACTATGTACAGGCCGTAACGTCTGTTAACAGACGAACGACAGGCAACTAACTACAGGCCTTAACGTCTGTTAACAGACGAACAACAGACAACTAACTACAGGCCTTAACGTCTGTTAACAGACACACGACAGACAACCAAGTACTGGGCTTAACGTCTGTTAACAGGCACACGACAGACAACCAGCTACAGGGCTTAACGTCTGTTAACATGCATACGACAGACAACCAGCTACTTGGTTTAACGTCTGTTAACAGACACACGACAGACAACCAGCTACAGGGCTTAACTTATGTTAACATACACACGACAGACAACCAACTACAGGGCTTAACGACTGTTAAGATGCACACGACAGACAACCAGCTACTTGGTTTAACGTCTGTTAACATGCACACGACAGACAACCAGCTACAGGGATTAACGTCTGTTAACATGCACACGCCAGACAACCAGCTACAGGGTTTAACGTCTGTTAACAGACACACGACAGACAGCCAGCTACAGGGATAAAACGTCTGTTAACAGACACACGACAGACAATCAGCTACAGGGCTTAACGTCTGTTAACATACACACGCCAGACAACCAGCTACAAGGTTTAACGTCTGTTAACAGACACACGAGAGACAACCAGCTACAGGGTTTAACGTCTGTTAACAGACACACGACAGACAACCAGCCACAGGGTTTAACGTCTGTTAACAGACACACGACAGACAACTAGCTACAGGGCTTAACTTATGAAAACAGACACACGACAGACAACCAACTACAGGGCTTAACGTCTGTTAACATGCACACGACAGACAACCAGCTACAGGGTTTAACGTCTGTTAACAGACACACGACAGACAACCAGCTACAAGGATTAACGTCTGTTAACATGCACACGACAGACAACCAGCTACAGGGCTTAACGTCTGTTAACAGACGCACGCCAGACAACCAGCTACAAGGTTTAACGTCTGTTAACAGACACACGACAGACAACCTGCTACAGGGTTTAACGTCTGTTAATAGGCACACAACAGACAACCAAGTACAGGGTTTAACGTCTGTTAACAGACACACGCCAGACAACCAGCTAAAGGGCTTAACGTCTGTTAACAGACACACGACAGACAACCAACTACAGGGCTAAACGTCTGTTCACAGACGCACGACATACAATCAGCTACAGGGCTTAACGTCTGTTAACAGACACACGACAGACAACCAGCTACAAGGTTTAACGTCTGTTAACAGACACACGACAGACAACCAGCTACAGGAATTAACGTCTGTTAACAGACACACGACAGACAACCAGCTACAAGGTTTAACGTCTGTTGGCAGACACACGCCAAACAACCAGCTACAGGGTTTAACGTCTGTTAACAGACACACGACAGACAACCAGCTACAGGGTTTAACGTCTGTTGGCAGACACACGCCAAACAACCAGCTACAAGGTTTAACGTCTGTTAACATGCACACGACAGACAACCAGCTACAGGGTTTAACGTCTGTTAACATGCACACGACAGACAACCAGCTACTGGGATTAACGTCTGTTAACATGCACACGCCAGACAACCAGCTACAGGGCTTAACGTCTGTTAGCAGACACACGACAGACAACCAGCTACAGGGTTTAACGTCTGTTTACAGACACACGACAGACAACCAAGTACAGGGCTTAACGTATGTTAACAGACACACGACAGACAACCAGCTACAGGGCTTAACGTCTGTTAACAGACACACGACAGACAACCAGCTACAGGGTTTAACGTCTGTTAATAGGCACACGACAGACAACCAAGTACAGGGTTTAACATCTGTTAGCAGACACACGACAGACAACCAGCTACAGGGCTTAACGTCTGTTAACAGACACACGACAGACAACCAGCTACAGGGTTTAACGTCTGTTAACAGACACACGCCAAACAACCAGCTACAGGGTTTAACGTCTGTTAACAGACACACGACAGACAACCAGCTAAAGGGCTTAACGTCTGTTAACATGCACACAACAGACAACCAGCTACAGGGTTTAACGTCTGTTAACAGACACACGACAGACAACCAGCTACATGGCTTAACTTATGTTAACAGACACACGACAGACAATCAGCTACTGGGCTTAACGTCTGTTAACAGACGCAAGACAGACAACCAGCTACAGGGCTTAACATCTGTTAACAGACACACGACTGGCATAAACACAACCTTGCTTATTTCAAGTCTTTTGACAAACAGTTTTACGGTTCATGAATCCCATGTGAATCCAATGTGCACGGTCTCCGACGTTTACTGCTGTCTCTGACAACCAAGTCACCATGCCCGCAGTGTATCAATGAACCTTGAAAGGTCCGCTTCGTGCTACTGAGGGTACAACATGCTAACTTAATGTTCTGTCAATGTAGCTGTGCTACTCAGTGTAATGACTTCCATGCATGCCAGCTGAGTATAACCGTAAGAGGCGACTATGCTTGATGTAAGAGGCGATTAACGGGATCGGGTGGTCTGGCTTGCTGACTTGGTTGATGCATGTCATCGTATCCCAATTGCGTGGATCGATGCTCATGATGTCAATCACTGGATGGTCTCGATTATTTGCAGACCGCCGTCAAAAAGCTGAGCGCCGCGTTAAACAACAAACAAACAAACAATACAAACAGGAATATAACCATGCATGATGTTTGGGTGTATGAGCAGTAAAATACTCTCTAGACAGGGGCGTGTCAATGGAACTTCAATACGTGTGTCCGCTAACGACAAAGCATTCAAAGGTATGGTACAAAAGAGTTAAACACACATTGTGTCGGATGAAAAAATACTGCTCATAAAAAAAGGATATAAAAAATGATTTCGCTATGCAAACCGCTGTACAACCTGCCCCAGCTGGCCATCATATTATTTACATAATTGATTCAACATCCCAAACTGGCTCCCACAGGAGATATCGCTAGGGTGAGATCAAGCGATATCTACAGTGAAGATATCGCTACAATGAAACTGCACCATTAGTCCTTGATATCTCCTTAATTAACCCGAGTTTACCTGTGAATTGTAGTCCTTATAACAGATCTGTGCCGTGGAAACCCCCAGACAGGTGTTTGTTATCTCCTTAATTAACCCGAATTTACCTGTGAATTGTAGTCCTTAAAACAGATATGTGCCGTGGATACTCCCAGACAGGTGCTTGTTATCTCCTAAATTAACCCGAGTTTACCTGTGAATTGTAGTCCTGAAAGCAGATCTGTGCCGTTCCACATAATATATGAGCGGAGGGTGTTTTATTTAAACTTGGCATGGCACGAGACCCGCCGCAGGCCTCCATGTTTTTCTTCGGTTTGATGAAGTGCATGTAGATATGGTTACACTGATTCTACAGCCCTGTGGTAAATTAAAGATTAAAAGTATTCTTGTAGAGGTTCCTCGGTTGAATAAGACAGTAGAGCACGCAAGCAGCGTCCATCATGCCTCCCATTGATTGCTCCACACAAACTGTTTTATCCCAGTTTGGTTCTTTGGTTCTCTCTAAATATTAAACTTTGACTGATTTTTACTAATTAAAGTCATTGCTTGATTGATCGAGTTTGGATGGTTGGTATTTAGTTCCGCACGAAACAATATTACAGTTACATGAGACCCGTGAAGATCCGGGGTGGAATAGGTCTTCAGCAAGTTTGCCGTAAAAGGGACTGTGCTTGTCGTGAGAGGCGACTAACGGGATCGGGTGGTCAGGCTCGCTGACCTGGTTGATGCATGTCATCGTATCCCAATTGCGAACAAACAAACAAAACAGTTACTTGACAACTCCCTGGATAAGACAATTCTGTGATTGATATTATGAGCACTGACCTACGATGAAGCGCAATCAAACAAGTTTCCGAGCTTGAGCACTGGATTCATGTTGACACCCAGGGCTAGCATAGGTTGATGGGGGATTATTCCAACGCAGAATCCCCGCGGAGTGAGAACCCCGAAATGATTCATTATCCCTTCTCATTTTTTGTAAAAAAACCGGTACTTTCATTTGGATGACATCTAAGTCAGGATCGAAACATGAAGAAGCCGGCTAGTGTTGGTTATGATTGGGTGCTTATTGAAAATAAATCCGACATCATAACAAAAGTCCATTCCTCTACGTATGTATGTATAACATGTATGGATGTAAACACCATTGTCCATTGCAGTTATTTTTTATATTTTTTGTTGTTGTTTATTGACGCACTCAGCAATTATTCCAGCTATATGACGGCGGTCTGTAAATAATCGAGTCTGGATCAGACATTCCAGTGATTGACATCACAAGCATCGATCTACACAAGTTCGCTACCATGACATGCATCAACCAAGTCAGCGAGCCCGACCACCCGGCCCCGTCAGTTGCCTCTTACGACAAGCATAGTCGCCTTTAACGGTAAGCGTGGGATCTAACCCTGATCCTAATGGGTCCTATTGCAGTTAACACCATGGGGAATATAATAACGTTTTCTGAAGGTGGGAAAAGTCACTGCAGTGAACATTACACTTTGACGGAACTATTGTCATACAAGAGTTACCTCCCATCTATCGTAAGCGTCATGCCGGTACACAGACTGTTGACGTCCATTTTACGTTAGTTCCACACTGACAAGGCAAAATAATGACAGATGGTCATTTATTGAGTTCATATCACTTCTTGCCGTTTTTTTAGTAAACTGTTATAAACTGTTAATTTCTCATTTAACTCGTCAATCAAGACTCGTTCGTTTCACAAAGCGCCGCTTTTGTTACTTGACCAGCGTGTTTTGTTTCGCCTCAAGTTTTTAAGAATATTTTTGTTATTTTTGTGTGTGTATATAATCATACCGAACCGATGACAAAGAATGTCCGTGACCCTAAAGACTTTTTGATACTTTTGTTTATATTTTGCAAGATAGTTTCTCTCGTGGCTACACAGTTGTTGCTCTGTTGCTTGCCGTGGACCCTAACATCGGTGTTGAGTGATTGAGTGAGGTTTTACGCCGCGTTTAGCAATATTCCAGTCCGGGGGATTCCAGTAATGGGCAGAATCTGTAATGACACGTGGTAGTGATAGGGCATTGACACGTGGTAGTGATAGACTGTTGACACGAGGTAGTGAAAGGGCGTTGACACGTGGTAGTGATAGGGCATTGACACGTGGTAGTGAATGAATGTTGACACGTGGTAGTGAATGAATGTTGACACGCGGTAGTGATAGGGCGTTTACACGTGGTAGTGATAGAATGTTGACACGTGGTAGTGATAGAGCGTGGTAGTGATAGAGTGTTGACACGTGGTAGTGATATAGCGTTGACACGTGGTAGTGATAGAGGGTTGACACGTGGAAGTGATAGAGCGTTGACACGTGGAAGTGATAGAGTGTTGACACGTGGAAGTGATAGAGTGTTGACACGTGGAAGTGATAGAGTGTTGACACGTGGAAGTGATAGAGCGTTGACACGTGGAAGTGATAGAGGGTTGACACGTGGAAATGATAGAGCGTTGACACGTGGAAGTGACAGAGTGTTGACAAGTGGTAGTGATAGAGCGTGGTAGTGATAGAGCGTGGTAGTGATAGAGCGTGGTAGTGATAGGGCGTTGACACGTGGAAGTGATAGAGTGTTGACACGTGGAAGTGATAGAGTGTTGACACGTGGAAGTGATAGAGTGTTGACACGTGGAAGTGATAGAGCGTTGACACGTGGAAGTGATAGAGTGTTGACACGTGGAAGTGATAGAGTGTTGACACGTGGTAGTGATAGGTGTTGACACGTGGAAGTGATAGAGCGTTGACACGTGGAAGTGATAGAGCGTTGACACGTGGTAGTGATAGAGTGTTGACACGTGGAAGTGATAGAGTGTTGACACGTGGAAGTGATAGAGCGTTGACACGTGGTAGTGATAGGTGTTGACACGTGGAAGTGATAGAGCGTTGACACGTGGTAGTGATAGAGGGTTGACACGTGGAAGTGATAGAGCGTTGACACGTGGAAGTGATAGAGTGTTGACACGTGGAAGTGATAGAGTGTTGACACGTGGAAGTGATAGAGTGTTGACACGTGGAAGTGATAGAGCGTTGACACGTGGAAGTGATAGAGGGTTGACACGTGGAAATGATAGAGCGTTGACACGTGGAAGTGACAGAGTGTTGACAAGTGGTAGTGATAGAGCGTGGTAGTGATAGAGCGTGGTAGTGATAGAGCGTGGTAGTGATAGGGCGTTGACACGTGGAAGTGATAGAGTGTTGACACGTGGAAGTGATAGAGTGTTGACACGTGGAAGTGATAGAGTGTTGACACGTGGAAGTGATAGAGCGTTGACACGTGGAAGTGATAGAGTGTTGACACGTGGAAGTGATAGAGTGTTGACACGTGGTAGTGATAGGTGTTGACACGTGGAAGTGATAGAGCGTTGACACGTGGAAGTGATAGAGCGTTGACACGTGGTAGTGATAGAGTGTTGACACGTGGAAGTGATAGAGTGTTGACACGTGGAAGTGATAGAGCGTTGACACGTGGTAGTGATAGGTGTTGACACGTGGAAGTGATAGAGCGTTGACACGTGGAAGTGATAGAGTGTTGATACGTGGATGTGATAGAGCGAGGGAGGGACATCCACAAGTCGACTCTGTCTTTCTTCCTCACGAAAATATTTATCATTTTGTTTAGCGTTCATGTCACCATATTAGAATGACCATGTCAAAGCCAGCATCTGTAACATGTGATTGGGGATGCCCGGACAATACATCATCGGTGGGAAGCAGCTTATCAATGGTTGGACTATCCTGAGGCTCAGCAGGAGAAGCTCTATCATGCCTGCAGAAGTATTGCTTTAAAATGGTTCATTCGTGTGTGAGGCATCACTTAAAGGTCGACCACAATGGAGCGCATTTCGTAACACTGATGCCGCCAAAGCAGTCTTTCTCATTACTCCAGAATTGATAACACAGCGAGTCTGAGAGGAGCCATTACATCACAGGGACAGGGGGTAGGGAGGGGGGCTATTATCACCGTCAGTCCAGATCCCCGGGGGGACGGGCAGAGTGAGGTCACCTCTACTGACACAGGACACAGAAGGACAGGAAACGAATGTGGGGACGTTTTGTAGGTTCCAGTGATTTGAGCGCCTTTCTGGTCTGCCCTCAGACAGGTTAATGGTGATTGGAAAGTTGTTGATTAATGCCTCTGACTTCCTTGTTACTAAGTGGCCACGTCTATTGAGCAGTAGACATCCATAGAAGCAGGGGAGTACTTTGAATAGAATGTGAGATGAGCCTTGGAAAAGTTTCCTTCTTAGGAAGGAATTAAGGCGAGCCTTAGGAAATTTTCATCTGAGGTGAGATGAGGTGAGGTGAGGTGAGGTGAGGTGAGGTGAGGTGAATGCATGAATGAGGGTGTTTACCGGCACTGATATTAATTCCATTGGTTACGTGTAACCGGCTGACTGGGGCGCCAAGTGAACAGGGTGTAATATCAAGAGAGAACAAACGATCTACGATTATGGATTATCCCGGGCCAATGATTGGTGTTAATCCCGAGGCGTAACTCCGAGTAGGTTATTCTAAAAAATACACTTGTATGTTTGTTTGTTTGTTTGTTGTTTAACGCCGCACTATGCAATATTCCAGCTATATGAGAGCGATCTGTAAAAAAATCGAGTCTGGACCAGACAATCCAGTGATTGACATCATGAACATCGATCCACACAATTTGGATAAATTAACATGCATCAACCAAGTCGGCGAGCCTGACCACCCGATCCCTTTAGTCGCCTTTTAGGACACGCATAGTCGCCTGGTACGGCAAGCATGGGTTGCTGAAGACCTGTTCTACCCCGGATCTTCACGGGTCTTAACGCCAGTGGTTAAATTTCAGAATAATGAAACTTTTGTGAAGTAACGAGCATTACCAAAATGCTCCGGTTAAGCTGAAGGTAACAATTTGAATCAGAAGTACCGTAATTCTACAATTGAGGAGTAAACGCTGAGATTCGTAACAACAAACATTATGTGTTTTCAGTTTGAAGGTTTAACTGGGTATGTTATGTCCACCAATCCCTTGAAACCGACGATGTAAGCCGAAGGTTTCAAATTACAAATATCCGCTGAAGCAGTCACGATCAGTTCAGAAGATGTCAAGGATCCAATCCCAAATACCAACGTTTTCAACAAATCCGATTCAGCCATACTCTCTGAAGTTTCAGTTTACAGCAATACATAGACAAACATCAACAAAATGATTACAGTTCGTTTGACACGGCCGTTCTCGAATGCGCGCTTTGCGTCAAAATGCATAATATTAAAGCCAAAGCCTAAATTTATTTAAGATACACGCGGCTGCGCTTTCTCTTCATCTGAGAAATCTCTGGAGCACACATTTCCCAGTATGCATATCATAATTCATATTCATATATTATTCATGTTTTGTGGATGGGGTAAGGCACTTTACAAAAAGGCTTTTAATGAATGATGGCGTCTGTTGTGAATTTGCCCCCCTGGGTTTCCGATGTCATGTTTGACCGAGTACTGCGCACGCTATGTTTTGACATGTAGCATATTCAGTAGGCCAATAGAGAACGCATAGCTCAGTGTACATTTGCGATTAACGCTAATGTATAATCACGTGTGAGGGTAGGTTATTGCTGTTGTTGTTGTTGTTGATGTTGTTTAACGCCGCACATTCCAGGTATATGACGGCGGTCTGTAAATCATCGAGTCTAGACCAGACAATATCGTGATTGACATTATGAGCATAGATCTACGCAAATTGGATACGATGACATGCATGAGCCAAGGCAGCGAGCTTGACCACCCGGTCCCGTTGGTCGCCTCTTACAACCAGCATAGTCGCCTTTTACGGCAAGCATACATTGCTGAAGAACTATTTTACCCCGAATTTGCACTGGTCGTGAGGGTATGTAACACACCGGGGTCAGACATTTGCAGTCCGAGGATATTTCCTGAAAGAGACGAGAGGTGTAATGGGCTTAAACGTCACGCACAGCGACGTGTGTGTGTGTGTGCGCGCTGGCGTGTGTGCGTGTGTGTTCGTGCGGATGTGCTCAGAGCCGACATTCGTGCGGAGCGCTAGGCAGAGTGACGCAAGTGGCATCCTTTAACGTCTTTTGGTATGGCCCAGATAGAATAACCGACCTTCTGTTTTCCGATCAGACACACTATCCACTGGGCCAAGGAGACCTGCATGAGCACGTGCTCAGTTCGCACCCCGACAGATTGAGTGAGTGAGTGAGTTGGGTTTATCGCCGCTTTAACATTACACCAGTTATATCACGGCGTGTCAACGTAATGTGGGAAGAAAGCCCGAAGTGATGCAGGTCTCAGACGTTTACCACTTCGGTGAAATCCATCAACACGTGTATGGTGTTGACAAACCTAGAAACATAATCGGGGCGAACCGGGATTCGAACCCACAATCATAGGTTTCTGGCGTGCCCAAGGTGCACAACTCTGCACAACGAATCGCGGCGCCTTAGACGACTGGGCCATGCGTGTCCCCACATCCCCTTCAGGAGGGACAGGCCAGATAAGATTGTGTCTGTAGCCCACAGATAGCTTTTGTTTTCGATCACTATGTCAACACGTATTTTTGTCTCTGAATCAAGGAGACAAATAATTTCCTGATTCCACAACACAATTTCTTTCAGGATGATTTCTCCAAACAATTTAGTGTTGTTGTTTTCTGTTAAACCTGGGGCAATTTTTTTTCTTCTATTTTTTCAAGATTTCCACAAAAAAGATCCCAGCCCCCTGCGGAAAAACATCGTGTGTTTCGGATTGTCTGTTTTTTTAAAAAAAATACTCCAGCTCCAAAACAAAACAATTTTACATTCTTCAAACCTGGTTGATGTGAATGACATGTTTTGCAAAGGTTCTGAAAACAATAATTACCTCAACAGAAATTCAAACCCTCTCACGTTTCACAGGTATTTTTTTGGCACGTGCTCCTGCGGAAGTTTACTCACAAGGGAGCTGCAAAAGGAGCTTTGACCAATCTTATAATGTAACTACATGACCAAAACTAAAACTATCCCTTAATGTAACGGTTTCAGTATTAATAGGATGTTTGTACTAGTACTTGTTGTTTAACGCCGATCTCAGTAATGTTTCAGCTGTGTGACGGCCGTCTGTAAGTAATCAAGACTGAACCAGACCATGAACCCATTGTGAGCAATGGCACGGAAATAACCAAATCAGTACACAGTTGAGAAATCAAAGTGAATTTAAGCAGAGTAGACGGGCGGGCGTGTTCGCCAGCTTGATTCTTAACAGTTCGAAGGGCTTCGGTCCTGACCCACATTTACCACATTTGGTGACCCCTTAGGCAAGCGGCTTTGTCAGAAATATGATTCTGTTCATCCAGTGGGTACCCGGGAGGATAAAATGGTAACGTGATTGTTATGTGAGTGCACATAGTCATCATCACCATTATTATTGTTATTAATATTATTATTATTATCATTTACAGATTAAAATGAATAAATGCAAGTGATCCTGGCACCGTCAGGCTGGTTAGGCTCATCATCAGCTCAGGGCCCTTGCCCCTTCTCCACGCAGCCCAGACAGCGAATGGGACTTCTGAGGCAACAATGGGTAGTCGGACAACTTAATACTTTGGATGCAAGCGAAAAGTGAGTTCTGCATATTTGCCATGTTTTTACTCAATCTTGTCAATCACATTACTGTCAAAAAGGACAGAAAAAATTCAATTATATAAATGATTTCATTGGATTTATCAAAAAAGGACAAGATCAGGTTTGTTGGCCAGGATAATTATGTCTAAACCCTTTTAGTTTAGCAAGATGGCTAAAATGGCAGTTAAAAACATTACTGAGAAGGGAGCTCGTGAAAATTCCTTACCAATTGGTAGAAGCTATCCGGAATTCTGTTAATCTGCAGTCTGGTCTCAGCTGGGAATACAATCAGATTGGTTCCACAAACTGTATAGAGGAGCTTCGCTTAAGCACTTGCATTTGCTATGCACTGTTTCCGGTGTGTCTGATTTGTAGTCAGTGCTAGGCATTAATGAAATCTTACGCATTGTATTCTCTTCTTTGTGACGAGAATTCTGACAAACCTTCAGTGCCTCATCTAAATGTCCGACTGTTAAACGCTGATATACATGATACAATCCGACCATAAACCTGACTTGGTAAGTCCTCTCAGTGAATGAAGTTTTAAAACGAGGAAGTGGTGATACTTGTATGACATTGATGTTAAGGTTATAGGAGGCGGATAATACAGACCTGTGAGTTATGTCCGAGACGGGTCATGGCGAGGTGTTGTTAATGGTTATTAATGGCATTCCGGACCAGCGGGCACTCTCCCGTGAGAATGATCCATCTTTATTAATCTATACACACACTGGGCTGCATTCAACACGTTGGGCTCAAACTTGCCATTCATGTCTTTTAAACCCTTGACGTTTGAGTGGGAGAAGACATGTAAAAAAACCTTGAATGTTAGAAATCAGATATCTTGGTGGACAATACTCATCAAAATGTAAAAGTACATATCATCAGGCCCAATATAAATATCTTGTTGGTGTTGTCAAGAGAATATTAAAGAAAAACTCTATCATTAAGTTCAAATTATGAGGGGCGTTTATTTTGTTTCCATGACAATCCTAGAAACATTGCCTCAATGCTAACCTTTGAAGAGAAATATGAACTATTTTCATCTTCAGTTGTGTATTCTACAACAGTGAGCAAGAGTTGTATGACGCTCTCAGAAATCGGAAAACATGTAATGCTCATCTCAAGCATGGGGGAGCTAACGAGGACATGAACACTACCCTCAGGCTAAACGAACAGTTCATGCAGACTTGAGTTTTTAAAAAAAATCGTTCGTCTGAAATCCCACAAGATGAAGAGGACATCTACATTGAACGGCAACAAACTGTTTGATTGTTCAGGCATTAAACTCATAGTTTGCTTCAGTTTTTTAAACGAGGAAAGAATTGCTTAAATCCCGTGACATGGTAAGAACATCTACCCTTTCATTTCCGTTGAATTTTTAGTGAAGTCGCAAAAGTTAAAACATCGAGGGAGTATAGAGGTTCATCACAGATTACCATTCCGCAGACACGGAGCTCCAAAATGGTTCATTCGTGTGTGAGGCATCACGTTAAGGTCGACCACAATTAAGTGCATGTCGTAACACTGTGCCACAATGCAGACTTGCTCAAAACTCCAGCATTGATGACATTTGTGCAGACGCGGAGCTTTAAAATGGTTCATTCGTGTGTGAGACATCACTTAAAGGTCGACCACAATGGAGCGCATGTCGAAACACTGATGCCACCAAAGCAGTCTTGCTCATTACTTCAGTATTGATAACACAGCGAGTCTGAGAGGGGCTATTACATCACAGGGACAGGGGATAGGGAGTCGGGCTATTATCACCGTCAGTCCATATCCCCGGGGGGACGGGCAGAGTGAGGGTCATCTCTTCTGACACAGGACACAGCAGGACAGGAAACGGGGGTCGGGACGTTGTGTGGGTTCCAGAGATTTGAGAGCCTTTCTAGTCTGCTCCTAGACAGGTTAATGGTGATTGGGAAGCTATTGATTAATGTCCCTGACTTTCTTGTTACGTAGTGGCCATGTCAAATCAGTGGTAGACATGCAAAGATACGTAGATTATAACATCACAAATTACAACATTACTTCATTGAAATCATAGTGTTTTAGGTGAGTGAGTATAGATTTACGCCGCATACAGCTATTTTCGAGCAATTCCACGGCGGGAACACCAGAAATGGGCTTCACACATTATACACATGTGAAGGAAAAGATCTGTTATCACCATCACCACTATTCCACGTGAGTTCTTGTCGGTTCCACAACAAACTGTTCCGGTTGCGCATTGATATTCTAAACAATAAATCTGTCCAAGCATAAGCGATGTCGACCAATATTTAGTAAACGACGTTGTGTTAATGTTCTTGGCAGACATGATCTTTGGAAGTGATTGTGTCAGTGCAGATCTCGAGGGATAGACGTTTCAACCTAATAAGGAGAAGACACATAGATGGCAGTGACATTAATGAAATAAATAATGACGACCTGCAAGTTATCTTAGAGACGGTTCATGGGTAAGTGTTGCTAATGGTTATTAATGGCAGCCCAGGCCAGCGGTACATCCCTCTTTATTAAAATATACACACTCTGGACTGTCTTCATCATGTTAGACGATGTCGACGACCTCTAACACTATTTGCTGAATCGACAAAAACATGATTTGAAAGGTTTGTTTGGCGGAAATGTTATTCTGAAGGATTTTGTTTGGTATTAATTGGTCCTGCTATCTTGGTTGTTGTAAATGAAAAGTGGGCGAGGTGTTGATAGACATGCATCGTTGATGGTGTTACGTCATGCCCTGGTGTTACGTTTGTCTGACTCTGCATCCATTGTTTACATACAGCAGCATCTCTCGCAGAAGACCTGCTGCCGTTCACAGAATTAGTCTGAAAATAGGAGACGCTTTCCTGGAGAACAAAATGTGTTTCCGCTTGTGAACATTTATGAATACAGGTTAAAACAACAGTATTTATTATGTTTGAATAATTACGTATGCCTTTACAAACATTTGTGGTTTGTAATTGAGTTTGTTTCACAGGATTCATGTGTTGGCGGATGTTAACATCCAGATCATTTTGGGATAGTAATACTTGTCTATTAGAGATATGTGAATATCTTACGTGTTGTTTCACATGCAGTGATATGTAATGAGTTTTGGTAGATAGTTAAATGCATTAGATTGGAAAGTTTCATTCTCAATTCCTGTGTGCCATTTATTGTAGGTCACATTCACATATATTAACTTTGAAAAATAGATCGGACGTCTGATTGTTAGAACATGTGAGCATTGCATTGAAATGTTTTCGGCACTATTCCAGCTAAATCATGACAGGGAGACACCAGAAATAGGATTAACACCAAGCCACATGTTTATTTCAGGAATAATTTTTGAATGCCATACACCCAAAGCACAGCTATTAAAGGCTTCAGAGTTTGAGCTGAGTTTGTTTCGTTTTAACAAAGAAGGATGCACAAAAAGAGCTAATCCCATAAGAGTATGTTAGTTTCTTGATGATAACAACAGTGGAACCTTAGACAAAGTAAGACTGGTATGGAACTTAAGTGGTAAAAACAAATCACTCAAATCATTATGTAATGGACAGTGACACTCATTCTATGTGTTTGTGATTGCATTATGTACAGACACATGTAACTCCCGTATTGTATAAATTGCCTTAAACGCTAGAGTTGTCGAATACTCATGGACAATTAGCTGATGACACTACATATATTCCAACAGCCAGCTTAGAAATAGTCTACAAATGAGTGTCACATATTTCAACATATCGGGAATCGAAGCCCTGACTTCGGCATACCTTATTGTTAATAGATGTTGACATGACCGTGATTCAGGGCCGACTCTTCTTTGATGTAATCCTCACTCAGACCTTGTCGAACAAAAGAGACATTCTGCATCACAGAGATGATAAGGACATTGTCATTCTGCTCGTCTCTGAGGCGTCACGCATGAGTCTAATGGTGTGTTCCGATTGCACTTGTCGATCGTTTAACATATATGCAGTACATTTGCATCAAAACTGTGCAAGTCTTTGCAATTGACAGTCTAAGTGACGATACAACCACAGTTAAGCGTGTAGCGTGATTCTGATCATCAGTGCGGCTGAAAGCATGTTCCGTAATGGCGCGAGACGTCACGAACGTCCATTAGTTGGGACCCCACCAAGATCTGATGTCAACAGTCTTTCAATATTGCTTTCCGAATGTCGGTAATAAACCCTTTTACAGATTCACATGACGAAGAAAATGTATTGTTATTATCTTAGCATGTTTGGATTTTTCACATTGTCGGAGCCTCGGCAGTTAAAGGGGCATCTGCGGTAGCAACTTCCGCACTCTAGTGGGCGTAGCTTATACGAGTGATCTGACAGGTCAATAGGACGTCATGATAACACACAAAGTTCTCTGGAAGAGAGCGAAATACATTTGTCGTGATGAATACGGGCAGTGTAATTGAAAAACAAAAAAAAGATAGTATGTATCACGGCACCAATCGTCACCCTGTGGTGTACGGTATATCTGCATTTTATGATCAGCATTTCTGACAATATATACGGCAATCGGTGATTTCAACAGTGTTTTCTTTTCTTTGTGCTCGTCTTGCCCTCATCTGGAATCTGGATGACGGAAAACCCTGGTAATGGTCACAAACATTTTCAAATGATGAAAGTAGTTTTTTGTCGTTTCCGTCCCATGTTTTCATAGCCCAGTAGTGACCCAGATTCCCTGTTGATTGGCATTGAGACACGAAATTACATTTTATATTATTTCCGTCGGAATGGCGATAAATTATGGATAGCCTCACATACTTCGAAACGATGCTGAGATAAATATTTGTTCACATTAAATCTACGGAAGCCTTTTAGGGCCATTTGGTTTTTTTAATTTTTTCGATACCATCTTGAAATTTCAAGATACTAAGTTGAAATTTCAAGATGGAGAAGTTGAAATTTCAAGATACTAAGTTGAAATTTCAAGATAGAGAAGTTGAAATTTCAAGATACTATCTTGAAATTTCAAGATACTAAGTTGATATTTCAAGATTATTCACTTCAAACGTATTTTTACATGTTAGGATGTTAAAAAACTTATTATCTTGAAATTTCAAGATAGTATCTTCAAATTTCAACTTAGTATCTTGAAATTTCAACTTAATATCTTGAAATTTCAAGATAGTATCGAAAAAAACAAAAAACAAATGGCCCTAAAAGGCTTCCGAATAAATCTGTCATGTGCGTGAACATAGATTTCACCATTATTTTCATAAGGCTTATTCAGGTCGCTGGCTACACAGATCATCCTCTCTTGTAAACTACTTCAGCATGAACACATGTTTGGTTTCGAGCTAAGAAAAACAATGTTTCTCTCAAATGCAATATTTCTCCATCCTTGACGAGCATCTGTTATAATGTCAACGCCTCAACGATCTCCATGGTCAACTGAATTCAACAATGTAATACACACGGCCTCATTCACGGCGTCATCACAAGATTCCTTCCAAATACCCACCATGTGATCAGGGTTACGACCTTGAGATGAATTAATAAATTGATTTGCATTTTTGGAAAAGAATGTTTTCGTTAATACTATGATTAAAAAACATCCTGTACATAGTACTTTTGGATTGCACTGCGGGTTTCTTTTATATTTTCTAAAACAATTTGTTTCCCCCCTTTCTGACCACGCAATCTCCTAGCAACCACGCCCCATCAGCGCATCTAAGTTGATTGCTGCTTACAACTGTCAAGAACTAAGTAAGTTCGCTTGTCTTCAATATCAGCAACAAAACATTTTCATGTGACGCTTTGTGTGCGGGAGAGTTGTTCAGATGATCAGGGAGCCTTTGGTCGTTTCGATTATCACATTGGTGACATTATCGTGGAGAACGTTCCAATTCAAGATGACATAATTGCTCAACCATGCGTGACACAGCACAGGCAGTCGAGGTAAGGGAATGGTGCGGCCACAACGTTGCAGAAACTCGTCGATTCGAAAACAGTGTGGCCAAAACTTCGGGATTGACCAAATAAAGGAAGTGTTTGGATACTTGGTTGGTTGGTTGGATGGTTGTTTAACGCCGCACTCAGCAATATTCCGGCTATATAACGGCGGTCTGTAAAGAATCGAGTCTGGACCAGACAATCCAGTGATTAATATCATGAGCATCAATCCACGCACTTGGGATCGATGACATGCATCAACCAAGTCAGCGAGCCTGACCTCCCGATCCCGTTAGTCGCCTTTTACGACAAGCATAGTCGCCTGTTACGGCAAGCATAGTCACCTTTTACGGCAACCATGGGTTGCTGAAGACCTATTCTACCCCGGAATCTTCACGGTTCTTGGATACTTGGACTTGAAGAAACGGATATTAAACGTTGCAGCAGATGAAGGATGTGAGTGGACAAAACAGGAAAGGTATCCAAGATTGTATTTTAAAACCTGTGAGTAATGTGTTTTCAAATCCCCCGAACAAAAATACACGGGGCAAGTGTGACCTGGAAACATTCTGTGAAAGAAAAGGATATCCATAATTTAAGTTGTCTTGGAATAAACACCGCCACCTTGCGGGCTATTTATAGTCAGGGTGGGGCTTTAGGCGATTTTCGTATGTATTGTACCTTTATATTTTGTTGTCTTCTTGAAATATGTTCCCAGAATTAATAGTGAGGCTTTATATCAACTTATTATGTTTGATCCCAGGATCTGTATTCACATCAACCAATGCTTTCCGACACTTATCCTTGTCTACTGCTGAGTTGACGTGGCCACTAAGTAACAAGGACGTCACGGAAGGACATTAATCAATAGCTTCCCAATCACCATTAACCTGTCTAGG
Source organism: Haliotis cracherodii (assembly GCF_022045235.1). NCBI lineage: Eukaryota > Metazoa > Mollusca > Gastropoda > Lepetellida > Haliotidae > Haliotis > Haliotis cracherodii. The sequence goes on along the minus strand of NW_027266269.1, from coordinate 36,746,258 downwards.
AACAGACTAGAAAGGCTCTCAAATCTCTGGAACCTACAAAACGTCCCGACCCTCGTTTCCTGTCCTGCTGTGTCCTGTGTCAGTAGAGGTGACCTCACTCTGCCCGTCCCCCCGGGGATCTGGACTGACGGTGATAATAGCCCGACTCCCTATCCCCTGTCCCTGTGATGTAATAGTCCCTCTGAGACTCGCTGTGTTATCAATTCTGGAGTAATGAGCAAGACTGACTTGGTGGCATCAGTGTTACGACATGCGCTCCATTGTGGTCGACCTTTAAGTGATGTCTCGCACACGAATGAACCATTTTAAAGCTCCGCGTCTGCACAAATGATAAACCTTTCGTTCACCAGGTGGGTAGTATCCATGTCCTTGTTAGCTCTTCCAGTTCAGAGATCAACTTTAGGTAGTTGAACATCATAATTCATGCTAATGTGTGTCCCAATATTCATTCACTTATTATTGTGGATGATATTCCAGAACGGTAGACAGTGATTCAAAATCATCTACGACATACATGAAACAATGTAATAATATACGCCTAATACTCAGCGGTTACAGTAAAAACCTGTTTGAACCGTTTCTCAGAACGTTTGTTCTAGAAACCAGTGGAAAGGGTGGATGTAATAGAAATATGTTTTTCAAAATCAAATAAAATATTTGGCTTCTCCATTCAGATGAAAAACATGAAATGTCTTTAAATAGTGACCAAAACAAATCTATATTTCGAGGATGGCATTGGCAAACTACTAAACACCTTCTGGTCTTTTTCTTTTTATTATATTAATTTCTAACACTCATGTGTTACGAGTATTTATTACCCACGTGGTGAAGATACATTCGGTAAAAAATATCCATACGTCACTTGTTTCATTCCTTTTGATTTGATGGCCGTGACCTCTGTCACACCGGGACCTCGCGAAACGTCATTCATATTGCAACTGCAAAGCAGAACTGAAGCAATCTCATGACATATTTACAAACACATTATTAAACCAAAACACTTTATTAAACCAAACAAGATAGACACACGCATCAAATGCGGTGTGAACACTATATAGGTTATCTATAGAGCTTCTACAGACATTATATAATCGAGCTATATCCGTTTACAATGTACGACTACCGATCAATAGATGGAGGGTCCTCATGAGCGTAGCGCACCCGACCATTTTCGCAACTTTCAGTTTGATTTCACGTAAAAGGATAAGGAAGGTGAAATGAAGACAGTTTAAACTATCTGGACAGATATCTAGACTTACTTGGGATGATCCGGTTGTGCCATCAGTGTTCCCTTCGACGTGTACTTTGTGGCGCTGTTTCGGGCGTTGTTTGTTCACGACTGCACTACCAGATCACTCAAAGTGAACATTTCCGATACAAATCATTCGAAAACTCCATAGAAGTGTGCCTGACTTCTGATTATGTGGCCCCAAATAGCCCAAATGTGAGCAGACATTCCCCATGTCTAGCATAAAACGCTGTGAGTAGATCGCGGTTGTCTTTTCTTAGTCCGGTGGTGACCTTGACCTTCTTTCAAAACTTTCACTGGCATGCAAGCAGACTTGAGTTAGTTGATTTTCACGTCTTCTGTATAGGGTGGTAGTGTTAACATAAATGTCTTCGGTTTTTTTCGAGGCGAACACCCTGATTTCCCTCTTCCAAAAATGGGACGGACATGATATTAATTCAGCTCAAAGAAACCGACTGTTAAGAATGAGAGTAGTATTCTCTATTTACATGGTATCTGGTGATATATATTTCTCCCTCTCTTGAAGGTTTTAATACAAGCCGTTGACCAGAGTGAGCCCTAGATGATGTATACAGTGCAGAATGTGTATAGATTAATAGAGATGGATGTTTCTCACGGGAGAGTGCCCGCTGGTCCGGCCTGCCATTAATAACCATTAGCAACACCTCGCCATGACCCGTCTCGGACATAACTCACAGGTCTGCATCATCCGCCTCCTATAACCTTAACATCAACGACACAGAAGTATCACCGCTTCCTCGTTTTAAAACCTCTTTCATTGAGAGGAATTACCAATTCGAGTTTATGGTCGGATTTTATCTTTGTTTTCCAGCATTTAACAGGCGGACAGATGAGGTGATATAGGTTTGTCAGAATTCAAATGACAAAGACGAGACGTACAATGCGTATGGTTTCATTGATGCCTAGCACTGAGTGCTAATCAGACAAAAAAAACATGTGCATTAGCGAAACTCTTCTTTTTCTCTCCTTTGTTTGTGGAACCAGTCTGATTGTATCACGAGATCTATTCACTTGACATCAGAAATATCAGAATGGTTTAGACCCCATAAGGTTTGATTTTTATTGAGCACTTGTATGGATTCTGGGGTATAACTAGTTCCTAGTCACATAAACTTGCCTTAAGATACGACTCATCGGGTTTGTACGTCGTTATACCCCGACAGGATTTTCTTTCTTATAGTAACTGACTGACAACGATTCAGCAGTGTGACAGTAAGTGATTCACAATAATCTTACTTTGTTACAGTATGTGATGTACAATGAACTTACTTTGTTAAAGTCAGTGATGTACAATGAACTTACTTTGTTACAGTAAGTGATGTACAATGAACTTACTTAGTTACAGTAAGTGATGTACAATGAACTTACTTTGTTACAGTAAGTGATTCACAATGAATATACTTTGTTACAGTAAGTGATGTACAATGAACAAACTTTGTTACAGTAAGTGATGTACAATGAACTTACTTAGTTACAGTAAGTGATGTACAATGAACCTACTTTGTTACAGTAAGTGATGTACAATGAACTTACTTTGTTACAGTAAGTGATTCACAATGAATATACTTTGTTACAGTGAGTGATGTACAATGAACTTACTTTGTTACAGTAAGTGATTCACAATGAACTTACTTTGTTACAGTAAGTGATTCACAATGAATATACTTTGTTACAGTAAGTGATTCACAATGAACTTACTTTGTTACAGTAAGTGATTCACAACAATGTTACTTTGTTACAGTAAGTGATTCACAATGAACTTACTTTGTTACAGTAAGTGATTCACAATGAAGTTACTTTGTTACAGTAAGTGATTGACAATGAACTTACTTTGTTACAGTCAGTGATTCACAATTAAGTTACTTTGTTACCGTTTGTTTGTTTGTTTGTTGTTTAACGCCGCACTCAGCAATATTCCAGCTATATGACGGCGGTCTGTTAAATAGTCATGTCTGGACCAGACAATCCAGTGATTAATATTAGCATCGATCGACGCAATTAAGATACAATGACATGCATCAACCAAGTCAGCGAGCCTGACCACCCGATCCCGTTAGTCACCTTTTACGACAAGCATAGTCGCCTTTTACGGCAAGCATGGGTTGCTGAAGACCTTTTCTACCCTGGAATCTTCACGGGTCCTTTGTTACCGTATGTGATTCAAAATGAAGTTACATTGTTACAGTAAATGATTCTCAATGAACTTACTTTGTTTCAGTAAGTGATTCTCAATGAACTTACTTTGTTACAGTAAGTGATTCACAATTAAGTTTCTTTGTTACAGTAAGTGATTCACAATTAAGTTACTTTGTTTCAGTAAGTGATTCTCAATGAACTTACTTTGTTACAGTAAGTGATTCACAACAATGTTACTTTGTTACAGTAAGTGATTCACAATGAACTTACTTTGTTACAGTAAGTGATTCACAATGAAGTTATTTTGTTACAGTAAGTGATTCTCAATGAGCTTACTTTGTTACAGTAAGTGATTCACAATGAACTTACTTTGTTACAGTAAGTGATTCTCAATGAACTTACTTTGTTTCAGTAACTGGACCTTATACATCTTATGCGACACTGTTGTGGTTGAACTCTTACAATATTCGCTGAATCGACAAAAACATGATTTGAAAGGTTTTTTGGCGGATAGGTCATAGTAAAGGACATCAGTGTCACTTTAGGCAAAATTGGAAATGTATAGAACGCATTTCTTACATCCTTATATAATGGCCAATGACACTCATTCTTTGTGATTGCATAGTGTACAGACACATGAACCTCCCGCATGTACATTTTACAGCGATTCATGTCTTTAAATAGAAAATGATTTGTAATCCACTCAAACAATTCTTTATTAAAATCTGTCATCAATTTCCTTCACCACCAAGCCAGTTTAGTTCTTGATGGATTCACAACAAACTGCTTTGGTCGTGGGCATTGTTAGTCTATTCAATTTATTCTGTCCAAGCGTCGGCGATATCGGCCAATATTTAGTAAATGATGTTATCCTAATGCTCTCGTCAGACATGATGCACCCATCTTTGGACGTGATTGCGTCAACACAGAGCAAAGTGTCTGGAGCGGCCCTGTCATATCACAGCAATATAGCGATTAAGTATATGCAATCCTGTATTAATCCATTTAAGTACGTTGTACTCTAAGAATACCTCATAATGTTTCGCCAGATGCGGAATGGACGAATGAAAAACGGCTATAAATCGGGAAGCGTTTCCCGATACGTTGATTATATTATTGCAAGTATGAAAGGGACGTATATCCGTTGATTGACTATATCAAGGACAGCGAATTAAACGAAGAGTAGAACCGGCCGGCGAAAACAGCTCTCCTGTCTGCGTTATATTGGAGACGCTAGTCTGCATCCCTGTTTGTTTTCTAAGAGATAAACATCAGTAAATAGATTATAAGTGAGTGAGTGAGTGAGTGAGTGAGTGAGTGAGTGGGTGGGTGGGTGGGTGGGTGGGTGAGTGAGTGGGTGGGTGGGTGGGTGGGTGGGTGGGTGGGTGGGTGAGTGAGTGAGTGAGTGAGTGAGTGAGTGAGTGAGTGGGTGGGTGGGTGGGTGGGTGGGTGGGTGAGTGAGTGAGTGAGTGAGTGAGTGGGTGGGTGAGTGAGTGAGTGAGTGAGTGGGTGGGTGGGTGGGTGAGTGAGTGAGTGAGTGAGTGGGTGGGTGGGTGGGTGGGTGGGTGAGTGAGTGAGTCCTTCATCCTCGCAGCCCTGTTTCTGTGCAGAACAGCATAACCCAACTCTGGCATGCAACGTCATCAATACCCTTACGACACAACACGTGGCATTAGTCCCAGATCCCATGTAGGTTGGGGGTCGCTGGGGATCATGGCTTGCAGGACCTCGTGCAGGATCTGTAGAGGTCAGTGCAGCTGCAACATGGCGTCACCTTTGTGCTCTTGCGTGTTTGTCAGCTAAATGTGTGAGGAAAATCCGAAGTGATGCAGGCCCCAAGAGAATGGATTTGGTGCTAACAAACCTAGAAACATACTCGGACAAAAAATGGGATTCGAACCCACGCTCATGGGTTCTTGGCTTGCCAAAGGGACACAACACTTCTTAGTGAAGTGTTGTGCCTTAGACGACTATCTAGACTTACTTGGGATGATCCGGTTGTGCCATCAGTGTTCCCTTCGACGTGTACTTTGTGGCGCTGTTTCGGGCGTTGTTTGTTCACGACTGCACTACCAGATCACTCAAAGTGAACATTTCCGATACAAATCATTCGAAAACTCCATAGAAGTGTGCCTGACTTCTGATTATGTGGCCCCAAATAGCCCAAATGTGAGCAGACATTCCCCATGTCTAGCATAAAACGCTGTGAGTAGATCGCGGTTGTCTTTTCTTAGTCCGGTGGTGACCTTGACCTTCTTTCAAAACTTTCACTGGCATGCAAGCAGACTTGAGTTAGTTGATTTTCACGTCTTCTGTATAGGGTGGTAGTGTTAACATAAATGTCTTCGGTTTTTTTCGAGGCGAACACCCTGATTTCCCTCTTCCAAAAATGGGACGGACATGATATTAATTCAGCTCAAAGAAACCGACTGTTAAGAATGAGAGTAGTATTCTCTATTTACATGGTATCTGGTGATATATATTTCTCCCTCTCTTGAAGGTTTTAATACAAGCCGTTGACCAGAGTGAGCCCTAGATGATGTATACAGTGCAGAATGTGTATAGATTAATAGAGATGGATGTTTCTCACGGGAGAGTGCCCGCTGGTCCGGCCTGCCATTAATAACCATTAGCAACACCTCGCCATGACCCGTCTCGGACATAACTCACAGGTCTGCATCATCCGCCTCCTATAACCTTAACATCAACGACACAGAAGTATCACCGCTTCCTCGTTTTAAAACCTCTTTCATTGAGAGGAATTACCAATTCGAGTTTATGGTCGGATTTTATCTTTGTTTTCCAGCATTTAACAGGCGGACAGATGAGGTGATATAGGTTTGTCAGAATTCAAATGACAAAGACGAGACGTACAATGCGTATGGTTTCATTGATGCCTAGCACTGAGTGCTAATCAGACAAAAAAAACATGTGCATTAGCGAAACTCTTCTTTTTCTCTCCTTTGTTTGTGGAACCAGTCTGATTGTATCACGAGATCTATTCACTTGACATCAGAAATATCAGAATGGTTTAGACCCCATAAGGTTTGATTTTTATTGAGCACTTGTATGGATTCTGGGGTATAACTAGTTCCTAGTCACATAAACTTGCCTTAAGATACGACTCATCGGGTTTGTACGTCGTTATACCCCGACAGGATTTTCTTTCTTATAGTAACTGACTGACAACGATTCAGCAGTGTGACAGTAAGTGATTCACAATAATCTTACTTTGTTACAGTATGTGATGTACAATGAACTTACTTTGTTAAAGTCAGTGATGTACAATGAACTTACTTTGTTACAGTAAGTGATGTACAATGAACTTACTTAGTTACAGTAAGTGATGTACAATGAACTTACTTTGTTACAGTAAGTGATTCACAATGAATATACTTTGTTACAGTAAGTGATGTACAATGAACAAACTTTGTTACAGTAAGTGATGTACAATGAACTTACTTAGTTACAGTAAGTGATGTACAATGAACCTACTTTGTTACAGTAAGTGATGTACAATGAACTTACTTTGTTACAGTAAGTGATTCACAATGAATATACTTTGTTACAGTGAGTGATGTACAATGAACTTACTTTGTTACAGTAAGTGATTCACAATGAACTTACTTTGTTACAGTAAGTGATTCACAATGAATATACTTTGTTACAGTAAGTGATTCACAATGAACTTACTTTGTTACAGTAAGTGATTCACAACAATGTTACTTTGTTACAGTAAGTGATTCACAATGAACTTACTTTGTTACAGTAAGTGATTCACAATGAAGTTACTTTGTTACAGTAAGTGATTGACAATGAACTTACTTTGTTACAGTCAGTGATTCACAATTAAGTTACTTTGTTACCGTTTGTTTGTTTGTTTGTTGTTTAACGCCGCACTCAGCAATATTCCAGCTATATGACGGCGGTCTGTTAAATAGTCATGTCTGGACCAGACAATCCAGTGATTAATATTAGCATCGATCGACGCAATTAAGATACAATGACATGCATCAACCAAGTCAGCGAGCCTGACCACCCGATCCCGTTAGTCACCTTTTACGACAAGCATAGTCGCCTTTTACGGCAAGCATGGGTTGCTGAAGACCTTTTCTACCCTGGAATCTTCACGGGTCCTTTGTTACCGTATGTGATTCAAAATGAAGTTACATTGTTACAGTAAATGATTCTCAATGAACTTACTTTGTTTCAGTAAGTGATTCTCAATGAACTTACTTTGTTACAGTAAGTGATTCACAATTAAGTTTCTTTGTTACAGTAAGTGATTCACAATTAAGTTACTTTGTTTCAGTAAGTGATTCTCAATGAACTTACTTTGTTACAGTAAGTGATTCACAACAATGTTACTTTGTTACAGTAAGTGATTCACAATGAACTTACTTTGTTACAGTAAGTGATTCACAATGAAGTTATTTTGTTACAGTAAGTGATTCTCAATGAGCTTACTTTGTTACAGTAAGTGATTCACAATGAACTTACTTTGTTACAGTAAGTGATTCTCAATGAACTTACTTTGTTTCAGTAACTGGACCTTATACATCTTATGCGACACTGTTGTGGTTGAACTCTTACAATATTCGCTGAATCGACAAAAACATGATTTGAAAGGTTTTTTGGCGGATAGGTCATAGTAAAGGACATCAGTGTCACTTTAGGCAAAATTGGAAATGTATAGAACGCATTTCTTACATCCTTATATAATGGCCAATGACACTCATTCTTTGTGATTGCATAGTGTACAGACACATGAACCTCCCGCATGTACATTTTACAGCGATTCATGTCTTTAAATAGAAAATGATTTGTAATCCACTCAAACAATTCTTTATTAAAATCTGTCATCAATTTCCTTCACCACCAAGCCAGTTTAGTTCTTGATGGATTCACAACAAACTGCTTTGGTCGTGGGCATTGTTAGTCTATTCAATTTATTCTGTCCAAGCGTCGGCGATATCGGCCAATATTTAGTAAATGATGTTATCCTAATGCTCTCGTCAGACATGATGCACCCATCTTTGGACGTGATTGCGTCAACACAGAGCAAAGTGTCTGGAGCGGCCCTGTCATATCACAGCAATATAGCGATTAAGTATATGCAATCCTGTATTAATCCATTTAAGTACGTTGTACTCTAAGAATACCTCATAATGTTTCGCCAGATGCGGAATGGACGAATGAAAAACGGCTATAAATCGGGAAGCGTTTCCCGATACGTTGATTATATTATTGCAAGTATGAAAGGGACGTATATCCGTTGATTGACTATATCAAGGACAGCGAATTAAACGAAGAGTAGAACCGGCCGGCGAAAACAGCTCTCCTGTCTGCGTTATATTGGAGACGCTAGTCTGCATCCCTGTTTGTTTTCTAAGAGATAAACATCAGTAAATAGATTATAAGTGAGTGAGTGAGTGAGTGAGTGAGTGAGTGAGTGGGTGGGTGGGTGGGTGGGTGGGTGAGTGAGTGGGTGGGTGGGTGGGTGGGTGGGTGGGTGGGTGGGTGAGTGAGTGAGTGAGTGAGTGAGTGAGTGAGTGAGTGGGTGGGTGGGTGGGTGGGTGGGTGGGTGAGTGAGTGAGTGAGTGAGTGAGTGGGTGGGTGAGTGAGTGAGTGAGTGAGTGGGTGGGTGGGTGGGTGAGTGAGTGAGTGAGTGAGTGGGTGGGTGGGTGGGTGGGTGGGTGAGTGAGTGAGTCCTTCATCCTCGCAGCCCTGTTTCTGTGCAGAACAGCATAACCCAACTCTGGCATGCAACGTCATCAATACCCTTACGACACAACACGTGGCATTAGTCCCAGATCCCATGTAGGTTGGGGGTCGCTGGGGATCATGGCTTGCAGGACCTCGTGCAGGATCTGTAGAGGTCAGTGCAGCTGCAACATGGCGTCACCTTTGTGCTCTTGCGTGTTTGTCAGCTAAATGTGTGAGGAAAATCCGAAGTGATGCAGGCCCCAAGAGAATGGATTTGGTGCTAACAAACCTAGAAACATACTCGGACAAAAAATGGGATTCGAACCCACGCTCATGGGTTCTTGGCTTGCCAAAGGGACACAACACTTCTTAGTGAAGTGTTGTGCCTTAGACGACTGAGGCCACCCAAGCGCTTATGATCCTTCCACCACTGGGATCCCAATGATTGGTGTCGCCGTCATTTTGAAGTGCATGTTACTCAATGGAATCCAATTAGTTCTGCTTGCCCCTTCCCTTGAACAAATAGGCCTCCCGCGTACAATGTGCATGTATAATTATCCAGTTTACAACATTTGTGTTCAGTCGACACATCAATAACACTTTAAACATCCCAACTCCATTTGCTGTGAAAGGTAAGAGAAATTGATCACTTTATCTTGAATGTTCGCCAGTGACGTACCTATATTATGTACAGCGGGAGACAGTGTATCCGAGGGTAAAGTTGAATTAATGATATAACTACATGAAAGAGGTTAAAGTCCTAGGAAGGGAAGACATAATCGTCATTGATATTAATGTAATACACGGTGGATAATGAAGACCTGCCAGTTATGTCAGAAACGGGTCAATGCAGGGTGTTGCTAATGGTTATTAATGGCAGTCCGGGCCAGAGGGCACTCTCCCGTGTGACAAGTCTATCTTTATTAATCTATACACATGCTGGACTGTATGCATCATGTCAGACACAGTCTTTAGTCATTTGTGGAAGACCCTTTTTGAAGATTCGTTGATTGGAGGAGGGATTCCTCAGAGATCGACTTCAGTGCCTCTATTCCTCGTGTAGTTTCAAGACTCTCATTATTAAGAGACTTTCAAGACACTGTGCCGGACAGGCTCGACATATGATCTGGGAAAGCTGTGGCTGCTGTGAAAGAAGGATGCAAGATGTGATGGATGGAGAGGTTGAGGTATACATCGTCATCGTATGGTGGCACGTGTTACTGTGTACAGAACGCAGGTCACAAATCACGTGAAGTTGATCAACATTGATCACGAGAGAAGTTGAAAGGATGAGCATGTTTTGTAACCTGACTCGAGTTTCTGGGGTTTTGGTCCTACCCCCACACTGAAGCACATGTACCACACATGGTGTCTCCTTCAAAAAGTGAATGTGTTCGAAATATACCTCTTCACCCAGAAGTGAATGGGTACCCGGTAGGATCAAATGGCAACTGTGATTGTTAACCTTCTGGCGCCTGTCAGGTCAAAAGGGTTGAATACTTACCAGGGAGCTGAGAATGGAAACTGAATGAAAATCCATTGACCCTGTATAATGTTGCATAACTGTCATTGTCTAAGCCCATTTGGGAAGTTATAACTTTGAATGTGCGCTGTACAAATAAGTAGTTTTAAAATGATTAATGAATTTTGATTAATCAGACGAAGACACTTCTTCTCACTGATGCTTTGGGGTAAGGTGAAATGGGCTTCAACATCTCGTTCAAGATTATTGCACTTACATTGTAACGTGCATGCACGTGTGGGCTTAATAGGGTGACTAATGCCGATTGTAGTATTCTTGCCCATTGAGATACCATGTTGCAGTTTAACATGAATACCCCACTCGCACACAGAAGACAACAGAGGAGGCATTGTTTGGTATGGCATCTGCTGTTGTATAAACTTGCTATTTTCTGAACACCCACAGACAATGACAACAACTTCGCCATATCTCACATCAGTTGTTCCCTTAAACAACATACAATTACACATATGTAGCTCAATAGAAAGACGATCACAATGAAAGTACTACCATCGATCAGATTCAATTACACAACATTCAATCACAGGAGCATCCCTATCTTTTGTGCATCGATTTACTGAAATCAACTGGTAATGGTAGCAAAACGTTTTTCCATTTGAAATTAAGTGTTTAGCCCGCGAGCAGACATAAGGTTCAACTCGCTGTTTGCTCAGTGTTTAAGATTAAATACTACTTCCTCCAGACCTGTAAGAGTCATCGTTCTGGTTTTAGAAAATGGTTCACTATTTGATTTTCTGACGAATATTCTCACTAAGGACACACAAACATGAAGTAATTGTTCATCAGAATCACAGCTTTTTGTATCTAAAAATACAAGAATGGCAACAAACAAGTATTGCTCACATTGTGCATATGTACTTAATTTGGAACGACACACAGATGATTGCTCCTTGCTATTTTCTTTTGGGACTGGATGACAAGAACATACGTGATGTATTTAATTTGAACAGGAATTTTTTTTCCAAATTGTACGTCTTCATTATTCAAGATGTAACACAAAAAAACAATTTCAATGGAAAAATTACTCAAATCATTATGTAATGGACCGTCACGTTCATTCTTTTCGTTTATGATTGAATAATGTACAAGTAATGGAAAGTATCTGACAAAGTTTAAAACACCCTAGTTGGGTTAATAACAGGAATTAAATTAAAGTTTAGACAAAGACAGTCGCTCATGAAAAATTTAAGAAGCTGTTCCTTCATGTTTTTGGTGGCTTTGTTTTCCATATATTCCTGCCATAGTTCTGCATAACAGCAGTCGACTTCATGGCACTGTGAGGACGGTGGCCTACTGAACGGGCGAAGGAGAACAGAGACTGATAGTTCGATCAGAGATTCACGCCTTCGGAGTACGATGACACGCAATTAACCAAGTAACCAAGCATAGGTTTCTGGGGAACAGTAATAACCCTGGTGTTTTATTGGCAAACACCCCTGCTTGGCTATTTGGTTTATTCCTATTCCTGTGTCCACACATACAATATACATATTTCAATTCATCTGGACAGTCTGACGAAAGTCTAATCTGGCACTCATTGCAAAACATTTGTATAATGTACATATAATTTAAACATTGAAATTGTTATTGACAAATGACATGACATAATATCAATAAGAAGCTGCTTATTTAAAAAAATGATTCCAACAGGAATGGATAAGTTCTTTGAAGCTCTTGTCTGCAAAACGGCATTTATTCGGAGAGCAAGCCTACGTGGGCCAACATGAAACATTTTTAATCGTTGTCGTCCATAGGAAGTTTGAAAAGCGAGCAAGAGGCAAATCTTTCTGCTTTTAATGTTATATGCTGTGGATAATGAAGACCTGCAAGTTTTGTCAGAGAAGGGTGATGGCAGAGTGTTGCTAATGGTATTAATGACAGCCTGGGCCAGCGACAAATCCATTGTTATGAATATATACACATTCTGGACTGTATTCATCATGTAAGACTCTTGTGTTGACGACCTCTGATGTCGAGTCGACAAAAACGTGATTAGAAATGTTTGTTTCGTGGATTTGTCATAGTAATCAGCCTTGTGAGGATTCGAAGTGTTATAGGTCCCGCTATCTTGCCTCTGGCAAAACAAACGTGGGTGAGGTGTTGGTAGACATGCATCGTTGATTGTATTACGTCATGCCTAAATGACGTTGATCCTTGCTCATGTTATCAAGACCTGGTTTGTCTGCCTCCATTGTTTACATACAGCCAGATCTCTCACAGAAGACCTTCTGTGGTTTACTTCAGAATTAGTCTGATAATAGAAAACGCTTTCCTGGAGAAAAGAAATATTTGGTCTTGTGAACATTGAGTACTATGGATTAAAACAACAGCATGCAGTACAAAAATAAATAATTATGCAAGCCTTTACACACATTCGTGGATTGTAATTGAGTTTGCCTCCCGAGATTCATGTTATGGTGTATGTTTACATTCAGAACATTTCGGGATAGTAGCTCATATTTACTAGAGATATTTGAATATCTTACGTGATATTTCACCTGAAGTGAAATTTAATGAAGTATTGTGTAGATATTAAAAACAAATGTTGAAAAGAACTAATCCTATAAAAATATAATAATTCATTCATGATAGGCAAAGTGGTAAACAAAATACTCATATATAATTATGTGATGGACAGTCACAGTCATTCTATTTGTTTATGATTGCATAATTTACAGACACATGTAACTCCCGTATTGTATAAGTTGCCTCAATCTCTGTAGTTGTAGAATACACATAAAACTTAGCTACTGACACTACATATATTCTAACAGCCAGTTTAGAAATAGTCCACAAATGAGTGTCACATATTTGAACATGTGGAGAATCGAAGCCCTGACTTTGGCATGCCTTATTGTTTAAAGATGTTGCCATGACCGTGATCCAGGGCCGACTCTTCTTTGATGTAATCCTCACTCAGCCGTTGTCGAAAAAAAGAGAAATAACGCTTCACAGTCATGGTAAAGAAATTGGCATTCTACTTGTCTCTGAGGCGTCACGCATGGCCATTGTCGATCTTTTGAACTATATATAATATGCAGTAAATTCTGCATCAAAATAAAACCTGTTCAAGTGTATACAATTGACTATACAACCATAGCATGCGGCTTGATTCTGATCATCAGTGCCAATAAAGGCATGTTCCTGAATAGCGCGAGACGTCACGAACGTCCATTAGTTGGGATCCAAGCAAGATCTGATGTCTTTCGATAATGCTTTCCAAATGTTGGTAATAAACTCTGTTGCAGATTCGTATTACAAAACAAATGCTTTGTTATTATCTTAACATGTTGGGATGTTTCAAATTGTCGGAGCGTCGGCAGTTAAAACCTTTTTTTATGAGTATTGTACCTTTACAATTTGTTGTCAGTCTTGAAATATGTTCCCAGAATTGACAGTGCGGTCTTTTATAAACCTATGATGTATGATGCAAGGATGTGCCTTCACATCAACCAATGGTTTCCTCCACTTTAGCATGTCTACTGCAGAGTTCACATGGCCACTATGTAACAAGGAAGTCAGGGACATTAATCAATAGCTCCCCAATCACCATTAACCTGTCTAGGGTGCCGACCCTCGTTTCCTGTCCTGCTGTGTCCTGTGTCAGTAGAGATGACCCTCACTCTGCCCGTCCCCCCGGGGATCTGGACTGACGGTGATAATAGTCCCCCTCCCTATTCCCTGTCCCTGTGATGCAATAGCTCCTCCCAGACTCACTGTTTCATCAATACTGAAGTAATGAGCAAGACTGCTTTGGTGGCATCAGTGTTACGACATGCGCTCCATTGTGGTCGACCTTTAAGTGATGCCTCACACACGAATTAACCATTTTAAAGCGCTGCGTCTGCACAAAGCTTTTGTTAAGCCTGAGGGTAGTTTCTTGTCCTTGTTAGCTCTTCAAGTTATGAGATCAACTTTAGGTAGTTGAACAACATGATTCATGCTAAAGTGTGTCCCAATAGTCTTCCACTTATTATTGTGGATGATATTCCAGAATCGTAGATATGTATGAGACAATGTAATAACATACACCTAATATTCAGCGGTTACAGTAAAAACCTGTTTGATCCGTTTCTCAAAATGTCTGTTCTAGAAACTAGCGGACATGCTGGATGTAATAAAAAAATGATTTAAAATTAAATGACATGTTTTACTTCTCTGTTTAGATGAAAAACAATTTAGAGTAACCAAAACCATTTTCTGTCTCGATAACAATTCCATATTTCAAGGATGGAATGGACAAACTACCAAACACCTTCTGGTTATTTGAACTTCATAATATGGAATTCCAACACTCAAATGTAATTAAGATGGTATCTGGTGATATATATTTCTCCCTCTCTTGAAGGTTTTAATACAAGCCGTTGACCAGAGTGAGCCCTAGATGGTGTATACAGTGCAGCATGTGTATAGATTAATAGAGATGGATGTTTCTCACGGGAGAGTGCCCGCTGGTCCGGCCTGCCATTAATAACCATTAGCAACACCTCGCCATGACCCGTCTCGGACATAACTGGAAGGTCTGCATCATCCGCCTCCTATAACCTTAACATCAATGACACAGAAGTATCACCGCTTTCTCGTTTTAAAACCTCTTTCATTGAGAGGAATTACCAATTCAAGTTTATGATCGGATTTTATCTTTGTGTTCCAGCATTTAACAGGCGGACAGACGAGGATATAAAGGTTTGTCAGAATTCAAATCACAAAGACGAGACGTACAATGCGTATGGTTTCACTGATGCCTAGCACTGAGTGTTAATCAGACAGACCGGAACAGTGCGAAACAAAAACATGTGCATTAGCGAAACTCCTCACTATTTTCTCTCTTCTTGGTTTGTGGAACCAATCCGATTGTACTACAAAATCTATTAACTTGACATCGGAAAATTCAGGAACATGTATGGTTGAACCCCATTAACGTTTGAAAGTTTATTCGGAACCTTTGTATGGATTCTGGGGTAGAACTAGTTCCCAGCAACGTAAACTTGCCGTAAGATACTTATCGGAGTTCACGTCGTTATGCCTCGAGTTCACTGCAGCGAAATTACTTTGTTACAGTAACTGATTAACAACGATTCAACATGGTTACAGTAAGTGATTCACAATAATCTTACTTTTTGTTACAGTTAGTGATTCACAATGATCTCACTTTGTTTCAGTAACAGGGCCTGATACATCTTGCTGAATCGACAAAAACATGATTTGAAAGGTTTGTTTGGGGGACAGGTCATACTAAGGGACATTGGTGATAACAACACTGTAACTTAGAAATAGGTTTACACACGTTTCTTAAATCCTTATATAATGGACAATGACAGTCTTTCTAATTCTTTGTCATTGCATAATGTACAGACGCATGTACCTCCCGTGTTTACATTTTACAGCGATTTATTTTATTAGATAGAAGATGATTTGTAATTAACTCAAACAATCATTTACTAAAGTCTTCATCAATTTCCTTCACCACCATGCCAGTTTTATTCTAGGCGGTTTCACAACCAACTGCTTCGGTAGAGGGCATTGATAGCCTATTCAATTTATTCTGTCCAAGTGTCGGCGATGCCGGCCAATATTTAGTAAATGACGTTATCCTAATGCTCTCGTCAGACATGAGGCACCCATCCTTGGACGTGATTGCGTCAACACACAGCACTGTGTCTGGGGCAGCCTTGTCATATCATATCACATCTGTATGGCGATTAAGAATATACAATCCTGTATTAATCAATTTAAGTACGTTGTACTCTAAGAATATCTCATAATGTAGGGCAACATGGGGAATGGACGTATGGAGAACGGCTATAAATCGGGAAGCGTTTCCGATACGTTGATGTATTATTGCAAGTATGAAAGGGACGTATATCCGTTGATTGACTATTACAAGGACAGTGCATCAAGCAAAGAGAAGAACCGGCCGGCATAAACAGCTCTCCTGTCAGCGTTATATTGGCGACACTTGTCTGCATCCTGTTTGTTTCCTAAGAGATAAACATCAGTAAATAGATAATTTTGCACGTGCAACTGGTCACGTGGCTATAATACCGTACGTGTTTTCAGCCATACTTGTTAGCTGTCATTAACAAAAAGGAAAAACGCAAGAAAACAAAAGTATTTACGGCCATTTGTCATGCCCTGCCTTTCAAATGTGCAACGTGAACCTGGCATCGGCATGTTGCAGACGGGAACGTCCGTAGCTGAAGTCGCAAGGACGATAGGTTGTAGTCGAATGACTGTTTTTGATTTACAGCAAACGGGTACCACCGCTGATCGCCCTCGGCCAGGTTGACCACGTGTGACGTCACATGCAGAGGATCGTCAGATTGTCTTACGTCACCTCCGTAACCGTCTGAGAACTGCTCACCTTCAAGCACGACGGCCATACTGCAGGCCGATTCTGATTCAATTACACAGACGTCAACGTCAATTGTTGGCACAGCGACACTTACGATGGACTCAGAAGAATTGGAATCAAGTCGTCTTCATTGATGAATCCCGATTTAATCTTCGATTTGCTGATGGTAGGGCGAGGGTGTGGAGGCGCCGTCATGAACGTTATGCCCAGTGTTGTGTACAGGAAGTTGACAGATTTCGAGGCGGAAGTGTCATGGTTTCGGGTGCTTTCTGTGGCAATGCACGTTCCAGGCTTCTTGTCATCCGTGGCAACCTCAACGCTGCTGCTTACCGCGACCAGTAACTGGCACCAGAACTTCTGCCTATGGCAGCACATGGACCCGGTTTGATCTTCCAACACGACAATGCCAGACCCCACACAGCAATTTTGACAAGGAATTTCCTTCAGTGAGTGAGTGAGTCAACGTCATGGACTGGCCGTCAAGGTCTCCCGACCTCAATCCCATCGAACACGTCTGGGATGCTCTTGGCAGAAGTCTGCGCACTCTACAGAACCAACCACAGAATTTGCAAGATCTTGGCACCATTTTGCAGCAACAATGGCGTCGTCTTCCCAATCATGTGTTCACAAGCATCACAAGGTCCATGCGGATGCGTTGTGTGGCAGTTGTCAACGCACATGGTGACCATACACGCTACTGAAATTGTGTGCCATCAGATTCTCGTGCTTGGATTTAATCTGATGATGTTATTACCGAATACCGTAGGTGCATGGAACAAATTATGGTTACCACCGTTAATAAAAATCCTTCTTTGGACATTAATTATTAAAAATTACCTTCTCTGATACATTTGTTCGTTGTATATGATATATGGGATTACTTTTAAACATGTGAAGTTTTTAATTTGACTCATTATAGTTCCAAATGCCTCTTTCCTTCAACAAATAGGCCTCCCGCGTACAATTTGCATGTATAACTACCCAGTTTAAAACATGTGTGTTCAATCGAAATCTCAATAACACTTTATATATCCCACCTCCAAATCAGTGAATTAAATGAAGAGAAGAACCGGCCGGCGTAAACAGCTCTCCCACCAGCGTTATATTGGCGACACTTGTCTGCATCCTGTTTGTTTCCTAAGAGATAAACATCAGTAAATAGATTATGAGTGAGTGAGTGAGTGAGTGAGTGAGTGGGTGGGTGGGTGGGTGGGTAAGTGAGTGAGTGAGTGAGTGAGTGAGTGAGTGGGTGGGTGGGTGGGTGGGTGGGTGAGTGAGTGATTGAGTGAGTGAGTGAGTGAGTGAGTGAGGGGGTGGGTGAGTGAGTGAGTGAGTGAGTGAGTGAGTGAGTGAGTGAGTGAGTGAGTGGGTGGGTGGGTGGGTAGGTGGGTTGGTGGGTGGCTGAGTGAGTGAGTGAGTGAGTGAGTGAGTGAGTGAGTGGGTGGGTGGGTGGGTGGGTGAGTGATTGAGTGAGTGAGTGAGTGAGTGGGTGGGTGAGTGAGTGAGTGATTGAGTGAGTGAGTGAGTGAGTGAGTGAGTGAGTGAGTGAGTCCTTCATCCTTGCATCCCTGTTTCTGTGCAGAACAGCAGAACACAACTCTGGCATGCAACGTCATCAATACCCTTACGACACAACACGTGGCATTGGCGACACTTGTCTGCATCCTGTTTGTTTCCTAAGAGATAAACATCAGTAAATATATTATGAGTGAGTGAGTGAGTGAGTGAGTGGGTGGGTGGGTGGGTGGGTAAGTGAGTGAGTGAGTGAGTGAGTGAGTGAGTGAGTGAGTGAGTGGGTGGGTGGGTGGGTGGGTGGGTGAGTGAGTGAGTGAGTGAGTGAGTGAGTGAGTGAGTGAGGGGGTGGGTGAGTGAGTGAGTGAGTGAGTGAGTGAGTGAGTGAGTGAGTGAGTGAGTGAGTGAGTGAGTGAGTGAGTGAGTGAGTGAGTGAGTGAGTGAGTGGGTGGGTGGGTAGGTGGGTCGGTGGGTGGGTTGGTGGGTGGCTGAGTGAGTAAGTGAGTGAGTGAGTGAGTGAGTGAGTGAGTGAGTGGGTGGGTGGATGGGTGGGTGGGTGGGTGAGTGATTGATTGAGTGAGTGAGTGAGTGGGTGGGTAAGTGAGTGAGTGAGTGAGTGAGTGAGTGAGTGAGTGAGTGAGTGAGTGAGTGAGTGAGTGAGTGAGTGAGTCCTTCATCCTTGCATCCCTGTTTCTGTGCAGAACAGCAGAACACAACTCTGGCATGCAACGTCATCAATACCCTTACGACACAACACGTGGCATTAGTCCCAGATCCCATGTAGGTTGGGGGTCGCTGGGAATCATGGCTTGCAGGACCCCGTGCAGGATCTGTAGAGGTCAGTGCAGCTGCAACATGGCGTTACCTTTGTGCTCTTGCGTGGGTGTCAGCTAAATATGTGAGAAAACTCCGAAGTGATGCAGGCCCCACGAGAATGGATTTGGTGCTGACAAACCTAGAAACATACTCGGACAAAAAACGGGATTCGAACCCACGCTCATGGGTTCTTGGCTTGCCAAAGGGACACAACACTCCTTAGTGAAGTGTGGTGCCTTAGACGACTGAGGCCACCAAAGCGCTTATGATCCACCACTGGGATCCCAATGATTGGTGTCGCCGTCATTTTGAAGTGCATTTTACTCAATGGAATCCAATTAGTTCTGCTTGCCCCTTCCCTTGAACAAATAGGCCTCCCGCGTACAATGTGCATGTATAATTATCCAGTTTACAACATTTGTGTTCAGTCGACACATCAATAACACTTTAAACATCCCAACTCCATTTGCTGTGAAAGGTAAGAGAAATTGATCACTTTATCTTTAATGTTCGCCAGTGACGTACCTGTATTCTGTACAGCGGGAGACAGTGTATCCGAGGGTAAAGTTGAATTAATGATATAACTACATGAAAGAGGTTAAAGTCCTAGGAAGGGAAGACACATAATCGTCATTGATTTTAATGTAATACACGGTGGATAATGAAGACCTGCCAGTTATGTCAGAAACGGGTCAATGCAGGGTGTTGCTAATGGTTATTAATGGCAGTCCGGGCCAGCGGGCACTCTCCCGTGTGACAGGTCTATCTTTATTAATCTATAAACATGCTGGACTGTATGCATCATGTCAGACGCAGTCTTTAGTCATTTGTGGAAGACCCTTTTTGAAGATTCGTTGATTGGAGGAGGGATTCCTCAGAGATCGACTTCAGTGCCTCTATTCCTCGTGTAGTTTCAAGACTCTCATTATCAAGAGACTTTCAAGACACTGTGCCGGACAGGCTCGACATGTGATCTGGGAAAGCTGTGGCTGCTGTGAAAGAAGGACACCAAGATGTGATGGATGGAGAGGTTGAGGTATACATCGTCATCGTATTGGCAGTCGTATGGTGGCACGTGTTACTGTGTTCAGAACGCAGGTCACAAATCAGGTGAAGTTAAGCAACCTTGATCACGAGAGAAGTTGGAAGGATGAGCATGTTTTGTAACCTGACTCGAGTTTCTGGGGCTTCGGTCCTACCCCACTGAAACACATGTACCACACATGGTGTCTCCTTCAAAAAGTGAATGTGTTCGAAATATACCTCTTCACCCAGTAGTGAATGGGTACCCGGTAGGATCAAATGGCAACTGTGATTGTTAACCTTCTGGCGCCTGTCAGGTCAAAAGGGTGGAATACTTACCAGGGAGCTGAGAATGGAAATTGACTGAAAATCCATTGACCTGTATAATGTTGCATAACTGTCATTGTCTAAGCCCATTTGGGCAGTTATAACTTTGAAAGTGCGCTGTACAAATTAGTAGTTTTAAATTGATGAATTAATTTTGATTAATCAGGCGAAGACACTTCTTCTCAATGATGCTTTGGGGTAAGGTGAAATGGGCTTTAACATCACGTTCAAGATTATTGCACTTACATTGTAACGTGTATGCACGTTTGGGCTTAATAGGGTGGCTAATGCCGTTTGTATTATTCTTCCCCATTGAGATACCATGTCGCAGTTTAACATGAATACCCCACTCGCACACAGAAGATCACAGAGGAGGCATCGTTTGGTATGGCATCCGCTGTTGTATAAACTTGCCATTTTTCTGAACACCCACGGACAATGACAACACCTTCACCATATCTCACATCAGTTGTTCCTTCAAACAACGTCCCTTTACCCATCTGTATGTTAATAGAAAGACGATCACATTGAAAGTACTACCATCGATCAGATTCAATTACACAACATTCAATCACAGGAGCATCCCCATCTTTTGTGCATCGATTTACTGAAATCGACTGGTAATGGTAGCAAAAAGTATTTCCATTTGAAATTAAGTGTTAAGCTCGCGGGCAGAAATTAGGTTAAACGCAGTGTTTGATCAGCGATTAAGATTAAATATACTGCATCCTCCATATCTGTGAGAGTCATCGCTCTGCTTTTAGAAAACGGTTCATTATTTGATTTTCTGATGAATATTCTCACTAAAGACACACAAACATGAAGTAATTGTTCATCAGAATCACAACTTTTTGTATCTAAAATACAAGAATGGCAACAAACAAGTATTGCTCACATGGTGCATATGTACTTAATTTGGAACGATACAGAAATGATGGCCCCTTGCTATCATCTATCGGTATTGGATGACAAAAACATTTTCGATGTATTAAATTTGAAAAGGAATTGGAGTGTTGTTGTTTTTTCCCAAATTGTACGTCTTCATTATTCAAGATGTAACGCAAAAAAAAAGAATTTTAGATGGAAAGTGTCTAAAGTGTTAAAACACCCTGGTTGGGTTAACAACAGGAATTAAATTAAAGTTTAGACGAAGACAGTCGCTCATGAAACATTTAAGAAGCTGTTCCTTAATGGTTTTGGGGCTTGGTTTTTCATATATTCCTGCCATAGTTATGCATGACAGCAGTCGACTTCATGGCACTGTGAGGACGGTGGCCTACTGAACGGGCGAAGGAGAATGGAAGTCGATAGTTCGATCAGAGATTCACGCCTTCGGAGTACGATGACACGCAAATAATCAAGTAACCAAGCATAGGCTGTTAGGGAACAGTTCTAGCCCCGGTGTTTTATTGGCAAACACCCCTGCTTGGCTATTTTGCTTATTCCTATTCCTGTGTCCACACATACAATATACATATTTCAATTCATCTGGACAGTCCGACGAACGTTTGTTACCTTGTGTTTGGGGCTGGCGCTATAAAACCACCACAACCCAGGACAAATACAAGCAGCCATACACACATGTGCATGCAGGTCGCTGTAGAAGTGCAATATTCTGAAACGTGACGTTAAACCTAATTTTACCTCAACCTCTGGTATATGGTCTGGTCTCCGTCGCATCACCATCCCAGTCAGCTCTGCTTTACATCCAGCTTGCTGGTGACCATGGAAACAGATATCTGTCTCATTAATCTCTCTGTCTGAGGTAGGGGTCTGGTTCCACTTCCAAGTCTAATCTGGCACTCATTGTGAAACATTTGTATTATGTACATATAAGTTAAACATTGAAATTTGTTTTTGACAAATGACATGACATAATATCAATAAGAAGCTGCTTTTCAGTAAACATTGTGATTTAGAGTAACACAGTCGTCCAATAAAAAAAGAAAGTCAGTTTACAATCTTGTCTCGTATTCTGAAAGCCACTATAAACTCCAACAGGAATGGATAAGTTCTTTGATGCTCTTATCTGCAAAACAGCATTTATTCGGAGAGCAAGCCTACGTGGGCCAACATGAATCTTTATTAATCGTTATCTTCCATAGGAAGTTCGAAAAGCGAGCAAGAGGCAAATCTTTCTGCTTTTTATGTTATATGTTGCGGATAATGAAGACATGCAAGTTTTGTCAGAGAAGGGCCATGGCGGAGTGTTGCTAATGGTTATTGATGACAGCATGGGCCAGCCACACATCCATCGTTATGAATATATACATATTCTGGACTGCATTCATAATGACTCTGGTGTCGACGACCTCTGATGTCGAGTCGACAAAAACGTGATTAGAAATGGGTGTTCCGTTGATTTGTCATAGTAAACAGCCTTCTGAGGATTTGAAGTATTATAGGTCCCGCTATCTTGCATCTTGCAAAACAAACGTGGTTGAGGTGTTGGTAGACTTGCATCGTTGAGTGTATTACGTCATGCCTAAATGACGTTGATCCTTGCTCATGTTATCAAGAACTGGTTTGTCTGCCTCCATTGTTTACATACAGCCGCATCTCTCACAGAAGACCTTCTGTGGTTTACTTCAGAATTAGTCTGATAATAGGAAACGCTTTCCTGGAGAAAAAAAATATTTGGTCTTGAGAATATTCATTAGTTCAGATTTAAACAACAGCATGCAGTTCGAAAATAAATAATTTTGCAAGCCTTTACAGACATTAGTGGATAGCAATTGAGTTTGCCTCACGAGATTCATGTGTTAATGTATGTTTACATTCAGAACATTTCGGGATAGTAACTCATATTTACTAGAGATATTTGAATATCTTACGTGTAGTTACACCTGAAAGGAAATTTAATGATGATTGGGTAGATATTAAATAACTGTTGAAAAAAACTAATCCTATAAGAGTATACTAATTTATTCATGATAGGCAAAGTGGTAAACACAATTACTCAAATCATTATGTAATGGACGGTCACATTCATTCTATTTGTTTATGATTGCATAATGTACAGACACATGTAACTCACATGTATAAATTGCCTTAAACTCTGTAGTTGTAGCATACACACAACAGATTAGATAATGGCACTGCATATATTCCAACAGCCAGTTTAGAAGTAGTCCACAAATGGACGTCACATATTTGAACATCTGGGGAATCGAAGGCCTGACTTTGGCATGCCTTATTGTTAAAAGATGTTGCCATGACCGTGATTCAGGGCCGACTCTTCTTTGATGTAATCCTCACTCAGCTGTTGTCGAAAAAAAGAGAAATTCCACTTCACAGTGATGGTAAAGACATTGCCATACTACTTGTCTCCGAGGCGTCACGCATGTGTCTTATGGTGTTCCGATTGCCCTTGTCTTTTGAACTATACACATGCACAAAAGTTAAGCGCCACCATATTCATAGTCTCTTGATTTCACGTGTGGGAATCAGAAATAAGAAATATGATGATGTATGACTGAATTAGGCTTCAATAGTTTCATGAACCCAAATTTGTCCAGATACCACAAGGAAAGCGTGCTTTGCGTGTTGCTGCAGTTCGCCTACCCTATAAATAGTGAAATTCAAGTTTCAGACACGTGGTCGCATTTTGCTCCTGTGTGAGATTCCCCTTTCAATAGAGGTTGAAAATCGGCCATGGTGAGGAGAAAGTTAACAAACGCTGAAAGATAGGCATGAACAATGCTGGCATGTCATGCAGGGCTATTGCAAGACAAATGGGTCGTCATCACAGTGTTATCGCTCGTTTAATTGTCAAACATTGTCAAACCAATGATGTCAATGACAGGCATAGGTCTGGCAGGCCAAGAAGGACCTCTAACAGAGAGGATAGACGTCTTTTCAGGATATTCAGACGAAATCCATTTGCCTCTTCAACAGATTTAAGACTGCAGTGGATTACACGTCAGAGACTCTCGACGATGACCGTAAGGCGTCGCCTCAGAGCGGCTGGTTATAACGCCAGAAGACCAGTAAAACGTCCTCAACTGACTGAGAGGCACATGCGGAATCGTCTGATTTGGTGTCATGCCCGTAGTCGATGGAACTTGGCCAACTGGAGAAGATCCATTGGTCTGACGAGTGTCGAATGCTGCGACGAACTGTTGATGGTCGAATACGTGTTTAGAGGCAACGTAACACTCAGAAGGAACATCCAGACCTTACCATGTGGCGGGGGGTCTGTCATGATATGGGGTTGTGTTTCCTTCAGCTGCAAACTTCCGCTGGTGACAATTCGGGGAAACCTGAATGGCCAACAATACCAAGATGCTGTTCTTCGTCAAGTGGTAGTCCCTCATTTTGACAACCATCCTCTTCAGACAAGACCTGTTTACATGGACGACAATGCTAGATCACACAGATCTCGGGCAGTTTTGGCTTATTTGCATCAAGAAGCCCTTCCTTGGCCGGCCTGTGGCCCGGATCTTAATCCGATTGAGCATCTCTGGGACATTCTTGTCCGGAAAATCAGACATCGTGATCCCCAGTTCAAAATCTTGCTGACCTGAAGCTGCACTTTATGAAGTATGGATCCGTTTGCCTCAGAGAAGCATTCAACGACTTGTAATGAGCATGAGGCGTAGGGTTGAAGCTGTGGCCAATGTCCGTTGATCATACACACGTTACTGACGTTTCTGTCTTGCAACAGACTGTGCACTACCTAGGGTGTCTATGTGACACCTGATATGGTCTGCTGATATCATGACAGTTACATGACAAAAAACAGTTTTCAATGTTTTCTTATCCTTTAATTTCTGGTCTTCGGGAAAATTCTTTTCTGCTTATATTCTTTTGGAACACAAGATAAACTTACTTTGGGACAACGTTTGCATCACATGAGGTTTACATATACGGCTTAAAACAATCGTACATCCCGTTATAATAGTCATTATTAAGTGCCAAAAGTAACAAGTCACAATTATGGTGGGTGGCGCTTAACCTTTGTGCATTTGTATATATGTAATATGCAGTAAATTTTGTATCAAAATAAAACCTTTTCAAGTGTTTACAATTGACGATCTAACTGACGGTACAACAACTGCATGCGGCTTGATTCTGATCATCAGTGCGACTGAAAGCATGTTCCTGAATGGCGCGAGACGTCACGAACGTCCATTATTTGGGATCCAAGCAAGAACAGTCTTTCGATAATGCTATCCAAATGTTGGTAATAAACCTTTTTGCAGATTCATATTACGTAGAAACCTTTTTTTATGAGCATTGTACTTTTACATTTTGTTGTCAGTCTTGAAATATTTTTCCAGAAGTGACAGTGCGGCTTTATATCAACCTATGATGTATGATCCCAGGATCCTTCACTTTTGCATGTCTACCGCTGAGTTGACGTAGCCACAAAGTAACAAGGAAGTCAGGGACATTAATCAATAGCTTCCCAATCACCATTAACCTGTCTAGGAGCAGACTAGAAAGGCGCTCAAATCTCTGGAACCTCCAGAACGTCCTGACCTTCGATTCCCCTCCTGCTGTGTCACTTGTTAATGCAGCACACACACACACACACACACACACACACACACACACACACACACACACCCGCCCGCCCCTTTCCTTGGATGTAATTGTTCCTCCCAGACACGCTGTGTCATCAATACTGAAATGAGCATGTCTCCTTTGGTGGCATCAGTGTTACGACATGCGCTCCATCGGTGTCGAACTACAAGTTCCACTTCATACAAGAATAAGCCATATTACAGAGTACTGCATAAAATAAACCTTTATGGAAAATGTGTATACCTTTTTAAAAAAACACTGTTCAAAAGTCCATCGGTTAGATGAGATGGAGTTTAGCCATACTTTCATAATTATCGCACGTATATAGCGACGTTACCCCCACTCAGACACACCCCGTTTAGAAAATGTCGATTTTAGCCCATGGTAGCAAACCTTTCACCCCTGTTGTTATTATTGACTGCATGGTTGTCAGGTCATGATGTGTCATGGGAATCCATGTGGGGAATCCAACCCAGATCTTGGTGTCCTTGCTAATTGTTTTGTTTCTTTGTTATTTCACGTCAAACACCTCGATGGTCCGGGTATGTGACGGCGGCCTGAAAATAATCGAGTCTGGATCCGACAAATCCAGTGATTGACATCATGAGCGATAGACACAACTTTTGACAGGTGCCTTCCCCCGTCCCCAACACTACCGTTGGTAGTCCAGGCTAGACCAGATCAGCGGATCCCTATGCTGGTCATACAAGCCCGTCGAAAAATGAAGATCAGGTTGGTCACAATGGCTGTATCCAAACCCAAGTGTCGCTTATAGCGTCAACCACTGTTTTGCCTGGCCAAGACTCAATGATGCACATGTTGGCGTGATATAGCTGCACTCACTCACTCAACATTCACTCAGGGGCAGTTACATCCGCGCACGGCTCTATTGCTCCTTGAGTGTAGAATGTGATATTTAATTGAATAACGTAGTCGTATATCAATGCACATTTCATCAGACAGAGTGCTGCAAATGATTTGTTTTTTTTCAATTGCGATTATTTTGTCCATCAGAAATATTCAATTGCAACTGTCAATCAATGTCATTGTAGAGAAATTTACAACATTCTCACGAAAATGAACCCCAAAAAGTAAACCAGTTCACAGATAGCGCTGAAGTTTTGTTCTTAATATTGGCAGACTGCACGAGATTCCCTCTGCGGGTGATTCTTGACACTGAACAGCTGCGTGTTGTTTGTTTCCGGGTCTCCATTCACAAATCGACTCAAGTGCTAGGGCTGTCGTAATTCCCGCACTCAAACATAGACTCGATAGTCAAATCGATGTCAATCAATGTCAATCAACCAATGTTGATTCATTTTCGTACACGGAAAGTATATATATATTTTTTTCTCATGGGTACGGTGGACTTCGACTCAAGAAAAAACACAATTTCTGGCAGCGTACATGTGCGTCTTTAGAGTGTACAAACCCAAAATGTTTAAATGAATATATTGGTTTGACGGTTCACGTTGCACGGCCGTGCTTACCTACGAGGTTGCTGTCGAGTTTGGGACGAGTTATGCTCCCAGTGAACAAGCGCGTATTTCAGATCAATCGCTCCACAGAATCTGCCCGCCGTCAGCCCCGACTGTTGTTTGTCGGATACACAAGGACAAGCAAAAAGCATTTGATTTTCAAGGGATTGGGGAGGGTGGGATGATTTTGGTTGGAGATCAGATTTTCTATTCTTGTTTGGGAGATGACCCATTTCCTCCAACATAAACAGGTGCTCAATTTGTTTTTAATAAATCAATTTTATTGGAATACTTGTCTGCAAGAAAAGGACACATACTTTTTTCCCTAGATTACGAGGCTTACGAGGCTTCAGTAAAACAATGGAATTCTTATGATAATTTTAGAATATAATCCCACCAGTCCACACCCCACCTTGAAAATCAAATGTGTTGATCATAATTAATCAGACACTATTTAATACATCATCATTTTCAAAGTAGACTCCCCTGTGAAACGCGCTGGCTTCTGATAATCAACAGTAACCTGTGACGGTCGTAAGAGGCGACTAAATTGGATCAGATGGTCGGTCAGATTCAGTGACCTGGAGGATTGTGCGTCATCGTACCTCGATGGCATGGTTTCTCATAATATCAACCACTTGTTGCTCATAATATCGAACACAGGTAGTCTGGCACAGATTGGATACTTTATATATGATGTTGCTGCGGGCGGAATAAAGTGACACTCACTCACTCACTCGGCGTGAAACCCACCTGACTCACTTATTCTTGCAGAATTATTCAACATAACATTTTCTCATCTATACAATTTCTAAACCTTGTTCATCTCTTTTATTCCGAGCAGACATTGATGGAGTTTGTCCATGAATCTTGACCCCGATATTTCACATCTGCCTGAGTATTTCATCTTGATCGCTGAGCGAACATGCGAAGTTAACGCAATTTGTAACCAACCATCTGACGCTTAATTTCGAATTGAAATACTTTTTATTCTCTTCGCCAGTTTAAATCGATGTGCAATGGAAGCCCGGGGTCTTGTGATTGAATCTTCTGTCATTCGATCTGATCGATCATAGTGTTCATGTTACCACATGCTATCTTAACTAAATCACGGATGTGAGGGCTCCAGCAATGTACGAATAGTGTCCCGACAATGTTCCAACAATGTGCCAGCAATGTACCTGCGATGTATCAGCAATGTACCTGCAATGTACCAGCAATGTACCAACAATGATCCAGCAATGTGACAGCAATGTACCAGCAATGTACCTGCGATGTATCAGCAATGAACCTGCAATATGACAGCAATGTACCTGCAATGTACCAGCAATGTACCAACAATGATCCAGCAATGTACCAGCAATGTACCAGCAATGTACCAACAATGATCCAGCAATGTACCAGCAATGTACCAACAATGTTCCAGCAATGTACCAACAATGTTCCAGCAATGTTCCAGTAATGTACCAACAATGTTCCAGCAATGTTACAGCAATGTACCAGCAATGTACCAGCAATGATCCAGCAATGTACCAGCAATGTACCAGCAATGTACCAGCAATGTACCAGGAATGAACCAGCAATGTACCAGCAATGTACCTGCGATGTACAAGCAATGTTCCAGCAATGTTCCAGGAATGAACCAGCAATGTACCAGCAATGATCCAGCAATGTACCAGCAATGTACCTGCGATGTACAAGCAATGTTCCAGGAATGAGATGTCTTCATATCTTAACACAGAGACGTATCGTATTCTAGAGAAAAAAATTGTTTTAATGAAATTACTGCGCCCCTTCTCAGATTTGAATCATGTATATCAACATTTCTGACATTGCGCTCAACGTTATGTTCATCATCAAGTTGCTTTGAAATCTTTTGAAGTGTTGATTCAACTATTTTGATTTACTCTCCATCCCTACCATCGATTAGACGAGAGATCCCTGGTTTCATCCCCTGTCATAAGACGACCTTATCACAGAACAAATTACGACATCGTCGACGGTAATATATCTGTCTCCGCATCCCATCAAACATCGACGTCGTTGCATAACGGTTTTTTTTCCGTCAACAATAAGATTCTGATAAAGCTCACGGTAACATGTATTGCAGTGCTTGCTTTCTGCTTCAACCTGTCAACGCAATAAATTGCATTTTGATTTTCCGAGCACATCAAGGCTTTACATAATCGATTGCATGTAAGGAGATTATAATGATTGATATGGGGAAAAAGTCTTCCAATTGCTTCTTGTCCAACAATAAAGAGATTAAGACAAAAAACGCAAATAAAAAACTTGGTGAAAGATGCGATGCTATAAGGTTTTGCCTCCTTAAATTGCAAAAACTTAAAGGTCAGACAAGCTTGGATTCCTGTGTTGTGAAAGTGCTTGGCAGGAGTGGATTGATGATGATGTTGAAGAATATCATCACATCGTTAATATCGACACAAAAGGGGGAAGGATCGGAGAGTAGAAGGAGAGAAAAGATATTGTTTGGGACGAATGTCACATTCTTTATACCGTAAGGGTTGGAGGGAAAGAGGAATGGGTGGGGGGTAAAGTTGTGGACAAATGTGATGTTTACCAGGCAGTATGATGCTTAAATTATCAGGTCTGAGCACTTTGTGTTATTTAGCCACCAAACTAAATTTCCATAACATACAGTATAAACAAGATTAGAAGCAGACAATACATGATGTGCTGCTGCTGAGGATACACATCACATCCTTGGACATGATATGGCATGCCGGCAAAACATGAAACGACACCCAACACAACTATTCCAGACGCTTCTGACAATATTAAATGTATGCCGTGACATCACAAGGTTGATTCACCGAACGCTCAGCGCCAATCGATCTTCAACAAATCGATTAATATAATGACCATGGCACCCGTTGTCCTGGTCAGTGAAATAACAACACTGTCCGGTACACCCACTGACCTCCATCACAGTGACCAGCTGCTAATTAGTCCTCTCAACTGTCTGTCAACATGTTCTCAAGAGACCCTCGGAATAATACCAGCTAATGCTGTCCAACATAATAGTATTTAGCTAACACTTTCTGAGCGAGTGGTCTTTGTAAGAGGAGATTTGTAGTGTTGGTTGGTGAAACAATCACTTAAATCAAGCATTCTGTCGACAGTAATGCCAATTGCAATTAAGATTCCCAGGCCGCTTGTTCCTGTAAGTAAACATTGAAAGAGCTTGTAACGACACCTCCAGTGTCTGTTTAAATGAATCATGTCTACAAAATATAGGATTTTATGTCAGTGGTTTTGCCATAAGGAGTCAGTTGGGTAGCTTAGTGTTATAAGCTTAGTTTGCTAGTCATGCCAAAGGGCCGGGTTCGACTCCCAACACTGATACAATGTGTGCAGTTAATACATCAGGAAATCATCTGTGCGGTGATAACATCCACTGCAATTCTGAAAACTGAAATTTCTGCACCACTAAGGACTGTTATCATTGAGACGGATTATACTCTGGCGTAGCCGTATTTCAGTATTCGCACCCGATGACCCCCGCATGATGACAACGCGATCAGAGCTTGATGGGAATGCTAAAAGCTCCACTCATGTTTATTTTCGACCCACACAAAGTATCGAACAGCAAGTGTTTCAGAACATACTGGAACAATCAGAAGTCGACGGACGCCTTTGGCGACCAATAAGTGTCAGGGCGGCCTGCCTCCGATACGGGGTGAGATTCTATGTACGTGTAAAAACTGTTATGCAAAATTCGGATGACTTGAAATAGCCCAGGCTGTCTTTGGTGTCAGTCACATTGTCTGTTAACAGACGATAATGCCTGTTGTTGGTTGTCTGTCGTGTGCCTGTTAACAGACGTTAAACCCTGTAGTTGGTTGTCTGTCTTGTGCCTGTTAACAGACGTTAAACCCTGTAGTTGGTTGCCTGTCGTGTGCCTGTTAACAGACGTTAAACCCTGTAGTTGGTTGTCTGTCGTGTGTCTGTTAACAGGCGTTAAGGCCTGTTGTTGGTTGCCTGTCGTGTGTCTGTTAACAGGCGTTAAGTCCTGTAGTTGGTTGTCTGTCGTGTGTCTGTTAACAGACGTTAAGCCCTGTAGTTGGTTGTCTGTCTTGTGCCTGTTAACAGGCGTTAAGTCCTGTAGTTGGTTGTCTGTCGTGTGCCTGTTAACAGGCGTTAAGTCCTGTAGTTGGTTGTCTGTCGTGTGTCTGTTAACAGACGTTAATGCCTGTTGTTGGTTGTCTGTCGTGTGTCTGTTAACAGGCGTTAAGTCCTGTAGTTGGTTGTCTGTCTTGTGCCTGTTAACAGACGTTAAGTCCTGTAGTTGGTTGTCTGTCGTGTGTCTGTTAACAGACGTTAATGCCTGTAGCTGGTTGTCTGTCGTGTGTCATCGTGTGGTAAATCTGGGTATCTGCATAATTGCAACATGACTTCTCCCCCTGCGTCACTATATGGTGATTAAGTAGCTTGTTGATTATGGATGTGACATTAACGTCAGGAATATTTCCATACTTACGTGATACTTGTATCTAGATCATGAATACTGGACCACATGGCGTATACGGCACACGGTAAGACCGGAAGATTGTTCTATGCTGTTCATGGTTTGTGTTCATGTATCATGTTACGACCGAGAGATTCATGGTGGTTATTTGTATAAAATGCTACGTCCGATAAATTCATGGTGGTTATTTGTATAAAATGCTACGTCCGATAGATTCATGGTGGTTATTTGTGTAAAATGGTACGTCCGATAGATTCATGTTGGGTATTTGTATAAAATGCTACGTCCGATAGATTCATGGTAGGTATTTGTATAAAATGCTACTTCCGATAGATTAATGTTGGGTATTTGTATAAAATGCTACGTCCGATAGATTCATGGTGGGTATTTGTATAAAATGCTACGTCCGATAGATTCATGGTGGGTATTTGTATAAAATGCTACGTCCGATAGATTCATGGTGGGTATTTGTATAAAATGCTACGTCCGATAGATTCATGGTGGGTATTTGTATAAAATGTTACGTTCGAGATATATTCATGGTGGGTATTTGTTTATAATGTTAAGGGACTTGAGTTTCGTGTAGATATTAGAATATCATATTGCAGCCGAGAGATTCATGTTAGGCATTAAAATATCATGTGACTGCCGAGAGATTGGTTTTGGATATTTTGATATCATGCTTCGGCCGAGAGATGCATGGCATGTATTTGAATATCATGTTGCGACCGACAGATTCTAGGTTGGCATTGGAGTCATGCGAGGTTCAAGAGATTCCTGGTAGTTATTTAATGTTTCGTCAAAAGGTTCAAGGTAGACATTTGGATATCATGTTATGTCCAAGAGATTCATAGTGCGCATTTTAATACCATGCTTGTACACGGGGGTAAATCGATCTCCTAGAAATTGTTTTGAGTAATGTAAAGTTCCCACACGTGTATGCAGAGTCATCTGTTAGAGGACATATTACCAGGGTACAGACCCATTGATAATCTGTTTTTGAGAAATCAACTGAAGCATTTGACAGAAGAATAGAAACAGTAATAATGAAGAAAACAAATAAACGCTCTGTGCTGTGCGTAAGTGCCTGTATAAAGCATTGTGAAGCAATTCTGTATTTTTACAATGACAGCTATTTTTGTCTGCGTAGCGTAGGATAATAGAAAGGTGCTCAAATCACTGGAACCCACAGAACGTCCCGACCCTCCTTTTCTGTCCTGCTATGTTCTGTGTCAGAAGTGATGACCCCAAGTCTGCCCGTCCCCCCGGGGTCTGGTCTGATGACGCTTAATTTCGAATTGAAACACTTTTTGTTCTCATCGCTAGTTGATTTGTTTAAATCGACGTGCAATGGAAGCCCGGGGTCTTGTGATTGGATGTTCTGTCATTCGATCTGATTGATCACAGTGGATTTGTAACCACATGTTATCTGAACTCAATCACGGATGTGGGAGCTCAAGCCATTTGACTCTAAATATCGTAACATGTTGGGGACCTGGTAGTGATTTCCATTCAAAGACGGTAAAGATCCAACTAATGAACACGCAGATCGAATTGCTGCTCACATCTCTGTATATTCTTGTAAACACGTGTAGTGTTTCTTTGTATGGTGTATAATGCAGCACTCATCAATATCCCATGTAAATGACGGTGGTCTGTAAATAATCGAGGCTGAACCAGATAATACAGTGATTGACATCATGAGCCTCGATATACGTAATTGGGGTACGATAACATACATAAACCAAGTCGGCGAGCCTGACCACCCGATCCCGTTAGTTGACCCTTACAAGCATAGATTGCTGAAGAAAGATTCTATCCTGGGCCTTTACACATAGAACGTCCTTGTGAATAGATTTAGGAGTGGATTGTCATACGAACGTTCTGATGTTCCTGTCGAACAAGCAAGTCATTTGAACGCCGCCTGGAACAGTGTTTCCGTTTTGAAACTGACAGCCAAACAGAAAGTATACACCCATGTTCGATGGTGGCTAAAAATGAATCAAATTAGAAATATTTTTTCGATGGTGATGTGTTTGATAAAGGTATCATAGTTGTGTTTAATTCCTTAAGTTTGATGTGTTTCGGCGACTGTTTTCATCCTTGTAATATTTTTATTTTTTGGTCAAATCCAATTTTCAATTGTATAATTTCTTTTCCCTTCAAATTTTAATGATATTTAAGTTCAAAATAAGAGAAACCTTGTTGTGACCTCAGTGAAAATTAAACTGGTTTCAAGCTTGGCATTATCATCAAACCAGCGATGGCCAAAATATATGCAAATCCGTACCATGTCCAGTTATAGTCTTGGTGCGCATGCGTAGCTTTCTTAATAACGAACGTATTACAATCCAAATATGAGAAAATGCTCTGAGTTTGTTCATTCGCTATCAGTGACGAATGTCTGAGTGTTTCAATCCTAGACGAGGACAAGTCTAGACGAGACAACGCCTCTGTACTCACTTATGTAAACAGGAGCCCAGTCAAGGATAGAATTTGCCCCAACTTTATATCTTTTGGTAGATAAAGCGAGAAAACCCTTTCCATATCAAATATAATTTTTCGCATGAAGCAGAGTCGATTGTACAATTGCGACTACATCACGAGCATGCGTTTATGAATCAGTATCAAATAGTAACAAGATGTTCGCGAAAAAGTGAGCGTATCATGCCCCACCAATGGCACCCGTCACAAACACATGCAAGTCAAGTCAATGGTTCATCAGGAAAAAAACATGGGACCATATGGTACAAGTCGAAATGGGGAAATGCATTTGACATTTGTGTCACTGATGAGTCAAATTTGGAAATGTCCTCCACATTTCTACCATACAACTTTTTAAAAGCTTTACTGAGGCAGTGAATGTTGTAACCCTGATCACACTACTTCAGAGCAAAGGTCGTATGACACTCTTTGAAACCTTGGCAGAAAGAGCATGCTCGATTGTATCTCGATTGTTAACACCAAAGGCTGGAGCTTCAGGAATATTGCTCGACATGAAGGGAAAGTTGACTTTTGGAAAGTTGAAGTCATCCCTCTTGTCATACAGTCTTGTACAGAGTGTTTTTTTCACTCTGAATCTCTATGCATAGATCTAAATATAGTAATGTGTTAATCGGATCGGTTGTATATTCCCAAGGAAAGTGTGTCCGTTACACTTTGTTTAAAACAACTAGCATGAATATGGTGCTGATAAACCTTTAAACAATCAGGGTGAATCGGGATTCAAACCTTCAATCATAGGATTTTGCCACGCCTCACATACGTGACACAATGCATCAGGCAAAATTGGGCTATTAGTGCCTCTGCTCATCAAGGAAGAATGTTTCTTATTTAAATACCACAACCACAAGGACATCTATCTGTACAAGAGACGGTCCACGGAAACTTGAGTAATGCGTTTGCTCAGAAGAATTTGTGATCCTTTCATTGTGATCATAGGTACACAATCTCTGTAGCTCATGCATCAGACTCTAAGAACACTGTACAGCAAAATACATGGTGCTTTTTCAAGCTGAGACACGAGTCAGTCCAAGTCCATATATCAGGAACTATTTTTACCGTGTCAGTTAACGCGGGAGGAGACATAATTGAATCGCTGAGTGAGTGAGCAGGTCGGCACTACTTCCTTGGCACGAAATACTGGGGAAGATTTAGTTTCGGGTCCTGACAACTCATGCAAGGCTCAGATTTAGCTGGGTTCCGTTCTTCAAACACGACAGCTATTAATTATCGGCTATTCATTCACGCTATATTCAGGAACCTGTCAGCTATGCTTTTATTACGCTATCATGGTCTGACACATCAAACACTGGGTTGGATTTGAGTCAAATACACACAAAGTGCCTCAATAATGGCAAATACCGGCTTAGTTCAAATAAATGTCTGCGAGTGAAATACGCAATTGTCTGGACCGCCCACGGTGAATGGGAATGAAGCTCCTTATCTTCCATCCTTGGCTTGGCGAATGTCAGAATGGCGAATCATTAGTCACGCCAAGAACGAATTGGGTTCGGAAACAGAAGCGAGTGTAGATAAGATGTCGGGACAATCTGGAAACAGAAATGTGCGTGTATATAAGAACGATAGAATCCTTGGAACTGTATGTATCAGTAATGTACCAGCAATGTGACAGCAATGTGACAGCAATGTACCAGCAGTATACCAGCAATGAACCAACAATGTATCGACAATGTACCAGCAATGTACCAGCAGTGTTCCAGCAATGAGGTGTCTTCATATCTTCACACAGAGAAGTATCATATATAAACTACTAGAAACTGTTGTATACACAGGATATATAGAGACTTGGCAACTGGTGTCTATAAGATAAATAGACCATTGGAGACTATAAACAGGATATACGAAGTTAACACATGACATTGTTTAAATGATCAGGTTGATACATTGAACAATATTGATTCAATAAGAAGTACGTGTTATGTTTGTAAAATAGTTAGACTTGTAGACAGTTGCTCCAGAAATGTACCAGCAATGTATCAGCAATGTATCAGCAATGTACCAGCAATGCATCAGCAATGTATCAGCAAAGTGACAGCAATGTATCAGCAATGTATCAGCAATGTACCAGCAATGCATCAGCAATGTGACAGCAATGTACCAGCAATGTATCAGCAATGTATCAGCAATGTACCAGCAATGTACCAGCAATATACGAATAGATTACCAACAATGTTCCAGCAATGAAGTGTCTTCCTATCTTCACACAGAGACGTATCGTATCGCAGAAAAAGATCTGTTTTAATGAGATTACTGCATCATCCTCTGAAACGTGAATCATTTATATCAACATTTCTGACACTCTAACTCAACTTTATGTCAATCATCAAGTTGCTTTGAAATCTTTTGAAGTGTTGATTCAACCATTTGATTACACTCTCCATCCCTACCATCGATAAGACGAGAGATCCCTGGTTTCATCTCCTGTCATAAGATCCACGACCTTATCTCAGAACAAATTACGACATCGTCGACGGTAATATATCTGTCTCCGCATCCCATCAAACATCGACGTCATTGCATGACGTTTTTTTCCGTCAACAATAAGATTCTGATAAAGCTCACGGTAACATGTATTGTAGTGCTTGCTTTCTGCTTCAACCTGTCAACGCAATAAATTGCAATTTGATTTTCCGAGCACATCAAGGCTTTACATAATCGATTGCATGTAAGGAGATTATAATGATTGATACGGGGGGAAAGTTTTCCAATTGCTCCTTGTCCAACAAGAAAGAGATTAAGACACGTAAAAAAAGCTTTGTGAAATATGCGATGCTATGGGTTTTTGCCTCCTTAAATTGCAAAAACTTAAAGCTCAGATAAGCTTGGATTGCTGTGTTGTGAAAGTGCTTGGCAGGAGTGGATTGGTGATGATGTTGACGAATATCATCACATCGTTAATATCAACACAAAAGGGGGAAGGATCGAAGAGTAGGAGAGAAAGGATATTGTTTGGGACGAATATCACATTCTTTATACCGAAAGGGTTGGAGGGAAGGAGAACGGGGGTAAAATTGTGGAAAAATGTGATGTCTACTAGTCGGTATTATGCTTAATTAATCAGGTCTGAACTGAAGGTCCATAGTATACACTATAAACAAGATTACAAGCAGACAATACATAATGTCCTATAGCTACTGCCAAGGGTACACATTGCATTCTTGGACATATTATGACATCCCGGCAAACATGACACGACACCCGACACAAACATTCTAGACCCTTCTGACAATATTGGGCTAATGCCGTGACATCACAAGGTTGATTCATCGAACCCTCAGCGCCAATCGATCTTCAACAAATTGATTCATATAATGACCATGGCACCCGTTGTCCTGGACAGTGAAATGACAACACTGTCCTGTCCACCCACTGACCTCCCTTGTCCATCACAGTGACCAGTTGCTAATTAGTCCTCTCATGTGTCAGCATGTTCCCAAGAGACACTCGGAATAATACAAGCTAATACTGTCCAACATGATAGTATTTAGCTAACACTTTCTGAGCGAGTGGTCTTTGTCAGTGGAGTCTTGTAGTGTCAGTTGGGTTAAACACTCACTCAAATCAAGCATCCTGACTTCAGAAATACCAATTATGATTTAGAAAGCTGGGATGCATGTTCCTGTAAGTAAATATTGAAAGTGCTTGTAATGACACCTC
The DNA here is from genome assembly GCF_022045235.1 of Haliotis cracherodii. Lineage (NCBI taxonomy): Eukaryota > Metazoa > Mollusca > Gastropoda > Lepetellida > Haliotidae > Haliotis > Haliotis cracherodii. The sequence continues at coordinate 36,707,894 of NW_027266269.1, read as the reverse complement.
GAGTGTCTGTGTTGAATTAATCATGGCTGATGAATACTTGGTGCTACAAGAGAGTGTTTGCCACATGGGGGCGTTGAGACAGCCTCGTGGTATAAGCGTTCCCTCCTCATTACGAAGGCTGCGTTCGATTCCCAACCCTGGTACAATTTGTGAAGCTCATTTCTGATATTCCCCCGGAATAATACCAGCTAATGCTGTCCAACATAATATCATTTAGCTAACACTTGTCTTAGCGAGTGGTCTTGGTCAGTGGAGATTTGTAGTGTCGGTTGGGTGAAACACTAACTCAAATCAAGCATTCTGTCGACAGTTATACCAATTACAATTAAGATGCCCAGCCCGCTTGTTCCTGTTAGTAAACATTGAAAGAGCTTGTAATGACACCTCTAGTGTCTGTTTGAATGAATCATGGTTAATAAATATATGATTTTATGTGAGTGGTTTTGCCTTAAGGAGGCGGTTGGGTAGCTTAGTGTTATAAGCTTAGTTTGCAATGACCCCCGCATGATGACGACGCGATCGGAGCTTTAATGCGAATGCAAAAAGCTCCACTTGGGTTAATTGTCGACCCAAACAAAATAAGTGTTTCAGAACATACTGGAACAATCAAGTCGACGGACGCCTTTGGCGACCAAGGTGTGTGAGATTCTATGGGCGTGTAAAACTGTTATGCAAACTTCGGATGACTTGATATAGCCCAGGCTGTTTTTGGTGTCAGTTAAATGTCTGTTAACAGACGTTAAGCCCTGTAGTTGGTTGTCTGTCGTGTGTCATCGTGTGGTAAATCTGGGTATCTGCATAATTACAACAAGACTTATCCACCTGTGTCACTCTGTATTGATTAAGTAGCCTTTTGATTATGGATGTGACATCGACGTGAAGAATATTTCCATACTTACGTGATATTGGTGTCTAGATCATGAGTACTGGACCACATGGCTTGTACGGCATACAGAGGGACAGGAAGATTGTTCTATGCTGGCGAGAGTTTCATGGAAGGTGTTCATATATCATGTTACGACCGATAGATTCATGGTGGGTATTTGTATAAAATGTTACGACCGACAGATTCGTGGTAGGTAATGGTATATTATCTTACGGCCTTGAGTTTCCCGTATATATTAGAAAATCATATTGCAGCCGAGAGACTCATGTCAAGTATTAAAAATTGTATGTGACTGCCGAGAGATTCATGTTAGATATCTTAATGTCATGCTTTGGCCGATAGATGCATGGTATGTCTTGTTGCGACCGACAGATTCTAGGTTGGCATTTGAATCATGTGACGATCGAGAGATTCCTGGTAGTTATTTAATGTAATGTTTCGTCAAGAGGTTCAAGGTTGACATTTGGATATCATGTTATGTCCAAGAGATTCATTGTACGTATTTTAATACCATGCTTATAACATGATTTTGAGAATGACAGACTTTACACGAGGGTAAATCGATCTCTCAGAAAATGCTTTGAGTAATGTAAAGTTCCCACACGTGTATGCAGAGTCATCTGTTAGAGGACATATTACCAGATAACAGACTCATTAATAATCTGTTTTCGGTAAATCAACTGGAGAATTTGGCAGAAGAATAGAAACAGTAATAATGAAGAAAACAAATAAACGTGTAAGTGCCTGTATAAAGCATTGTGAAGCAATTCTGTAATTCTACCATGTCAGCTATTTTTGTCTGCAAAGCGTAGAAGAATAGAAGGCGCTCAAATCACTGGAACCTACAGAACGTCCCGACCCTCCTTTTCTGTCCTGCTATGTTCTGTGTCAGAAGTGATGACCCCCAAGTCTGCCCGTCCCCCCGGGGTCTGGTCTGATGGCGATAATAGCCCCCCTTCCCCTTCTTTGTACTAGTTCTTCTCCGACTCACTGTTTCATCAATGCTGGAATTATGAGCAAGACTGCTTTGGTGGCAAGGTGTTATGACATGATCCATCGTGATCGAGGTTGTGCATCCTTCAAGAAATAGCGTGTAATATTGTAAAGTAGGTCTGGAAGGCCAACACTGTGTTCTTACAGTTGCCTACCTTCCTATCAGTTGCCTAATAATCGAGTCTGGGCCAGTCACGCAATTGGGATAGGATTACATACATCAACCAAGTCAGTCAGCCTCGCCAGCCGATCCCGTTCGTCGACTCTTACAACAAGCATAGTTGCCTATGAGTGCAGCAGTATAGCAGGGTATACAAAATAAACCTTTATGTAAAGTGTGTTTAATAATGTATACCTCATTCAAAAACACAGTCAAATGTGGTTTTACCTTTCTCCGAAGTCCATACGTTTGCTAAATGGGGTTTTACCTTTCTCCAAAGTCCATAGGTTTGGTAAATGGGGTTTTACCTTTCTGCGAAGTTCATAGGTTTGCTAAATGGGGTTTTACCTTTCTCCGTAGTCCATAGGTTTGGTAAATGGGGTTTAACCACGCGATCAAGATGATTGCACTTACGCTGCGACATGCCTGCACGTGTGTGTCTGTCTGCTTGGAAGTACTCTTCACGTTAAACCACTCACTCCTCTTGTGGCAGATAAAACATCCAGATGTTCATTTCTGACGATGTTACTCACTCACTCACTCACTCACTCACTTACTAATCATTTGGCTGTACAATGTGATATTTAATTGATCAACAAGTCGTATATGAATACACATTTCATCAAAACATTTCTTTTTTCATCTGCGCTTATTTTGTTCATCAGAAGTATATGGCATAGATTTCAACTGCAAATCATTGTCGTTGTAGGGAAATGTACAACGTATATCACGAAAATTAATAAAAAGGACAAACCAGTTCACAGATAACGCTGACTTATTATTCGGAATATTGGCAGAATGCACGTGATTCTCGCCTTCAGGCAAGTCTTCACACAGAACACCTGCGTGCTGTTCGTTTCCCGGGCTCCATTCACAAAGCGACTCAAGTGCTAGGGCTGTCGTAATTGTAACACCCAAACATTGACTCAACAGTCAAATCATTGATACAGTCTTCTGAAACGGACCCGTGTCAGGTGAATCAATTTCTTACATGGAAAATTTAGTAGTTGGACTTCGGCGAAAGAAGGCACAATTAATGGCAGCGTACATGTGCGTCTTCATAGGAGTACAAACCAAAAAGTTAAACTGAAAATATTTGTTTGCCGATTAAAATGGCACGTCCATACTTACCTACATGTTTCTATGGAGTTTGCGACAAGTCATGATCCACGTGAATTAAAAGTATTTCAGATCAATCTCCTCACAGAATGTGCCCTCCATCAGCTCCGACATTTTCAACACACAAATCAGGATAGTGTACCCTTTCTCTCCGAATTTCATCTGATAAGGCAGCAACCATTTGATTTTCAAGGGATTGGTTTAGGGGTTTTGTTGGGGTTGAGTGTGGTGAGAGATTAGCCTTTTTTAAATCTTAAGAAACTCTTTGTTTTCTTCCAACATAAACAGGTGCTCAATTATTATTTCAGTGATGTAAATAACGATCAATATTCTGGGATTATAGTTCTAAGTTTGTCAGCAACATACCCGTGCTCGTGGGTTTCAACAACATTGGTGTGGCCGACATTAACCAGCATTTAATCACTCACTCATTCATTGGATACGAAATATCACGGTGGGAGACGCCACCAATAGCCAACGTTGAGAATCGATCCCAGGTTTTCAGCAAAACAAGTAAACACTTAACCACCTCCCCTACACGTGCGTAAGTAATACTTCACACCCATTTAGGGTGAACAGGTTGTCTAGTCGTCTGAGACGCCGCTTCTCGCTATGCAGTGTTGCGTCCCTTGGACAGGCCAGAAACATATGATCGGGGATTCGGATGCCGGCTCGCTGGGATTATAGTTCTAAGTTTGTCAGCAACATACCCGTGCTCGTGGGTTTCAACAAAGTGCTACCTGATGCAGTGGAATCTGCTGTTCAGAACCGCGTCCCTTAGGTTCGAATTCCGTTTCGCCCCGATATTGTTTCTAGGTTTGTCGGCACCATACCTCTGCTCGTTATATTCAACAACTTTGATCACCGATTTAATTCTGAGCAGTGATCGCTGAGCGTACATGCGAAGTTAACGCAATTTCGAGTCAACCATCCAACTCTAAATTTCAGATTGAAATACTTTTTATTCTCATCGTCAGTTGATTTGTTTAAATCAATGTGCAATTGTAGCCCGGGGTCTTGTGATTGAATGTTCTGTCATTCGATCTGATTGATCACAGTGGATTTGTAACCACATGTTATCTGAACTCAATCACGGATGTGGGAGCTCAAGCCATTTGCCTCTATATATCGTTACATGTGGGGGACCTGGTAGTGATTTCTATTTAAAGACGGTAAACATCCAACTAATGAACATGCAGATCGAATTGCTGCTCACATCTCTGTATATTCTTGTAAACACTTGTGGTGGGTAGTCATACTTTCGTTCTGATGTTCCCATCGAACACATCTGAACACCGTTTGTTTGTTTGCATGTTATTGAACACAGCATTCATAAATAGTCCACGTATGTCACGGTGGGCTGTACATAATTGAGCCTGGACGTCACGGGTGAACAGATTTAGGAGTGGCTTGTCATACGTTTACGTTCTGATGTTCCTGTCGAACAAGCGATTCATTTGAACGCTGCTTAGATCAGTGTTTCAGTTTCAATACTGACGGCCAAAGAGAAAGTATACACCCACGTTCAATGGTAGCTAAAACGAAACAAATTATAAATATTTATTCGATGGTCATGTGTTTGATAGAGGTATCATAGTTGTGTTTTGTACCTTAAGTTTGCTGTGTTTCGGTGACTGTTTTCATCTTTTTTAATATTTCAATAACCCTTGTAATTGTTTAGTTAGAATCCAGTTTTCAAGTGTATACTTTCTTTGGCAGGCAATTTTTAACGACATGGACGTTTAATATTAGAGAACCTTGTTGGGATTAAAGTGAAACTTAAACTGGTTTCAAGCTTGGCGATATTTTCCAACAGGCAACGGTCAAAATATCTGCAAATACTTACTATGTCCGGTTATAGCCTTGGTGCGCATGGCGTTCCTAATTACGAACGTATTACGATCCAAATATGAGAAAATACTCCGATTTGTTTCATTTGCAATCAAGGACAAACGAATGACTGTATTTCAATCCAAGACTACGACAAGTAGGCCAACGCCTGTGTATTCGAGTATGTAAACAGTAAAAGTTAGAATTTTCCCCCACTTTATTTCTGGTAGTAGGAAATGAGTAAATTGGATCGGTTGCATATTCCCCAGGCAAGTGTGTCCGCTCGACTTGTATAAAACCTTTATGTAATCTAGGCTTTGATATATGCAAGTGGACACACTTCGATGTTTATCTCGTTGGTGAAACCAACAAGCACGAATATGGTGCTGACAAATCTGGAAACAGAATCGGGATTCGAACCTTCGATCATTAGTTTTTGCCACGCCTCAGGTACCTGACACAACGAATCAGGCAATTGGGATATTAGTGCCTCTGCTAGTCAAAGAAGAATGATGCATCCTGTTTCTTATTTAAATACCACAACCACAACCACATCTGTCTGTACAAGAGAGGGTCCACGGAAACTTGAGTGATGCGTTTGCTCAGAAGAATTTGTGCTCTTTCCATTGTGATCATAGGTACACAATCTCTGTAGCTCATGCATCAGACTCTAAGAACACTGTACAGCAAAATACATGGTGCTTTTTCAAGCTGAGACACGAGTCAGTCCAAATCAAGCCCCAATATATCAGGAACTATTTTTACCGTGTCAGTTAACGCGAGAGCAGACATAATTGAATCGCTGAGTGAGTGAGCAGGTCGGCACTACTTCCTTGGCACGAAATACTGGGGAAGATTTAGTTTCGGGCCCTGACAACTCATGCAAGGCTCAGATTTAGCTGGGTTACGTTCTTCAAACACGACAGCCATTAATTATCGGCTATTCATTCACGCTATATTCAGGAACCTGTCGGCTATGCTTTTTATTACGCTATCATGGTCTGACATATCAAACCCTGGTTCGGGCTTGATTCAAATACACACAAAGTGCACCAATAATGGCAAATACCAGCTAAGTTCAAATAAATGTCTGCCAGAGAAATACGCAATTGTCTGGACCGCCCAAGCTGAATGGGAATGAAGCTCCTTATCTTGGCGAATGTTAGAATAGCGAATCATTAGTCACGCCAAGAACGAAGTGTGTGTTCGGAAACACAAGATGTAAGCACAATCTGGAAACAGTTGTTGGGCGTGTTATGACAGACTTCTGTGAACTTTTGTGTTAATACAATATATACACTACCAGAAACTGTTGTATACACAGGATATATAGAGACTTGGCAACTGGTCTTTATATCAATTAATAGACCCTTGCAGACTATAAACAGGACAGACGAAGCAGTCACATGACATTGTTTCAATGTTAACATTTGGTTGGTACATTGAACAATAGTGTGCCAACTGGGGATAGACCCCCTCAACAAGTACGTGTTATGTTTGTAAATAGTTAGACTTGTGGACAGTTGTTCCAGAAACGTACCAGCAGTATACCAGCAATGTGACAGCAATGTATCAGCAATGTACCAGCAGTGTACCAGCAATGTACCAGCAATGTATCAGCAATGTACCAGCAGTGTACCAGCAATGTACCAGCAATGTACCAGCAATGTACCAGCAATGTACTAGCAATGTACAAGCAATGTACCAACAATGTATCAGCAATGTACCAGCAATGTACAAGCAATGTATCAGCAATGTACAAGCAATGTATCAGCAATGTACCAGCAGTGTACCAGCAATGTACCAGCAATGTACCAGCAATGTATCAGCTGTGTGACAGTAATGAGTAATGTACCAGCAATGTACTTCATGATGTTACATAGGTATATCCCAAAAAAACACAGGTCAATTGAGAACATCGTTCCGCTGTAACAAGTCAGCAAAATAAGCTGGGGTCTGTGTCCTTTGTAAAATGTGCAAACGTAAGGAATGTGTGGTGATCAAGAGTTTTATCCAAAATCCTTTCAACCGTTAACATAATCAAACTAACAATGAGTAGGCATCGTTTAATCATACACTTAGTTTTATTTAGCAGTCAAACTGTTGTCCATGGACTTGTATACAAGCAGACAACACAAGGCTGTCATGGCGATGGGACATCCGTGACATCATCAGGTGGATTCACTGAACCCGCAGCGCCAATCGATCTTCAACAAATCGATTAATATAATGACCATGGCACTGTTGCCCTGGACAGTGTGAAATAACAACACTGGCCTGTCCACCTACTTACCTCCCTTGTCCATCACAGTGACCAGTTGCTAATTGGCCCTCTCATGTGTCTGTCAACATGTTCTCAAGAGACACTCGGAATAATACAAGCTAATACTGTCCAACATGATTGTATTTAGCTAACACTTGTCTGAGCGAGTGGTCTTTGTCAGTGGAGACTTGTAGTGTCGGTTGGGTTAAACACTCACTCAAATCAAGCATTCTGGCTTCAGAAATACCAATTATGATTAAGAAACCTGGGATGCATGTTCCTGTAAGTAAATATTGAAAAATTGTAATGACACCTCGAGTGTCTGTGTTGAATTAATCATAGCTGATGAATACTTGGTGCTACAAGAGAGTGTTTGTCACATGGGGGCGTTGAGACAGCTTTCTGGTATAAACGTTCCCATCTCATACCGAAGGCTGCGTTCGATTCCCAACACTGGTACAATTTGTGAAGCTCATTTCTGATGTCCCCAGCAGTGATATTCCTGGAATAATTTGTGAAGTGACGTGTGAAGTGAGGTGAATTTTGGGATTAACGTCGGATTGAAGACCACGGCACTTGTATGGCAGCATACATGTATTGCAGGAATAGTGCGCAGTTAAACAAGCAAGATTTAAATAAACATCAGGATAGGGACATATTTATTGTTTAAACATCATATTATGACAGATGGTATTCAAGGGTAGACGTTCGCGTGATACAGCTTCACTATTGATGATATTTTTTTACACAGTCACTTACTCACTAACTCACTGTACATTCATTCAACAATCACTTAGGGACAGATGGATCCGCGCACGGCTCGTTTGGCCATTCTGTGTTCACTGTGATATTCTATTTATCACCAAGTCGTATATGAATACAGTGATGAAAATGTTGTTTTTTCAACTGCACTTTTTTTTCCATCAGGAATATCTTGCATAAATTTCAACTGCCAATCACTGTCGTTGTAGGGAAATGTACGACATATTAATAAAAAATACAAACCAGTTCAGAGATAACGCTGACGTTTTGTTCAGAATATTGGCAGACTGCACGTGATTCTCGCCTTTGGGCAAGTCTTCACACAGAACACCTGCGTGTTGTTTGTTTCCTGGGCTCCATTCACAAAGCGACTGAAGTGCTAGGGCTGTCGTAATTCCTACACTCAAACATTGACCCGACAGTCAAATCGTTGATACTATCTTCTGAAACGGGCCCGTGTCAGTAAAATCAATTTCGTGCTCGGAAAATTTATTTTAGAAGTTGGACTTTTGATGGCAGCATACATGTGCGTCCTCCTAGGAATACAAACCAAAAGGTTTAAATGAATAGTTTTATTTGATGATTCAAGTGGCAAGTCATGATTCAAGTGACATGTCATAATCCACTTGAATTAGAAAGTATATTTTAGATCAATCGCATCACAGAATGTGCCCTTCATCGGCCCCGGCCTGTTGAAGCGGGACACACAAAAAAAGTCGAGAACAGTGTACCCTTTCTCTCCGAATTTCATCTGATAAGGCAGCAACCATTCCATTGTCAAGGAATGGGTTTAGGGGTTTTGTTGAGGATGTTTTTTTACATCTTTACGAGTTCTTTGCTTTTTCCAACATAAACGAGTGCTGAATTATTATTTCAGTTACATAAATAACGAACCATATTCTTTGGAAACTTGTCTGCGAGAAAATGGCACATTATTACAGTTTTTTGTGAACGAATTAATTTCCCACTGCCCGTGTGGGCGCGCACTTGTTTCTACAGGCATCATAACCTATGCTGGTCGTAAGAAGCGACAACATTGGATCAGACCCAGTGACGTGGATGATTGCGTGTCACTGTTTCTCATGATATCAACCACTACCTGGTCGTCTGTCTCGGGTTCCATTGTTTACAGGTCGAAGTGATATTGCCGGGACATTGGTGTGGATGGCATTAACCAACATTTAGTTACTCACTCATTTGAAACGAGTTTGTATGAGTGAGTGTGTGAGTGAGTGTGTGAGTGAGTGTGTGAATACATTTCTGTTTTGTAACTGCAATATCACGGTCGGAGATACAATGTGCCAACGTTGAGAATCGAACCCAGGTTTTCAGCAAAACGAGTGAACACCTAACCACTATCCCTGCACGTGCGTCAGTAATACTTAATACCTTCTGAGGGGGAACAGGTGGTCCAGTCGTCTGAGACGCCGGTATTGACTATGCAGTTGCGTCCCTTGGACAGGCCAGTAACAACTGATCGTTAGGTTCGAATCCCGGCTCGCCCAGATTATATTTCTATGTTGGTCAGCAACATATCCTTGCATTACTTCGGGCTTTCCTCCCACATTAACCTGACTCGCCGTGACAGAACTTGAATACTCTTTAAACGGTGTGGAACCCACCTCACGCACTCACTGTCTTATTCTTGCAGAATTTGTCAACGTGATTACATTTTCCCATCTTTACAATTTCTGAACTTTGACCACCGCTTTAATTCCGAGTAGACATTAATGGAGTACGTCCATGAATCTTGACCCCACTTTTCACATCGGCGGTCGTATTTTATCCTGATTGTTAGGTTCGAATCCTGGCACGCCTTGATTATATTTCTATGTTGGTCATCAACATACCCGTGCAAACTAATGACACCTGCATTACGTCGGGCTTTCCTTTTACATTGAGAGCTGACACGACGTAACCGAACTTGAATACTGTTTATGAAGGTGTTGAACCCAACTCACTCACACACTGTCTTATTCTTGCAGAATTTGTCAACGTGATTACATTTTCCCATCTTTACAATTTCTGAACTTTGACCACCGCTTTAATTCCGAGTAGACATTAATGGAGTACGTCCATGAATCTTGAGCCCACTCTTCACATCGGTGGTCGTATTTCATCTTGATCGCTGAGCGAACATGCGAAGTTAACTCAATTTCGAGACAACCATCAGACGCTTAATTTCAGATTGAAATGCTTTTTATTCTCATCGTCAGCTGATTTGTTTAAATCGACGTGCAATTGTAACCCGGGGTCTTGTGATTGAATGTTCTGTCATTCGATCTGATTGATCACAGTGGATTTGTAACCACATGTTATCTGAACTAAATCACGAATGTGGGAGATCATGTGATTTGAAGCCAAATATCGTAACATATTGGGGACCTGGTAGTGATTTCCATTCATAGATGTAAAGATCCAACTAATGAACACGCAGATCAGATTGCTGCTCACATGTCCGTATATTCTTGTTGTCATAGTTTCGTTCTGATGTTCCCATCGAACAAGCGAGTCATCTGAACGCCGCTTGGAACAGTTTCTTTGTATGGTGTGTAATGCAGCACTCATCAATATCCCATGTATATGACGGTGGTCTGTAAATAATCGAGGCTGAACCAGATAATACATTGATTGACATCATGAGCCTCGATACACGTATTTGGGATACGATGACATACATCAATCAAGTCGGCGAGCCTGATCACCCGATCCCGTTAGTTGACCCTTACAAGCATAGATTGCTGAAGAAAGATTCTATCCCGGGCCTCTACACACAGAACAGATTTAGGAGTGGCTTGTCATACGTACGTTCTGATGTTCCTGTCGAACAATCGAGTCATTTGAACGCCGTTTGGAACAGTGTTTCAGTTTTGAAACTGACGGCCAAACAGAAAGTATACACCCATGTTCGATGGTGGCTAAAAATGAAACAAATCAGTAATATTTATTCGATGGTGATGTGTTTGAAAAAGGTATCATAGTTGTGTTTTGTACCTTAAGTTTGCTGTGTTTCGGCAACTGTTTTCATCCTTGTAATCTTTTGATTGTTTGGTCAAATTTAATTTTCAATTGTATAATTTCTTTTCCCTTTAAATTTTAATGATATTTAAGTTCAAAATAAGAGAAACCTTGTTGGCACCCCAGTGAAAATTAAACTGGTTTCAAGCTTGGCATTATTATCCAGCCAGCGATGGCCAAAATATATGCAAATCCGTACCATGTCCATATATAGCATTCTTAATAACGAACGTATTACGATCCAAATATGAGAAAATGCTCCGAGTTTGTACATTCGCTATCAGTGACGAATGTCAGAGTGTTTCAATCCCAGACGAGGACAAGTCGGCCAACGCCTCTGTACTCAATTATGTAAACAGGAGACCAGTAAAGGATAGAATTTGGCCCCAATTTATTTCTTGTAGTAGATAAATCGAGAAAACACTTTCCATATCAAATAGAAATCTCTGCATAAAGCAGAGTTGATTTTACAATACCGACTATATCATGAGCATGTGTTCAGAATCAGTATCAAATACTATCAAAAGGTGAGTGTATCCTGCCCCAACGCCAGCACCCGTCACAAACACATGCAAGGCATTTTTGTCACTGATGTGTCAAATTTGGAAATGTCCTCCATATGTCTACCATCAAACTTTTTAAAAGCTTTACTGTGGCCTTGAATGTTATAAGCTTGATCAAGGATCTTCTGAGCAAGTGTCGTGTGACGCTCTTTGAAATCTTGTTAGAAAGAGCTGGCTCGATTGTCTCTCAAAAGTTTATTAATGTAAACTCCAAAGGCTGGAACTGCTGCAATATTGTTCAACATGACAGGAAAGTTGACTATTGGAACGTTGAAGTCACCCCTCTTGCCATACAGTCTTGTGGAGAGAGTTTTGTCACTCTGAATTATTATGCATAGATCTAAATACAGAATGAGTAAAATGGATCGGTTGCATATTCCCGAGGCAAGTGTGTCCGCTAGACTTGTATAAAACTTTTTTTCGATCTAGGCTTTGACAAAGGCCAGTGGACTCTCTCAGATGTTTATCTCGTTGGTTAAAACAACGAGCATGGATATGGTGCTGACAAAAGTGGAAACAATCAGTGTTAATCGGGATTCGAACCTTGTTTCAATGTTAACATTTGGTTGGTACATTGAACAACATTGTGCCAACTGGGGATAGGCCCCCTCAACAAGTACGTGTTATGTTTGTAAAATAGTTAGACTTGTGGACAGTTGTTCCAGAAATGTACCAAACAGTGTACCAGCAATGTGACAGCAATGTACCAGCAATGTACCAGCAATGTACCAGCAATGTGACAGCAATGTACCAGCAATGTACCAGCAATGTACCAGCAATGTATCAGCAATGTACCAGCAATGTACTAGCAATGTATCAGCAATGTACCAACAGTGTACCAGCAATGTACCAGCTATGTACCAGCACTGTACCAGCAATGTATCAGGAATGTACCAGCAATGTATCAGCAATGTACCAGCAATGTACCAGCTGTGTGACAGTAATGAGTAATGTATCAGCAATGTACTTATGTAAATATTGTATAGAAAATCGTATATCTTTTACTGAAGATGAATTTCATGTTTTAATTGTATGTGAGCGTTATTCAGCACTAAGAAATATGTATCTTAAACAATATATCAAGTTTCAAACTGTCATCAGAAAACTTTGATGTTGTATATAACACATGTTTATATCTATATAAAGTCCAACTACTTCCTTGGCATGCGTAGTTCATGCAATCAACCAGTGTCTGTATTATGGGCCTCCTTACTGAATAAACTGTCTGTCATAGGTATATCAAAAAAAAAACATAAGTCAATTGAGAACATCGTTCCGCTGTAACAAGTCAGCAAAATATGCTGGGGTCTGTTTCCTTTGTAAAATGTACAAACGCAAGGAACGTGAGGTGATCAAGAGTTTTATCCAAAATCCTTTCATCCGTTAACATAATCAAACTAACAATGAGTAGGCATCGTTTAATCATACACTTAGTTTTATTTAGCAGTCAAACTGTTGTCAGTTTCTATACAATACACCATGAACTAGCCTACAAGCAGACAACACAAGGCTGTCATGGCGATGGGACATCCGTGACATCACCAAGTGGATTCACTGAACCCGCAGCGCCAATTGATCTTCAACAAATCGATTAATATAATGACCATGGCACTGTTGCCCTGGACAGTGTGAAATAACAACACTGGCCTGTCCACCTACTTACCTCCCTTGTCCATCACAGTGACCAGTTGCTAATTGGCCCTCTCATGTGTCTGTCAACATGTTCTCAAGAGACACTCGGAATAATACAAGCTAATACTGTCCAACTTGATTGTATTTAGCTAACACTTGTCTGAGCGAGTGGTCTTTGTCAGTGGAGACTTGTAGTGTCGGTTGGGTTAAACACTCACTCAAATCAAGCATTCTGGCTTCAGAAATACCAATTATGATTAAGAAACCTGGGATGCATGTTCCTGTAAGTAAATATTGAAAAATTGTAATGACACCTCGAGTGTCTGTGTTGAATTAATCATAGCTGATGAATACTTGGTGCTACAAGAGAGTGTTTGCCACATGGGGGCGTTGAGACAGCCTCGTGGTATAAGCGTTCCCGCCTCATTACGAAGGCTGCGTTCGATTCCCAACACTGGTACAATTTGTGAAGCTCATTTCTGATGTCCCCAGCAGTGATATTCCTGGAATAATTTGTGAAGTGACGTGTGAAGTGAGGTGAATTTTGGGATTAACGTCGGGTTGAAAACCACGGCACTTGTATGGCAGCATACATGTATTGCAGGAATAGTGCGCAGTTAAACAAGCAAGATTTAAATAAACATCAGGATAGGGACATATTTATTGTTTAAACATCATATTATGACAGATGGTATTCAAGGGTAGACGTTCGCGTGATACAGCTTCACTATTGATGATATCTTTTCACACAGTCACTTACTCACTAACTCACTGTACATTCATTCAACATTCACTTAGGGACAGATGAATCCGCGCACGGCTCGTTTGGCCATTCTGTGTTCAATGTGATATTCTATTTATCACCAAGTCGTATATGAATACACATTTTATCTGATAGAGTGCTAAAAATGTTGTTTTTTTCAACTGCGCTTTTTTTTCGTCAGGAATATCTTGCATAAATTTCAACTGCCAATCACTGTCGTTGTAGGGAAATGTACGACATATCATTATTATAAAAACACAAACCAGTTCAGAGATAACGCTGACGTTTTGTTTGGAATATTGGCAGACGGCACGTGATTCTCGCCTTCAGGCAAGTCTTCACACGGAACACCTGCGTGCTGTTTGTTTCCCGGGCCCCATTCACAAAGCGACTCAAGTGCTAGGGCTGTCGTAATTCCTACACTCAAACATTGACCCGACAGTCAAATCGTTGATACTAGAAGTTGGACTTTTGATGGCAGCGTACATGTGCGTCCTCCTAGGAATACAAACCAAAAGGTTTTAATGAATAGTTTTATTTGATGATTCGAGTGGCAAGTCATGATTCAAGTGACATGTCATAATCCACGTGAATTAGAAAGTATATTTCAGATCAATCGCATCCCAGAATTTGTCCCTCCATTGGCCCCGGCCTGTTCAAGCCGGACTCACAAAAAAGGTCGAGAACAGTGTACCCTTTCTCTCCAAATTTCATCTGATAAGGCAGCAACCATTCCATTGTCAAGGAATGGGTTTAGGGGTTTTGTTGGGGATGATTTTTTACATCTTTACGAGTTCTTTGTTTTCTTCCAACATAAACGGGTGCTGAATTATTATTTCAGTTACATAAATAACGAACCATATTCTTTGGAAACTTGTCTGCGAGAAAATGGCACATTATTACAGTTTTTTTGTGAACGAATTAATTTCCCACTGCCCGTTTGGGCGAGCACTTGTTTCTACAGGCATCATAACCTATGCTGGTCGTAAGAAGCGACAACATTGGCTCAGACCCAATGTTATTGTTTCTCATGATATCAACCACTACCTGGTCGTCTGGCTCGAAATCCGTTGTTTACAGGGCGAAGTGATATTGCCGGGACATTGGTGTGGATGGCATTAACCAACATTTAGTCACTCTCCCATTGGAAACGAGTTTGTATGAGTGAGTGTGTGAGTGAGTGTGTGAATATATTTCTGTTTTGCAACTGCAATATCACGGTGGGAGATACAAACAATGTGCCAACGTTGAGAATCGAACCCAGGTTTTCAGCAAAACGAGTGAACACTTAACCACTGTCCCTGCACGTGCGCCAGTAATACTTAATACCTTCTGAGGGGGAACAGGTGGTCCAGTCGTCTGAGACGCCGGTTTTGACTATGCAGTTGCGTCCCTTGGACAGGCCAGTAACAACTGATCGTTAGGTTCGAATCCCGGCTCGCCCAGATTACATTTCTATGTTGGTCAGCAACATAACCTTGCATTACTTCGGGCTTTCCTCCCACATTAAGCAGACTCGCCGTGACAGAACTTGAATACTGTTTAAACGGTGTGGAACCCACCTCACTCACACACTGTCTTATTCTTGCAGAATTTGTCAACGTGATTACATTTTCCCATCTTTACAATTTCTGAACTTTGACCACCGCTTTAATTCCGAGTAGACATTAATGGAGTACGTCCATGAATCTTGACCCCCTTTTCACATCGGCGGTCGTATTTCATCTTGATCGCTGAGCGAACATGCGAAGTTAACTCAATTTCGAGCCAACCATCAGATGCTTAATTTCAGATTGAAATGCTTTTTATTCTCATCGTCAGTTGATTTGTTTAAATCGATGTGCAATTGTAGCCCGGGGTCTTGTGATTGAATGTTCTGTCATTCGATCTGATTGATCACAGTGGATTTGTAACCACATGCTTTCTTAACTAAATCACGGATGTGGGAGCTCAAGCCATTTGACTCTAAATATCGTAACATGTGGGGGACCTGGTAGCGATTTCCATTCAAAGACGTTAAAGATCCAACTAATGAACACGCAGATCGAATTGCTGCTCACATGGTCGTATATTCTTGTAAACAGACTTGTAGTGGGTAGTCATACTTTCGTTCTGATGTTCCCATTGAACAGGCAAGTCATCTGAACATCGCTTGGACCAGTTTCTTTGTTTGTTTGCATGTTATTGAACCCAGCATTCACAAATAGTCCACGTATGTCACGGTTGGCTGTAAATAATTGATTCTGGACCAGATAATACAGTGATTGACATCATGAGCCTCGATATACGTATTTGGGATACGATGACATACATCAACCAAGTCGGCGAGCCTGATCACCCGATCCCGTTAGTTGACCCTTACAAGCATAGATTGCTGAAGAAAGATTCTATCCCGGGCCTTAGAACGTTCTTGTGAACAGATTTAGGAGTGGCTTGTCATACGTATGTTCTGATGTTCCTGTCGAACAAGCGAGTCATTTGAACGTCTTTTGGAACAGTGTTTCCGTTTTGAAACTGACAGCCAATATTTTGATTGTTTGGTCAAATCCAATTTTCAATTGTATACTTTCTTTTCCCTGCAACTTTTAACGATATTAAAGTCAGGGATAGAATTTGCCCCCACTTTATTTCTTGTAGTAGATAAAGCGAAAATCCTTTCCACATCAAATAGAAATCTCTGCATAAACAGGATATACGAAGTAAACACATGACATTGTTTAAATGATAATGTTGATACATTGAACAATATTGATTCAACATTTTTTCTGCCCGTTGGGGTTAGGCCCCCTCAACAAGTACGTGTTTGTAAAATAGTTAAACTTGTGGACAGTTGTTCCAGAAATGTACCAGCAATGTGACAGCAAAGTGACAGCAATGTACCAGCAATGAGACAACAATGTACCAGCAGTATACCAGCAATGTACCAGCAATGTATCAGCAATGTGACAGCAATGTACCAGCAATGTATCAGCAATGTATCAGCAATGTATCAGCAATGTACCAGCAATGTATCAGCAATGGACGAGCAATGTACCAGCAGTATACGAATAGATTACCAACAATGTTCCAGCAATGAGGTGTCTTCCTATCTTCACACAGAGACGTATCGTATCGCAGAAAAAGATCTGTTTTAATGAGATTACTGCATCATCCTCTCAAACTTGAATCATTTATATCAACATTTCTGACACTCTAACTCAACTTTATGTCAATCATCAAGTTGCTTTGAAATCTTTTGAAGTGTTGATTCAACCATTTGATTACACTCTCCATCCCTACCATCGATTAGACGAGAGATCCCTGGTTTCATATCCTGTCATAAGATCCACGACCTTATCTCAGAACAAATTACGACATCGTCGACGGTAATATATCTGTCTCCGCATCCCATCAAACATCGACGTCATTGCATGACGTTTTTTCCGTCAACATTAAGATTCTGATAAAGCTCACAGTAACATGTATTGTAGTGCTTGCCTTCTGCTTCAACCTGTCAACGCAATAAATTGCAATTTGATTTTCCGAGCACATCAAGGCTTTACATAATCGATTGCATGTAAGGCGATTATAATGATTGATATGGGGAAAAAGTCTTCCAATTGCTCCTTGTCCAACAGTAAAGAGATTAAGCCAAACACGTAAAAAAAGCTTTGTGAAATATGCGATGCTATGGGTTTTTGCCTCCTTAAATTGCAAAAACTTAAAGGTCAGAGAATTGGAGGTTGTCTTATCTGTCACTCAGGATAATCCCAGAGAAAGTTTATCAGTGAAATGTTGGGTAAGGATGTCGTAAACGTGCACAGATGGCTGTCCAGCCTTGGGATGGCCACACGTGGTCTACATCTTGCTGTCCCTTGAGTGGCACCCGAATGTTCTTGAAATATTGACCTGTTTCGTCCCCGTCATCGCCATTCCAAGACCAATCTCACTCACTGAGGGATCAGAGGTTCTGTGACGAGGCAGATTGGATCTGATACTAGCCGAGAGCGCAGAACGTTGCTCATACTTTCTGTCACTGGTCTGAGACTCGACTATTTACAAACCCCAGTGACATCGGGCATCATGTGATATCGGCTCTCATAATAACTGGGGCGATAACCTCCTGGATGTCACAGGGACACATTTCCCTCCTTATGAACTCTCACTTTGAATAACATTCAAAATACATCATGCACATTCATAAACTTGACAGTTTGGAATTCTATGGGAAATCCTCGGAAATGTGATATCATCCACTGTAATTTTGAAGAAAGCAACATTTCGGAAAACGACCTGCACCAATCAAGACTGTTATCATTGAGACGGATTATACTCTGGCGTAGACGTTCGTATTTACAATCAGTTTTCTAACGCAATGACCCCCGCACGATGACAACGCGATCGGAGCTTTTATGCGAATGCAAAAAGCTCCACTTGGGTTAATTGTCGACCCAAACAAAGTAAGTGTTTCAGAACATACTGGAACAATCAAGTCGACGGACGCCTTTGGCGACCAAGGTGTGTGAGATTCTATGGGCGTGTAAAACTGTTATGCAAAATTCGGATGACTTGATATAGGCCAGGCTGTTTTTGGTGTCAGTTTGTCTGTCGTGTGTCTGTTAACAGGCGTTAAGCCCTGTAGTTGGTTGTCTGTCGTGTATCATCGTGTGGTAAATCTGGGTATCTGCATAATTACAACATGACTTATCCACCTGTGTCACTCTGTATTGATTAAGTAGCCTTTTGATTATGGATGTGACATCGACGTGAAGAATATTTCCATACTTACGTGATATTGGTGTCTAGATCATGAGTACTGGACCACATGGCTTGTACGGCATACAGAGGGACAGGAAGATTGTTCTATGCTGGCGAGAGTTTCAGGGAAGGTGTTCATATATCATGTTACGACCGATAGATTCATCGTGGGTATTTGTATAAAATGTTACGACCGACAGATTCGTGGTAGATATTTGTATATTATCTTACGGTCTTGAGTTTCCCGTATATATTAGAAAATCATATTGCAGCCGAGAGACTCATGTCAGGTATTAAAAATTGTATGTGACTGCCGAGAGATTCATGTTAGATATCTTAATGTCATGCTTTGGCCGAGAGATGCATGGTATGTCTTGTTGCGACCGACAGATTCTAGGTTGGCATTTGAATCATGTGACGATCGAGAGATTCCTGGTAGTTATTTAATGTAATGTTTCGTCAAGAGGTTCAAGGTTGACATTTGGATATCATGTTATGTCCATGAGATTCATTGTACGTATTTTTATACCATGCTTATAACATGATTTTGAGAATGACAGACTTTACACGATCTCCCAGACTTATTATACTTAGATTGAAATGCTTTTTATTCTCATCGTCAGTTGATTTGTTTAAATCAATGTGCAATTGTAGCCCGGGGTCTTGTGATTGAATGTTCTGTCATTCGATCTGATTGATCACAGTGGATTTGTAACCACATGTTATCTGAACTCAATCACGGATGTGGGAGCTCAAGCCATTTGCCTCTATATATCGTTACATGTGGGGGACCTGGTAGTGATTTCTATTTAAAGACGGTAAAGATCCAACTAATGAACATGCAGATCGAATTGCTGCTCACATCTCTGTATATTCTTGTAAACACTTGTGGTGGGTAGTTATACTTTCGTTCTGATGTTCCCATCGAACACATCTGAACACCGTTTCTTTGTTTGCATGTTATTGAACACAGCATTCATAAATAGTCCACGTATGTCACGGTGGGCTGTACATAATTGAGCCTGGACGTCACGGGTGAACAGATTTAGGAGTGGCTTGTCATACGTTTACGTTCTGATGTTCCTGTCGAACAAGCGATTCATTTGAACGCTGCTTGGATCAGTGTTTCAGTTTCAATACTGACGGCCAAAGAAAAAGTATACACCCACGTTCAATGGTAGCTAAAACGAAACAAATTATAAATATTTATTCGATGGTCATGTGTTTGATAGAGGTATCATAGTTGTGTTTTGTACCTTAAGTTTGCTGTGTTTCGGTGACTGTTTTCATCTTTTTTAATATTTCAATAACCCTTGTAATTGTTTGGTTAGAATCCAGTTTTCAAGTGTATACTTTCTTTGGCAGGCAATTTTTAACGACATGGACGTTTAATATTAGAGAACCTTGTTGGGATTAAAGTGAAACTTAAACTGGTTTCAAGCTTGGCGATATTTTCCAACAGGCAACGGTCAAAATATCTGCAAATACTTACTGTGTCCGGTTAAAGCCTTGGTGGGCATGGCGTTCTTAATTACGAACGTATTACGATCCAAATATGAGAAAATACTCCGATTTGTTTCATTTGCTATCAAGGACAAACGAATGACTGTATTTCAATCCAAGACTACGACAAGTAGGCCAACGCCTGTGTATTCGAGTATGTAAACAGTAAAAGTTAGAATTTTCCCCCACTTTATTTCTGGTAGTAGGAAATGAGTAAATTGGATCGGTTGCATATTCCCCAGGCAAGTGTGTCCGCTCGACTTGTATAAAACCTTTATGTAATCTAGGCTTTGATATATGCAAGTGGACACACTTAGATGTTTATCTCGTTGGTGAAACCAACAAGCACGAATATGGTGCTGACAAATCTGGAAACAGAATCGGGATTCGAACCTTCGATCATTAGTTTTTGCCACGCCTCAGGTACCTGACACAACGAATCAGGCAATTGGGATATTAGTGCCTCTGCTAGTCAAAGAAGAATGATGCATCCTGTTTCTTATTTAAATACCACAACCACAACCACAACCACAACCACATCTGTCTGTACAAGAGAGGGTCCACGGAAACTTGAGTGATGCGTTTGCTCAGAAGAATTTGTGCTCTTTCCATTGTGATCATAGGTACACAATCTCTGTAGCTCATGCATCAGACTCTAAGAACACTGTACAGCAAAATACATGGTGCTTTTTCAAGCTGAGACACGAGTCAGTCCAAATCAAGCCCCAATATATCAGGAACTATTTTTACCGTGTCAGTTAACGCGAGAGCAGACATAATTGAATCGCTGAGTGAGTGAGCAGGTCGGCACTACTTCCTTGGCACGAAATACTGGGGAAGATTAAGTTTCGGGCCCTGACAACTCATGCAAGGCTCAGATTTAGCTGGGTTTCGTTCTTCAAACACGACAGCCATTAATTATCGGCTATTCATTCACGCTATATTCAGGAACCTGTCGGCTATGCTTTTATTACGCTATCATGGTCTGACATATCAAACACTGGGTTGGGCTTGATTCAAATACACACAAAGTGCACCAATAATGGCAAATACCGGCTAAGTTCAAATAAATGTCTGCAAGAGAAATAAGCAAATTGTCTGGACCGCCCAAGCTGAATGGGAATGAAGCTCCTTATCTTGGCGAATGTTAGAATGGCGAATCATTAGTCACGCCAAGAACGAAGTGTGTGTTCGGAAACACAAGATGTAAGCACAATCTGGAAACAGTTGTTGGGCGTGTTATGACAGACTTCTGTGAACTTTTGTGTTAATATAATATATACACTACCAGAAACTGTTGTATACACAGTATATATAGAGACTTGGCAACTGGTCTTTATATAAATTAATATACCCTTGTAGACTATAAACAGGACAGACGAAGCAGTCACATGACATTGTTTCAATTTTAACATTTGGTTGGTACATTGAACAATATTGTGCCAACTGGGGATAGACCCCCTCAAAAAGTATGTGTTATGTTTGTAAAATAGTTAGACTTGTGGACAGTTGTTCCAGAAATGTACCAGTAGTGTACAAGCAATGTGACAGCTGTGTACCAGCAATGTACAAGCAATGTATCAGCATTGTACAAGCAATGTATCAGCAATGTACTAGGTATGTATCAGCAATGTATCAGCAATGTACCAGCAATGTACCAGCAATGTATCAGCAATGTACAAGCAATGTATCAGCAATGTACCAGCAATGTACCAGCAATGTATCAGCAATGTATCAGCAGTGTACAAGCAATGTATCAGCAATGTACCAGCAATGTACTAGCAATGTATCAGCAATGTACCAGCAATGTACAAGCAATGTATCAGCAATGTACCAGCAATGTACAAGCAATGTATCAGCAATGTACCAGCAATGTATCAGCAATGTATCAGCAATGTACCAGCAATGTACCAGCAATGTACCAGCAATGTACCAGCAGTGTACCAGATGTGTCCCAGCAATGTATCAGCAATGTACTAGCAATGTACCAGCAACGTACCAGCAGTGTACCAGCAATGTCCCAGCAATGTACCAGCAGTGTACCAGCAATATACCAGCAATGTACCAGCAATGTATCAGCAATGTACCAGCAATGTACCAGCAATGTACAAGCAATGTACCAGCAGTGTACCAGCAATGTACCAGCAATGTATCAGCAATGTACCAGCAATGTGACAGCAATGTATCAGCAATGTACCAGCAATGTATCAGCAATGTACCAGCAATGTACCAGCAATGTACCAGCAATGTACCAGCAATGTACAAGCAATGTACCAGCAGTGTACCAGCAATGTACCAGCAATGTACCAGCTGTGTGACAGTAATGAGTAATGTACCAGTAATGTACCAGTAATGTACCAGTAATGTACCAGCAATGTACTTATGTAAATATTGTATAGAAAATGGTATATCTTTTATTGAAGATGGATTTTATGTTTTACTTTTATGTGAGCGTTACTCAGCCCTAAGAAATACGTATCTTAAACAATATATCAAGTTTCAAACTGTCATCAGAAAACTTTGATGTTGTAACACATGTTTATATCTATATAAAGTCCAACGGCTAAGAGAAACTTAAATCGACTACTTCCTTGGCATGCGTAGTTCATGCAATCAACCAGTGTCTGTATTATGGGCCTCCTTACTGAAAAAACTGTCTGTCATAGGTATATCCAAAAAAAAACATAAGTCAATTGAGAACATCGTTCCGCTGTAACAAGTCAGCAAAATATGCTGGGGTCTGTGTCCTTTGTAAAATGTACAAACGTAAGGAACGTGAGGTGATCAAGTGTTTTATCCAAAATCCTTTCATCCGTTAACATAATCAAACTAACAATGAGTAGGCATCGTTTAATCATACACTTAGTTTTATTTAGCAGTCAAACTGTTGTCAGTTTCGATACAATACACCATGAACTAGCCTACAAGCAGACAACACAAGGCTGTCATGGCGATGGGACATCCGTGACATCACCAGGCGGATTTACTGAACCCGCAGCGCCAATCGATCTTCAACAAATCGATTAATATAATGACCATGGCACTGTTGCCCTGGACAGTGTGAAATAACAACACTGGCCTGTCCACCTACTTACCTCTCTTGTCCATCACAGTGACCAGTTGCTAATTGGCCCTCTCATGTGTCTGTCAACATGTTCTCAAGAGACACTCGGAATAATACAAGCTAATGCGGTCTAACATGATTGTATTTAGCTAACACTTGTCTGAGCGAGTGGTCTTTGTCAGTGGAGACTTGTAGTGTCGGTTGGGTTAAACACTCACTCAAATCAAGCATTCTGGCTTCAGAAATACCAATTATGATTAAGAAACCTGGGATGCATGTTCCTGTAAGTAAATATTGAAATATTGTAATGACACCTCGAGTGTCTGTGTTGAATTAATCATAGCTGATGAATACTTGGTGCTACAAGAGAGTGTTTGCCACATGGGGGCGTTGAGACAGCCTCGTGGTATAAGCATTCCCGCCTCATTACGAAGGCTGCGTTCGATTCCCAACACTTGTACAATTTGTGAAGCTCATTTCTGATGTCCCCAGCAGTGATATTCCTGGAATAATTTGTGAAGTGACGTGTGAAGTGAGGTGAATTTTGGGATTAACGTCGGGTTGAAGACCACGGCACTTGTATGGCAGCATACATGTATTGCTGGAATAGTGCGCTGTTAAACAAGCAAGATTTAAATACACATCAGGATAGGGACATATTTATTGTTTAAACATCATATTATGACAGATGGTATTCAAGGGTAGACGTTCGCGTGATTCAGCTTCACTATTGATGATATCTTTTTACACAGTCACTTACTCACTAACTCACTGTACATTCATTCAACATTCACTTAGGGACAGATGAATCCGCGCACGGCTCGTTTGGCCATTCTGTGCTCAATGTGATATTCTATTTATCACCAAGTCGTATATGAATACACATTTTATCTGATAGAGTGCTAAAAATGTTTTTTCAACTGCGCTTTTTTTTTCGTCAGGAATATCTGGCATAAATTTCAACTGCCAATCACTGTCGTTGTAGGGAAATGTACGACATATCATTATTATAAAAACACAAACCAGTTCAGAGATAACGCTGACGTTTTGTTTGGAATATTGGCAGACGGCACGTGATTCTCGCCTTTGGGCAAGTCTTCACACGGAACACCTGCGTGCTGTTTGTTTCCCGGGCTCCATTCACAAGGCGACTCAAGTGCTAGGGCTGTCGTAATTCCTACACTCAAACATTGACCCAACAGTCAAATCGTTGATACTAGAAGTTGGACTTTTGATGGCAGCGTACATGTGCATCCTCCTAGGAATACAAACCAAAAGGTTTTAATGAATAGTTTTATTTGATGATTCAAGTGGCAAGTCATGATTCAAGTGACATGTCATAATCCACGTGAAGTAGAAAGTATATTTCAGATCAATTGCATCCCAGAATTTGTCCCTCCATCGGCCACAGCCTGTTCAAGCCGGACACACAAAAAAGGTCGAGAACAGTGTACCCTTTCTCTCCAAATTTCATCTGATAAGGCAGCAACCATTCCATTGTCAAGGAATGGGTTTAGGGGTTTTGTTGGGGATGATTTTTTACATCTTTACGAGTTCTTTGTTTTCTTCCAACATAAACGGGTGCTGAATTATTATTTCAGTTACATAAATAACGAACCATATTCTTTAGAAACTTGTCTGCGAGAAAACGGCACATTATTACATTTTTTTTGAACGCATTAATTCCCCACTGTCCGTGTGGGAACGCACTTGTTTGTAAAAGCCCGATAACCTATGCTGGTCGTAATCAGTGGATCAGACTCAGCGACGTGGATGATTGCGTGTTATTGTTGCTCATGATATCAACCACTACCTGGTCGTCTGTCTCGGAATCCGTTGTTTACAGGCCGAAGTGATATTGCCGGAATATTGTTGTGGATGGCATTAGCCAACATTTAGTCACTCACCCATTGGAAACGAGTTTGTATGAGTGAGTGTGTGAGTGAGTGTGTGAGTGAGTGTGTGAATATATTTCTGTTTTGCAACTGCAATATCACGGTCGGAGATACAAATAATGTGCCAACGTTGAGAATCGAACCCAGGTTTTCAGCAAAACGAGTGAACACTTAACCACTGTCCCTGCACGTGCGTCAGTAATACTTAATACCTTCTGAGGGGGAACAGGTGGTCCAGTCGTCTGAGACGCCGGTATTGACTAGGCAGGTGCGTCTCCTTGGACAGGCCAGTAACAACTGATCGTTAGGTTCGAATCCCGGCTCGCCCAGATTATATTTCTATGTTGGTCAGCAACATACCCTTGCATTACTTCGGGTTTTCCTCCCACATTAAGCAGACTCGCCGTGACAGAACTTGAATACTGTTTAAACGGTGTGGAACCCACCTCACGCACTCACTGTCTTATTCTTGCAGAATTTGTCAACGTGATTACATTTTCCCATCTTTACAATTTCTGAAATTTGACCACCGCTTTAATTCCGAGCAGACATTAATGGAGTACGTCCATGAATCTTGACCCCACCTTTCACATCGGCGGTCGTATTTCATCTTGATCGCTGAGCGAACATGCGAAGTTAACGCAAAATTTCGAGCCAACCATCAGATGCTTAATTTCAGATTGAAATGCTTTTTATTCTCATCGTCAGTTGATTTGTTTAAATCAATGTGCAATTGTAGCCCGGGGTCTTGTGATTGAATGTTCTGTCATTCGATCTGATTGATCACAGTGGATTTGTAACCACATGCTTTCTTAACTAAATCACGGATGTGGGAGCTCAAGCCAATTGACTCTAAATATCGTAACATGTGGGGGACCTGGTAGCGATTTCCATTCAAAGACGTTAAAGATCCAACTAATGAACATGCAGATCGAATTGCTGCTCACATGATCGTATATTCTTGTAAACAGACTTGTAGTGGGTAGTCATACTTTTGTTCTGATGTTCCCATTGAACAGGCAAGTCATCTCCACACCGCTTGGACCAGTTTCTTTGTTTGTTTGCATGTTATTGAACGCAGCATTCATAAATAGTCCATGTATATGACGGCGGGCTGTAAATAATTGATTCTGGACCAGATAATACAGTGATTGACATCATGAGCCTCGATATACGTATTTGGGATACGATGACATACATCAACCAAATCGGCGAGCCTGACCACCCGATCCCGTTAGTTGACCCTTACAAGCATAGATTGCTGAAGAAAGATTCTATCCCGGGCCTTAGAACGTTCTTGTGAACAGATTTAGGAGTGGCTTGTCATACGTACGTTCTGATGTTCCTGTCGAACAAGCGAGTCATTTGAACGTCGTTTGGAACAGTGTTTCAGTTTTGAAACTGACGGCCAAACAGAAAGTATACACCCATGTTCGATGGTGGCTAAAAATGAAACAAATCAGAAATATTTATTCGATGGTGATGTGTTTGATAAAGGTATCATAGTTGTGTTTTGTTCCTCAAGTTTGCGGTGTTTCGGCGACTGTTTTCATCCTTGTAATCTTTTGATTGTTTGGTCAAATCCAATTTTCAATTGTATACTTTCTTTTCCCTGCATATTTTAACGATATTAAAGTCAGGGATAGAATTTGCCCCCTCTTTATTTCTTGTAGTAGATAAACATGGGACCATATGGTAAAAATCAAAATGGGAAAATGCATTTGACATTTGTGTCACTGATGAGTCAAATTTGGAAATGTCCTCCACATGTCTACCATACAACTTTTTAAAAGCTTTACTGAGGCAGTGAATGTTGTAACCTTGATCAAACAACATCAGAGCAAGGGTCGTATGACACTCTTTGAAACCTTGGCAGAAAGAGCATGCTCGATTGTATCTCGATTGTTAACACCAAAGGAAAGTTGACTTTTGGAAAGTTGAAGTCATCCATCTTGTCATACAGTCTTTTGGAGAGTCTTTTGTCACTCTGAATCTTTATGCATAGATCTAAATATAGTAATTAGTCAATCGGATCGGTTTCATATTCCCAAGGAAAGTGTGTTCGCTAAACTAAAACAACGAGCATGAATATGGTGCTGACAAACCTTGAACCAGAATCGGGATTCGAACCTTCGATCATTAGTTTTTTGCCACGCCTCAGGTATGCAACACAACGCACCAGGCAATTGGGATATTAGTGCCTCTGCTAGTCAAAGAAGAATGATGCATCCTGTTTCTTATTTAAATACCACAACCACAACCACAACCACAACCACAACCACAACCACATCTGTCTGTACAAGAGAGGGTCCACGGAAACTTGAGTGATGCGTTTGGTCAAAAAATTCGTGTTCCTTCCATTGTGATCATAGGTACACAATCTCTGTAGCTCATGCATCAGACTCTAAGAACACTGTACAGCAAAATACATGGTGCTTTTTCAAGCTGAGAGTCAGGCAAAAGTGAGCCCCAATATATCAGGAACTATTTTTTCCATGTCACTTAATGCGGGAGCAGACATAATTGAATCGCTGAGTGAGTGAGCAGGTCGGCACTACTTCCTTGGCACGAAATACTGGGGAAGATTTAGTTTCGGGTCCTGACAACTCATGCAAGCTCAGATTTAGCTGGGTTCCGTTCTTCAAACACGACAGCTATTAATTATCGGCTATTCATTCACGCTATATTCAGGAACCTGTCGGCCCTGCTTTTATTATGCTATCATGGTCTGACATATCAAACACTGGGTTGGACTTGAGTCAAATACACACATAAAGTGCATCAATAATGGCAAATACCGGCTTAGTTCAAATAAATGTCTGCGAGTGAAATACGCAATTGTCTGGACCGCCCACGCTGAATGGGAATGAAGCTCCTTATCTTCCATCCTTGGCTTGGCGAATGTCAGAATGGCGAATCATTAGTCACGCCAAGAACGAATTGTGTGTTTGGGAACACAAGATGTAAGCACAAACTGGAAACAGTTGTTGGGCGTGTTATGACAGACTTCTGTGAACTTTTGTGTTAATATAATATATACACTACCAGAAACTGTTGTATACACAGGATATATAGAGACTTGGCAACTAGTCTTTATATCAATTAATAGACCCTTGTAGACTATAAACAGGACAGACGAAGCAGTCACATGAGATTGTTTCAATGTTGACATTTGCTTGGTACATTGAACAATATTGTGCCAACTGGGGATAGACCCCCTCAACTAGTAAGTGTTATGTTTGTAAAATAGTTAGACTTGTGGACAGTTGTTCCAGAAATGTACCAGCAGTGTACCAGCAATGTGACAGCAATGTATCAGCAATGTATCAGCAGTGTACAAGCAATGTACCAGCAATGTACTAGCAATATACAAGCAATGTACCAGCAGTGTACCAGCAATGTACCAGCAATGTACAAGCAATGTACCAGCAATGTACCAGCAATGTACCAGCAATGTACCAGCAATGTACTAGCAATGTACTAGCAATGTACCAGCAATGTACTAGCAATGTACTAGCAATGTACAAGCAATGTACCAGCAATGTACTAGCAATGTACTAGCAATGTACCAGCAATGTACTAGCAATGTACTAGCAATGTACTAGCAATGTATCAGCAATGTACCAGCAGTGTACCAGCAATGTACAAGCAATGTACTAGCAATGTACTAGCAATGTATCAGCAGTGTACCAGCAATGTACCAGCAATGTACCAGCAATGTACAAGCAATGTACCAGCAATGTACCAGCAATGTACCAGCAGTGTACCAGCAATGTACCAGCAATGTACAAGCAATGTACCAGCAATGTACAAGCAATGTACCAGCAATGTACTAGCAATGTACTAGCAATGTACAAGCAATGTACCAGCAATGTACTAGCAATGTACTAGCAATGTACTAGCAATGTACAAGCAGTGTACAAGCAGTGTACCAGCAATGTACCAGCAATGTACTAGCAATGTACTAGCAATGTATCAGCAGTGTACCAGCAATGTACCAGCAATGTACAAGCAATGTACAAGCAATGTACAAGCAATGTACCAGCAATGTACCAGCAATGTACCAGCAATGTACAAGCAATGTACCAGCAATGTACTAGCAATGTACTAGCAATGTACTAGCAATGTATCAGCAATGTACCAGCAGTGTACCAGCAATGTGACAGCAATGTACCAGCAATGTACCAGCAATGTACCAGCAATGTACCAGCAATGTACAAGCAATTTACAAGCAATGTGACAGCAATGTACCAGCAATGTACTAGCAATGTATCAGCAATGTACCAGCAGTGTACCAGCAATGTACCAGCAATGTATCAGCAATGTACCAGCAATGTACCAGCTGTGTGACAGTAATGAGTAATGTACCAGCAATGTACTTATGTAAATATTGTATAGAAAATATTGAAGATGAATTTCATGTTTTACTTGTATGTGAGCGTTATTCAGCACTAAGAAATATGTATCTTAAACAATATATCAAGTTTCAAATTGTAACATCTTTTACTGAAATTATTTCATCAGAAAACTTTGATGTTGTATATAACACATGTTTATATCTATATAAAGTCCAACGGCTAAGAGAAACTTAAATCGACTACTTCCTTGGCATGCATAGTTCATGCAATCAACCAGTGTCTGTATTATGGGCCTCCTTACTGAAAAAACTGTCTGTCATAGGTATATCAAAAAAAAAAATATGTCAATTGAGAACATCGTTCCGCTGTAACAAGTCAGCAAAATAAGCTGGGGTCTGTGTCCTTTGTAAAGTGTACAAACGTAAGGAACGTGTGGTGATCAAGTGTTTTATCCAAAATCCATTCATCCGTTAACATAATCAAACTAACAATGAGTAGGCATCGTTTAATCATACACTTAGTTTTATTTAGCAGTCAAACTGTTGTCAGTTTCTATACAATACACCATGAACTAGCCTACAAGCAGACAACACAAGGCTGTCATGGCGATGGGACATCCGTGACATCACCAGGTGGATTTACTGAACCCGCAGCGCCAATCGATCTTCAACAAATCGATTAATATAATGACCATGGCACTGTTGCCCTGGACAGTGTGAAATAACAACACTGGCCTGTCCACCTACTTACCTCTCTTGTCCATCACAGTGACCAGTTGCTAATTGGCCCTCTCATGTGTCTGTCAACATGTTCTCAAGAGACACTCGGAATAATACAAGCTAATGCGGTCCAACATGATTGTATTTAGCTAACACTTGTCTGAGCGAGTGGTCTTTGTCAGTGGAGACTTGTAGTGTCGGTTGGGTTAAACACTCACTCAAATCAAGCATTCTGGCTTCAGAAATACCAATTATGATTAAGAAACCTGGGATGCATGTTCCTGTAAGTAAATATTGAAATATTGTAATGACACCTCGAGTGTCTGTGTTGAATTAATCATAGCTGATGAATACTTGGTGCTACAAGAGAGTGTTTGCCACATGGGGGCGTTGAGACAGCCTCGTGGTATAAGCGTTCCCGCCTCATTACGAAGGCTGCGTTCGATTCCCAACACTGGTACAATTTGTGAAGCTCATTTCTGATGTCCCCAGCAGTGATATTCCTGGAATAATTTGTGAAGTGACCTGTAAAGTGAAGTGAATATTGGGATTAACGTCGGGTTGAAGACCACGGCACTTGTATGGCAGCATACATGTATTGCTGGAATAGTGGCCTGTTAAACAAGCAAGATTTAAATAAACATCAGGATAGGGACATATTTATTGTTTAAACATCATATTATGACAGATGGTATTCAAGGGTAGACGTTCGCGTGATACAGCTTCACTATTGATGATATCTTTTTACACAGTCACTTACTCACTAACTCACTGTACATTCATTCAACATTCACTTAGGGACAGATGAATCCGCGCACGGCTCGTTTGGCCATTCTGTGTTCAATGTGATATTCTATTTATCACCAAGTCGTATATGAATACACATTTCATCTGATAGAGTGCTGAAAATGTTGTTTTTTCAACTGCGCTTTTTTTTTCCATCAGGAATATCTGGCATAAATTTCAACTGCCAATCACTGTCGTTGTAGGGAAATGTACGACATATTAATAAAAAAACACAAACCAGTTCAGAGATAACGCTGACGTTTTGTTTGGAATATTGGCAGACGGCACGTGATTCTCGCCTTTGGGCAAGTCTTCACACGGAACACCTGCGTGCTGTTTGTTTCCCGGGCTCCATTCACAAAGCGACTCAAGTGCTAGGGCTGTCGTAATTCCTACACTCAAACATTGACCCAACAGTCAAATCGTTGATACTATCTTCTGAAACGGGCCCGTGTCAGTAGAATCAATTTCGTGCTCGGAAGATTTATTTTAGAAGTTGGACTTTTGATGGCAGCGTACATGTGCATCCTCCTAGGAATACAAACCAAAAGGTTTAAATGAATAGTTTTATTTGATGATTCAAGTGGCAAGTCATGATTCAAGTGACATGTCATAATCCACGTGAATTAGAAAGTATATTTCAGATCAATCGCATCACAGAATTGGTGTCCCGCTGCCCGTGTGGAAACGCATTTGCTTGTAAAGGCGCCATAACCTATTCTGGTCGTAAGAAGCGACAACATTGGATCAGACTCAGTGACGTGGATGATTGCGTGTTATTGTTGCTCATGATATCAACCACTACCTGATCGTCTGTCTCGGAATCCGTTGTTTACAGGCCGAAGTGATATTGCCGGGACATTGGTGTGGATGGCATTAGCCAACATTTAGTCACTCACCCATTGGAAACGAGTTTGTATGAGTGAGTGTGTGAGTGAGTGTGTGAATATATTTCTGTTTTGCAACTGCAATATCACGGTCGGAGATACAAACAATGTGCCAACGTTGAGAATCGAACCGAGGCTTTGAGCAAAACGAGTGAACACTTAACCACTGTCCCTGCACGTGCGTCAGTAATACTTAATACCTACTGAGGGGGAACAGGTGGTCCAGTCGTCTGAGACGCCGGTTTTGACTATGCAGTTGCGTCTCCTTGGACAGGCCAGTAACAACTGATCGTTAGGTTCGAATCCCGGCTCGCCCAGATTATATTTCTATGTTGGTCAGCAACATACCCTTGCATTACTTCGGGTTTTCCTCCCACATTAAGCAGACTCGCCGTGACAGAACTTGAATACTGTTTAAACGGTGTGGAACCCACCTCACTCACCCACTGTTTTTTCTTGCAGAATTTGTCAAAGTGATTACATTTTCCCATCTTTACAATTTCTGAACTTTGACCACCGCTTTAATTCCGAGTAGACATTAATGGAGTACGTCCATGAATCTTGACCCCCTTTTCACATCGGCGGTCGTATTTCATCTTGATCGCTGAGCGAACATGCGAAGTTAACGCAATTTCGAGCCAACCATCAGACGCTTAATTTCGGATTGAAATGCTTTTTATTCTCATCGTCAGTTGATTTGTTTAAATCGATGTGCAATTGTAGCCCGGGGTCTTGTGATTGAATGTTCTGTCATTCGATCTGATTGATCACAGTGGATTTGTAACCACATGCTTTCTTAACTAAATCACGGATGTCGGAGCTCAAGCCATTTGACTCTAAATATCGTAACATGTGGGGGACCTGGTAGCGATTTCCATTCAAAGACGTTAAAGATCCAACTAATGAACATGCAGATCGAATTGCTGCTCACATGATCGTATATTCTTGTAAACAGACTTGTAGTGGGTAGTCATACTTTCGTTCTGATGTTCCCATTGAACAGGCAAGTCATCTCCACACCGCTTGGACCAGTTTCTTTGTTTGTTTGCATGTTATTGAACGCAGCATTCATAAATAGTCCATGTATATGACGGCGGGCTGTAAATAATTGATTCTGGACCAGATAATACAGTGATTGACATCATGAGCCTCGATATACGTATTTGGGATACGATGACATACATCAACCAAATCGGCGAGCCTGACCACCCGATCCCGTTAGTTGACCCTTACAAGCATAGATTGCTGAAGAAAGATTCCATCCCGGGCCTTAGAACGTTCTTGTGAACAGATTTAGGAGTGGCTTGTCATACGTACGTTCTGATGTTCCTGTCGAACAAGCGAGTCATTTGAACGTCGTTTGGAACAGTGTTCAGTCTTGAAACTGACGGCCAAACAGAAAGTATACACCCATGTTCGATGGTGGCTAAAAATGAAACAAATCAGAAATATTTATTCGATGGTGATGTGTTTGATAAAGGTATCATAGGTGTGTTTTGTTCCTCAAGTTTGCGGTGTTTCGGCGACTGTTTTCATCCTTGTAATCTTTTGATTGTTTGGTCAAATCCAATTTTCAATTGTATACTTTCTTTTCCCTGCATATTTTAACGATATTAAAGTCAGGGATAGAATTTGCCCCCACTTTTTTTCTTGTAGTAGATAAACATGGGACCATATGGTACAAGTCGAAATGGGGAAATGCATTTGACATTTGTGTCACTGATGAGTCAAATTTGGAAATGTCCTCCACATGTCTACCATACAACTTTTTAAAAGCTTTACTGAGGCCTTGAATGTTGTAACCATGATCAAACAACTTCAGAGCAAGGGTCGTATGACACTCTTTGAAACCTTGGCAGAAAGAGCATGCTCGATTGTATCTCGATTGTTAACACCAAAGGAAAGTTGACTTTTGGAAAGTTGAAGTCATCCCTCTTGTCATACAGTCTTTTGGAGAGTCTTTTGTCACTCTGAATCTTTATGCATAGATCTAAATATAGTAATCAGTCAATCGGATCGGTTTCATATTCCCAAGGAAAGTGTGTTCGCTAAACTAAAACAACGAGCATGAATATGGTGCTGACAAACCTGGAACCAGAATCGGGATTCGAACCTTCGATCATTAGTTTTTTGCCACGCCTCAGGTACGTGACACAACGGACCAGGCAATTGGGATATTAGTGCCTCTGCTAGTCAGAGAAGAATGATGCATCCTGTTTCTTATTTAAATACCACAACCACAACCACAACCACAACCACAACTGTCTGTGCAAGAGAGGGTCCACGGAAACTTGAGTGATGCGTTTGCTCAGAAGAATTCGTGTTCCTTCCATTGTGATCATAGGTACACAATCTCTGTAGCTCATGCATCAGACTCTAAGAACACTGTACAGCAAAATACATGGTGCTTTTTCAAGCTGAGAGTCAGGCAAAAGTGAGCCCCGATATATCAGGAACTATTTAATCCGTGTCACTTAATGCGGGAGCAGACATAATTGAATCGCTGAGTGAGTGAGCAGGTCGGCACTACTTCCTTGGCACGAAATACTGGGGAAGATTTAGTTTCGGGTCCTGATAACTCATGCAAGGCTCAGATATAGCTGGGTTCCGTTCTTCAAACACGACAGCTATTAATTATTGGCTATTCATTCACGCTATGTTCAGGAACCTGTCGGCCATGCTTTTATTACGCTATCATGGTCTGACACATGAAACAATGGGTTGGACTTGAGTCAAATGCACACATAAAGTGCATCAATAATGGCAAATACCGGCTTAGTTCAAATATACGCTGAATGGGAATGAAGCTCCTTATCTTCTATCCTTGTCTTGGCGAATGTCAGAATGGCGAATCATTAGTCACGCCAAGAACGAATGGGGTTCGGAAACAGAAACTAGTGTAGATAGGGTGTCGGGACAATCTGGAAACAGTTAATATGCATATACATAAGAACGATAGAATCCTGGGAACGGTTGTATACACAAGAAATATTGACCAATGGAAGCTACTGTATGCAAAACAATATATTGACCCCTTGAAACTGCTGTATACACAAGAAATATTGACCATTGGAAGCTACTGTAGGCAAAACAATATTTTGACCCCTGGAAACTGCTGTATACACAATAAATATTGACCATTGGAAGCTACTGTAGGCAAAACAATATATTGACCCCTGGAAGCTGCTGTGTACATAACGATAAAGACAATATAGAATAGGTGCTCAGCATCCCATGCTTGCTGTAAAATACGACTATGCCTCTCGTATGAGGCGACTGACGGGATCAGGTGGTCAGGTGGTGGTATGCAATTGCGTAGATCGATCCTCGTGATGTCAGCCACCGAATTGTCTGGTCCAGATTTTCGATAATTTACAGACCGCCATCATACAGCTGAAATATTACTGAGTGTGGCATTAAACAACAAACAAACATAAGAACATCTGGAATCTTTTCTATTTAAAAATATATATACTACTAGAAACTGTTGTATACACAGGATATAGAGACTTGGCAACTGGTGTTAATATAAAATAAATAGACCGTTGGAGACTATAAACAGGATATAGGAAGCAGTCACATGACATTGTTTTAATGTTAAACATTTGGTTGATACATTAAACAATATTGAATTAACATTGTTGTGCCCGCTTGGGACAGACCCACCTTAACACGTACGTGTTATCTATGTAAAATAGATAGACTTGTGGACACTTGTTCCAGAGATGTACCAGCAATGTGACAGCAATGTACCAGTAATGTGACAGCAATGTACCAGCAATGATCCTGCAATGTACGAATAGCTTACCAACAATGTTCCAGCAGTGAGGTGTCTTCATATCTTCACACAGAGAAGTATCGTATCGCAGAAAAAAGATGTTTTAATGAGATTACTGCATCCCCGTCTCAGACTTGAATCATTCATATCAACATTTCTGACACTCTAACTCAACTTTATGTTAATCATCAAGTTGCTTTGAAATCTTTTGAAGTGTTGATTCAACTATTTTGATTTACTCTCAATCCCTACCATCGATTAGACGAGGGATCCCTGGTTTCATCTCCTGTCATAAGATCCACGACCTTATCACAGAACAAATTACAACATCGTCGACGGTAATATATCTGTCTCCGCATCCCATCAAACATCGATGTCGTTGCATGACGGGCTTTTCCGTCAACAATAAGATTCTGATAAAGCTCACGGTAGCATGTATTGTAGTGCTTGCTTTCTGCTTCAACCTGTCAACGCAATAAATTGCAATTTGATTTTCCGAGCACATCAAGGCTTTACATAATCGATTGCATGTAAGGAGATTATAATGATTGATACGGGGGGAAAGTCCTCCTTGTAGGGGTTTTGCCTTCCAATTGCTCCTTGTCAAACAGTAAAGAGATTAAGACAAAAACGTAAATAAAAAGCTTGTGGAAAAATGCGATGATATAGGTTTTTGCCTCCTTAAATTGCAAAAACTGAAAAAGGTCAGACGAGCTTGGATTGCTGTGCTGTGAAAGTGCTTGGCAGGTATGGATTGATGATGATGCTGAAGAATACCACATAGTTTCTACCGACAGACAAGAGAGAGAGGTTGGAGTGAAAGGGAGGGAAAGGATTGGGAAACCGACAGACAAGAGGGTAGTGTTGAGGAAGAATATCACACAGTTTAAGCCAACAGACAAGAGGGTAGTGTTGAGGAAGAATATCACACAGTTTAAGCTGACAGACAAGAGGGTAGTGTTCAGGAAGAATATCACACAGTTTAAGCCAACGGACAAGAAGGTAGTGTTGAGGAAGAATATCACACAGTTTAAGCCGACAGACAAGAGGGTAGTGTTGAGGAAGAATATCACACAGTTTAAGCCGACAGACAAGAGGGTAGTGTTGAGGAAGAATATCACACAGTTTAAGCCAACAGACAAGAGGGTAGTGTTGAGGAAGAATATCACACAGTTTAAGCCGACAGACAAGAGGGTAGTGTTGAGGAAGAATATCACACAGTTTAAGCCGACAGACAAGAGGGTAGTGTTGAGGAAGAATATCACACAGTTTAAGCCAACAGACAAGAGGGGTGTTGGGATGATAGTGTTGAAGAAAACAGGGCTTGATTTAGCTATATAATAATGCACCAGTGCAACCATTCTTGAAAAGTGCAATCTAATAATTATATATGCAAAGCGCAGTGAAGAACAATGTGTTGTTTATTGTTCTATCATCATGTTATTTCTGGAGATTCGAACATGCGCTCGCAACTTGATGACGTCATAAATTGGACGACATTATTTTTAAGAGGGAAATGTCATGTGACTTGTTCCTCATAGATGTAGCTCGGTAACGAAGATACACGCAGTGACCAAACGATTACATCCAAGAGTGGGTGAGTTATATCAGTCGGTATTGGAAGCAGCGCCAATCGATCAACATATTGATTAATATAATGACCATGGCACCGTTTCCCCAAGACTAACATCTCGCCTCTGAGATGAACATATCGTACTGAAAAAACAGTTGTTAAATTATCTTAGTGAAAATTTAATAAAAAGGAACCCAGAGAATCTCTTTATTTTCAGATACTGTAGTAATCTAGTCTTGCTAAATATTATAGACTTGCATGGGCTGTATTTGATATATTTGTATCGGGGTCTGTAAGACAGACTACATTTCCCTGGACAGTGTGAAATAACAACTCTGTCCTGTCCACCTACTTACCTCCCTTGTCCATCACAGTGACCAGTTGCTAATCAGTCCTCTCCAGTGTCTGTCAATATGTTCCCTAGAGACACTCGGAATAATACCAGCTAATGCGGTCCAACATAATAGTATTTAGCTAACACTTGTCTGAGCGAGTGGTCTTTGTAAGTGGAGATTTGTAGTGTTGGTTGGTGAAACAATCAATCAAATCAAGTATTCTGTCGACAGAAATACCAATTACAATTAAGAATCCCAGCCCGCTTGTTCCTGTAAGTAAACATCGAAAGAGCTTGTAATGACACCTCGTATATCTGTTTGAGTTAATCATGGCTGATTAAAACTGGCTTTGTATGAACGTTTTTCGCCATAAGAGGGCGATGGGGTAGCCTAGTGGTATAAGCGGTCGTCCGCCATGCCGAAGGCCCTGGTTCAATTCCCAACATGGATGCAACATCGTGGTATTGCTGAAATATTGCTGAAAGCTGCATGAAACTATACTCCTGCTATATGATTCATTTACCATAAATGTTATTGTTTTCAGATTCTTTTCTGCAATACGGATTTACATCCCCTGGTTGTTGACAATGGCTTTATGGTTCGAGAATAAGTTGGCTCTAACTTCATATGAGCGATTCGAGGCCTATGAATTTCCTGGTTAAACTCCTGGTTTCAATGTGGAATTCACCTCCTCACAATAAACGTACAAGATGGTATTAAACATTTATAAGCTGTCGAAAATAAGGTATTTATTTAGGGTAAGAAAAGAAAGTAGACACCCATTTTTGATGCTGGCTAAACATGTGAAAAACAAGAAATGGTTATTCGATGGAGATGTATTTGTAACGGGTATTATAGGCAATACTACATGCATCATATCAATGAGTTTCTCACAACAGGCAATACTACATGCATCATATCAATGAGTTTCTCACAACAGGCAATACTACATGCATCATATCAATGAGTTTCTCACAACAGGCAATACTACATGCATCATATCAATGAGTTTCTCACAACAGGCAATACTACATGCATCATATCAATGAGTTTCTCACAACAGGCAATACTACATGCATCATATCAATGAGTTTCTCACAACAGGCAATACTACATGCATCATATCAATGAGTTTCTCACAACAGGCAATACTACATGCATCATATCAATGAGTTTCTCACAACAGGCAATACTACATGCATCTTATCAATGAGTTTCTCACAACAGGCAATTGTTTTCAGCTCTGTAACGGTTGTGATGATCCACTTTCCAAGTGTTTCATTTGTCCGGCAGTTACGATTCCTACAGAGGAGTCAGCAAGTGCGAGCGCTGTTTCAGTCACCTGCCTACTGACACGAGACTAGTTCCTTGTTTGTCTTTATTAATATGTGCCAAAAAATAAAATCACCACGTAACTACAGTTATGAGCATAGGCTTGAGAAGTTAAGAGATTGATTGTTTGTTGTTTAACGCTGCATTCACTAATCTTCCAGCTATATGACTGGTGTCTGTTTTAAAACCATCACAATCCAGTGACTGACATCATAAGCAATTGAGAAACGCAAACCACTTCAGTGAGCCGGTCCACCTGATCCCGCTAGTCGCCTCTTTTGACAAGTATGGATTGGTGAAGACCAGTTCTAAACCGGAGGGGCGGTCGGGTAGCCTAGTGGTTCAAGCGTTCGCTCTTCACGCCGAAGACCTGGGTACGATTCTCGACATGGGTACAATGTGTGAAGCCAATTTCTGGTGTCCCCCGCCGTGATATTGCTGGAATATTGCTAAAAGCGGCTAAGATACCATGCCACAGTATAACATACCCAATCAAACACAGTGTACTGACTCCGAGCCGACCTGTCCTCGTTTGTTTCCCTTAATCTAATTGACAATTGCGGATTACTGGAGTCCGGTTCTACACCAGATCTTCACGGGTACTACGCAAAAACAATTTTCTTCCATGTGGCCTAAGGGTCATACATTAAGAATAGCTAAGTGATTTTGACTTAAACATGTATTTACAAACACAGATAGAGAATCTCCTAAAGAATAGAAGACTACCTGATGGTGCCCGGGGGTGTTTCCTGGAAGCCCATTCAGAGAAGCCGGCATATGAGGTGAGGTGCACGTGAGGTGAGTGCGTGTGTGTGTATGTGTGTGTCTAAGTGTATGTGTGTGTGTGTGTGTGTGTGTGTGTGTGTGTGTGTGTGTGTGTGTGTGAGTGTGTGTGTGAGTGTATGTGTCTAAGTGTGTGCTATAGTCCGGACTAATGACGGTCTTATAGAGCTAGCCCACTAAGATACCATGCCAGAGTATAACATACCCAATCAAACACAGTATATTGACTCCAAGCCGACCTGTCCTAGTGTTGTTCCCTTAATTTTAAGGCCGTGCACAAGGCAGGGTAACAACAAGTACCATCTTTAAAAAGCCTGACCTTCCGCCCTCCGAGTAGACGCACGTCAAAATGTATTCTTAACCCACATTCGGACAGGGCGTCACAGCAGCAGTTCAATGGGAAATCTTTAAATACAAAAGAAGGTCTTACAATTTTATTGGACATTAATATTGTATTTTTAATGAATGCTAATTTCCGTTACAGAAGACTCACGGAGAGCCTTGCTACGCATGATGGGAAGGGGAAAATGCGTGAGGAAATGCATTAATAATGTTTTATCTCCGTCGGAGAAGACAAATAACAATGAAAGTCCATGATATGCCCCCGATGCCAGAGGGCAGCAAGCAGCACAAATCACTTTTTGAGTGCTCGAAAACAAAATCATGAATGCGTTGCTGATGAAAAAGATCTCTCACGTAACTGAGGCTGTTTCAATGTGGGTCTGCATCTAGGCGCCACAATTCGCTGTGCGGAGTTGCTTCCTCAAGGCGCCAGAATCCAATGATTGTGGGTTCGAATCCCAGATGTGAGATGATTATGTTTAGACACGATACCCGTGGGTTTCCCCAATCTAGTTATTGTGTAAAACCTGCATCTCTTCGGACTTTCCTCCCACACGAAGCTAACAGGCCGGCATATATCTTGAATACTATTCGAAGCGGCCTTAAACCCACTCACTCACTCAACAAACAATTCGCAACGGCCCATGTATATATGACAATGTACATTTAACCCAACACAAATACAATCAGATGTCCTCAAATTATATTTCTTTTCTGTGAATCACAAAGAGAAAAAGACAAATTGCTGACTGATCTCAAAGCGATGACCTTGACATTGTGATAAATCGCAGAGAACGATAAAGAACTGAGCGTGGTTTATTTTACGATGAAACATTGTTCTATCATGACGTCTTTTCTGGACATTCGAACGTGCGCTCGCAACTTGATGACGTCGTATATTGGACGACGTTATTTTTGAGAGGGGAGTGTCTAGTGAGTTATTTCCCATAGATGTATCTGTGCAACGCAGATAAACGCAATAGCCGAACGATCGCATCCAAATGCCGGAGAAATATGACAATCAGTATTGGGAGAAAAGGTACAAGTAATTGACGTGAGGATTGTGAGTTTATGCGGGAAATATCCACCTGTGCATAAATGGACTTGTCCGACATTGCCGAGGTCTCTATTGAGGGAGTCATCATTATTAAAATTTGGGTACATATTCTTAAGCTCGAACAGTTTATCATCATCCTTAAAGAGGCTGTACATCGTGTCGACATCTCATATAAGTAATTAACAACTCGAGGGGGCGCGCCCCTCATGGTTTATTCTCCCTGCAGTGTTTTATTTACGATAAACAACGACCACGAGTAGTTTATTTCTTAAATAGATAGGTACATTTCACGTACATATAAGAATCTGATCTACAAGTCGTGTCATGCTACGACGTTAACCTAAACCATTTCCATGACCTCTTCAACTAGCTCCTGCAGCGCTTGTAGTTCCTCCGGTGTAGGCT
Organism: Haliotis cracherodii; assembly: GCF_022045235.1. Classification (NCBI taxonomy): domain Eukaryota; kingdom Metazoa; phylum Mollusca; class Gastropoda; order Lepetellida; family Haliotidae; genus Haliotis; species Haliotis cracherodii. The sequence goes on along the minus strand of NW_027266269.1, from coordinate 36,666,351 downwards.
CGTATGTCTCCGCAACCTTGCCCGTCTCATTGATAACCACCCCTGGCACGTATCGATTCATTTGACCCTGAACTATTTTTCCAGGGTCAAGAAATTTTTCAACACATTTCAAAATACAAGGGGAGATAATCAGGCAGCAAGGGCTCCCTGTTCCGAAGGCGATAATGCATTGTTTGGGGTTGACAAGGAAGCAGAAAGCGATGATGACAAATAGGAGGACAGCGCCCAGCGTTATTCCTACATAGGTCAGAATGTTCTTCATATACAGGTGCTTGGCGCGGAGAATCTCCTCTTGATTGATGACCTGTCATGAAATCACGTTGACAAAAACTGCAATGACATCTCGTACATCACATACATAAACACAAAACGTTTCAACTCGTCATTATTTGGGCGGTGTGGTAGCTTTGTTTTTCAAGAGCTCGATCATGCCGCCCAAAGCCCAAATGTGATTACCCACGTGAGTAAAATGTGTCAAGTCCGGTTTTGGTGTCCCCAATTAGACGATTAGGGGATAAGACGACATACATCAACCAAGTCCGCGAGTCTGACCTCCCAATCCCGTTATCCGCACCTTGCAAGCATGGTCGCTTTTTACGGCAAGAATTGGTTGCTGAGGACCTATTATGTCCCGGATCTTCACGGGTTTCACGGCAATCATGGGTTGCTGAAGACCTATTCTACCCCGGATCTTCACTAATTAAACTTTTCTTGGGGTTTCCAAATAAAATCAATAAATACCTTAATGAAGCAGTTTACAAATAATTTTTTGTTTCATGGTGGGATCCACAATTTGGTATATGTTGGTACGTTGGTTTGTTGTTTAACGCCGCACTGAGCAATATTCCAGCTATATGACTGCGGTCTGTAAATAATCGAGTCTGGACCAGACAATCCAGTGACAATAGGGAACGTTTATGCATCATAACCATTGTTTCCGTGCTATACTTAGATGTGGGCGTGGGAAATAAGTCAATAATAATGGCACCTGAAAGTCGTCAATTTCGTATGAATCTGTTCCCACTTTAGGCTTCGGCGATGTCCACGACACCTTCCAATCTTTGTTGGCCAAACCTTGCAGATGCGCACTCCTCTTATTGCGGATGCTCTCCGGCTGCCGTGTGAGTTGATTGGCTGATATCCGTGGCTTCTCATGTCTGTCTGATTGGTCAGTAAGTCCTAAGGTCAATCATTTGATGGAGAAATGTTAACGCTTGGACATTAAATCTCTGAATAATTCATAAACATGCATATGTTGTTGATTTTGTTGTTTTTGTTGTTTAACGCCGCATTCAGTAACATCCCAGCTATATGAGTGTGGTCTGTAAATAATCCAGTCTGCACCTTACAAACCAGTGATTGATATCATGAGTATCGATCTACGCAACTGAGTCAGCGAGCCTGACCACCCGTTCCCGTTAGTCGCCTCTTATGACAAGCACAGGTTGCTGAAGACCTAGTGTAACCCGGATTTTCACGTGGGTCCCGCATTTGCTTCCTTGGCCCACAAAGAAATCTCGGTGTCGTTGTGGAAAGCGACCTTAGCACAAAACGCTTGTAACAACCATACCTTTACATAGACTTACGACAGTCGTAGCGCCAAGGTTGTTTTGTACAAGGACACCCTTGGCGCTTTAACGATCGTTACTCCCACACTTTACCATAGACCTACGACAATCATAGCGCTATGACTACGTTGGGGACGAATTTATGTGGCAACGGCCAATTAACGCGTCCAAACGACTGAGGAGATGTTTGGCTACACGAGGTTCGTATTAACGGGGTCCACTTTTACATGATAATTTCTGGATGAGCTTTGATCCGATGCAGATAGTTGGGCTCTTCAAAGCACCAATAGATCATGCTGAGACACGGTCTTACAAACTGTTTTCGCTGAATAGAGTTGCGTCTCTCAATCGCCCCAGGATCCGGTGATGGAAGGTTTAAATCCCACATTCACCCAGATTATGTCTGAGTCTGCCAAACCATACCCATTTTCGTAATACCCCGTTCAAACAAACAACCAACCAACCAAACAAACAAACACTTTTACAGTCGCCTTAGCTCCAAGATCGCTTTGACCGCCTCCGTAGACTAGTGGTAGAGCGTCCGCCCGGAGAGCGGAAGGTCCGGTGTTCCATCCCCGCCATGTCATACCAAAAGACGTTAAAAGATGGTACTTGTTGTTACCCTGTCTAGCGCTCGGCATTAAGGGGCTAAAACAAGCACTGATCTGCTCGGAGTCAGTATTCTGTGTTGTGTCGGAGTTGGGTATTCATGTTAAACTGCGGCATGGTATCTCAGTGGGCTAGCACTAGAAATCGGCATCAGTCCGGACTAGCACAAGCAGCCACACACGCGCGCACACACACACGTGCATGTACGTCACAATATAAGTCCGCCGTCATATTGCTGGAATATCGCTGACTGCGGCGTTAAACAACAAACAAACAAACAAACACTATATAAGTGCAATAATACTGGACGCGACGTTTAACACCATTTCACCTCACCACATCTCCAAGATCGCTTGATGGATGTGGTTCTCTCAATGTCGTTAAGCGTTGAAGGTGTATATCAGCTCGTTCACATGAATACGTCCCTAAAACAGCGACGAACAGCTGGTCGTGGATTCGCCCTGATTATTATAGTTGGTTTGTCAGCACCATACTCGCGACAGTGCCAGTTGGTATCACTAAACCCATGTAGACGTCACAAGGCAACCATTTTGCCCCAACCTTACTAGTTAGATACGTACACAGAAAGCATTGTAGCCGATAGTTTGGCAAATCCTCCTGAAGCAATACGGAGGGTTTTGACAGAAATGCCGGCGAATGAAAACCAAATATAAACCTATTCTCACAATATGAAGGTGTAAATAACTGATCCTATTCAAAAGTCAAAACAACACCTGACTTAAATAAAGACGGGGACAAATGACCTTACGAAAAATGTGCACGAGTCCCGTATGCTGCCTTTTTAAGACAAACAAAACAGGAAAACTTTGCGGAAATCAACACGGCGCCGAAACGTTCTGTTTGGTACCTTAGAAAGACCTGGACAGCTTTGTATAGGTTTAGAGAGGGTGAACACTGAAAACAAACTTGCGCTCCTCACATAATTTAAATGACACTACATAATATATTCACTGTTTAGAGTGATGTACAACCTATGATATTTTTGTGTGTTGTTTAACGCCGCATTTAGCAATATTCCAGCTATATGGCGGCGGTCTGTAAATAATCGAGTCAGGGAATCCAGTGATTGACATCATGAGCGTCAATCCACACAATTGGGATACGATGACATGCATCAAACAAGTCAGCGAGCCTTACCAGCCGAACCCGTTAGTCACCTCTTACGACAAGCATCGTCGCCATTCACGGCAAGCATGGATTGCTGACGACCTTTTCTTCCCCGGATCTTAATGAGGCCAACATAGGCACTGTAGTAACTGAAGCGCACGTAAAATATATTCGGGACGTGGCTGTGAAGAAAGTGTCCCTCTCAATATTGTAGAGAAATATCCCGCAGAAACGCTTGAAATCAAGTCTTAAAAATATACTTGCCAGCTATCTTAAATAGATTCCAACAGATCACGGAAAACCAAATGAGAGACAAATTGACAATTTCCATTTTACAGCTATAATGAGACTTGTATTAGGAGACGTTCGGAACCGACGATTTGGTTCAAGGTCGGCATGTCATTCGATATTTAGGGAGTCAACTGTGTCCCCAGAAGTCTAATATCGCCAAAGGCACTAGAGAACTGGTTATCTATTGACATACTTGATCACATCCCTTTCCTCAGCTCAGAACTGAGACTCTTTCACATAAAAAACGCTGAGCATTCGTGAAGAAGACCTCAATCCTATTCATAAAATATCATCGCCGATAGCCAATTTGTAAAGATATAACAATGCCATAATAATTAAACCAATCAAACAAAATGTGTTTCAAACTAGAGTGAATGAAATATTGAAAATGAATATTGTTTTCGAAGTGGCATGCGTGAATAAAACCAACACACATAAGGTGGCTTATCCTTGTTTGTTTGTTTGTTTGTTATTTCCAATATTGCAGCTATATGACGGCGGTCTGTAAATAATAGAGTCTGAACCAGACAATTCCGTGATTGACATCATGAGCATCGATCTAAGCATTTGGGACACGATGACATACATCAACCAAGTCACCGAGCCTGACCACCCAATCCCGTCAGTCGCCTTATGCGGCAAGCATGGGTTGTTGAAGACCTGGGCCCACTTACACAAAGCGATCTTAGCACTAAGATGATCGTTACTCCCATACTTTAACATACGCTTACAATAGTTGTAGTGCTACGATCGCTTTGTGCAAGTGGGCCGTTTTCTAACCCGAGCAGGGCACATGGTGGCCGAGTGGTTTAAGGCAGCATGAAAATCGTGGTTTCGAATCCCGATTCGCCCTGATTATGTTTCTAGGTTTGTCAGCGCCATACCCATGCTCGTGGGTTTCACTGAGGGCGGTAAACGTCTGAGACCTGCATCCCAACAGGCTCTCCCCCCACGTCAAGCTGATGCGCTGTGATATAACTGAAATATTGTTCAAAGCGGTGTAGTCGCTAAATGGCTGAAATGATGCCGATGCTACGTTAAATTTTGACTCACTCACTCAAAGCGGTGTTAAACCTTTCACTCACTTACCAAGCAGCTTCCTCAGTGGTGGTCTGGTGACAGCGAAGCAGAGATAGACGCCTGTTGAAGTCAAACAGTTACCTTGATAACTACATTAATTGTTGTTGTTTATTGTCTGCTGTTTAGCGCCGATCTCAGCTATATTCCAGCTAAATGACGGCGGTCTGTAAATAATTTAGACCAGACAATCCAGTGATTGGTGTTATGAACCACGGCCGACGTCTCAAGCCGCCCGATCCAGTAGTCGCCTCTTACGACCAGCTTCTGTTGCTGGGGCCCTACCCGGAATCCCACGGGGAGATAAGAACAAGATTGTTTCAAAACGATGTCGATGTCAACAGCTGCTTATCACGTGCAGAGAAACCCGGAAATAAATTGAAATTATCACCACATTCAGTATTTTGAAACAGACGGTAGGTGAAATGGCAATCCCCATCTGTGATGTCATTGACCATTGTTGTCAAGCTGCTTTTTGTTGTAATTCTGATATTATGCATGCGCGCACGAATGGAAACACGTGGATTAAAATTAAACGTGATACGGTACAAAATATTTCTTCCACGGGTGTCTAAGCTGGGTCCTGTCTCTTGATATCATAAGTTGACGACGCGCATATAGAGCCGGGAACCAGCTAACAGGTACACCTGTCCACTACCTGGTCATTGAAATACACGCATTGCAAAAAAAGATTTCCACGACATGTTTTGCACGAGCTCTACTTCAGATATTTAACTTTGAACTTTCTTTGTTTGTTGTTTAACGCCGCACTCAGCAATATCCCAGCTGACGGCAGTCTGTAAATAATCGCGTCTGAACCAGACAATCCATTGATTGATAACATGAGTATCGATCCACGCAATTGGGATACGATGACAGGCATCAACCAAGTGAGCCTGACCACCCGATCCCGTTAGTTGATTTTGTATGAGTATTCGAAGAAAAGCGTATTTGCTGAACGAGTTTCGTTAAGATGCTAAATACAAAGAAGAGCGGAGAAACAGCTGTAATGAAAAATATGTTCGATATTGTGGGATGTCGTTTCTATTGTTGCACTGACAACGAGATCCATCACTTTGGGTGTCAATGGTATTACCTGTGTCTGTCTAAAAGATAAAACCTTACAATATTTGGAAAAAGGGGTGTTATAACTAAGGGTAAAGCTGTAATATTGCTGAATGCGGCGTTAAACAACAAACAAGCATGCAAGCTACAGAAAAAAATCTCATTTCGTCATTAAAAGAAAGACGCGGGGATTTCGGTTTAGAATTGGTCCCCCAGCAACAATATGCTGATCGTATCAATCGACCAAATGGCTCGAATGGTCAGACTTGTTTGAGTGTGTCATCGTACCCAGACGGCATGGATCGCGGGTCACAACACTGATAACAGAAATCCAATTATAATAATATATTATCGATCATTGGATTGCCTGGTCCAGACTTTATTCTTAACAGGCGGATGTCATCTAGCTGGAATTGTTTGATGAGTGCGACTTTACCCATAGACACACCATGATGGTCAAATGCTATTATTCGAGTGTTATAAAATTATTATGATACCATAATAGTTTGGGTTGTTTTTAAAATAAAATGTATATTTCCTGACAATATAAGTGTGAGTGATTGAGTTTTGTTTTACGCCGCTTTTAGCAATATTTCAGCAATATCACGGCGGGGGACACCAGGAATGGGCTTCACACATTGTACCCATGTCGGGAATCGAACCCGGGACTGCGGCGTGACGAGCGAACGCGTTAACCACTAGGCTACCCCACCGCCCATCACCATAAAAAACTTCTAAAAGTGTATTTTTCATACAGGCAAGAAAATCAGGGACACGGGTATGGAATCCCAGAAAGAGCATTGTCGCCCTTTGGTATAAAACAAAAAATATATATTATACAAAGCCCAAAATATTTAAAACACGACAATACGAAAATGCAACAATGTTATAATTGGTCAAAATGTCGCGTTGTCGCCGAGTGCCGATGTTTGCACGTTGGTTCAGTTTGTCGTTGTTTGTTTAGGGTTTGAAGGCTATAATATCCCCTCCGGATTACACACACGAGTCGCGATTTTATAAGTTGATCTAGATCGAAAACCAAGGTATGCTAAATAGGGCAATTAGAGATTGTTCGGGTTACTTACACATAAAATAGATCTACAGTAACTTACATATACAATAGTGTATTGCGTTTTGAGTCAGATTCTTATACTTACTCGATGCAAACCACACGACAGTCAGTAAACGCATATGGCACAATCGTCATTTGGCGGGAATACTGTATTTGCCATGGAATTGTGACGTCATCAACTGAAACAAATGAAATATAACGAAACGCCGAAAACTATCTCCCTATATCTTAGTGGCAAAGTAATGTCGGCAGAATACATTATTTACGATCAGCATACAACCTACCTTCTTTGCATTCAAAGGTTGTAGCGCGACAGCTGACTCGGCAGTGCCTCCATGATGTTCAATTCATGACGTCATTGTCTCGATGACGTCATACAGGTATTTTATGGAATAAACGTCTTCAAGTAATTGGCGCTCATTTTATTTTACCGTTTGATATGTATATGATACCCAACGCACCACCTAGTTGTGGAGTCTCGCAAATATATGTTCACTAAGACAGTTATGTTTGTATAGTTGAGTCATTAATAAGATCGAGACCGTCCCTTGTGGGATAAAACCCACCTATGTTCATAAGAGATATTAAATAAAACAAACACAAATAATAGATAAAAACACTTTATTTTGCCATTTTATCTCCGTTTTGTTGCACGTATGTATTTGTACAATCCTAGAATATCCCATGTATTATTATATTTAACATGATACCCACAGTCAATGTGTAAAATGGCTGAAGTTTTCACTTTGGCAATTTACAACAGTCAAAAATATGTCAGACATTTTTCGATTAGTTTTCCATTTATTATATTCAGGTAACGAATACCAAACATGTTTATGCTCTATCCCATCACTCAGTGACTGAAAATAATAGGATTAAAGGAAAAAACGAAAGTCAATGTATATTTTATATGTTTCGGGCTTCTTATCCCAGACTAATTAGTCTATTTTGACTTTTAACCTCTTTAGGGCGTCTAAGAACTTTTAGTCAGTCTGACGGGAAAATAACTCTAGAATGACTGAAATAATGTGCCGTTTTGTAAATTGCCTAAGTGAAAATTACAGTCATTTAGCACATTGACAGTAACATATCTCCATTTTGACAAATATAATGGTATGGATATATAATACACTGGATAATTCAGGGTGAAAATAGAAATTTCAAGAAGTTATTCACAATCATAATGAATTAAAAGTTATATATTATACATTATAGGCTTCCAAATGTAACTCCAATTAATCGACAAGGGTTAGATTTGGCGATTTTCGTTCACAAATCCTTTAGATTTACATATTTTGTGATTTTATTTCGACTGGTATCAGCAAACTGTTTAACTACTAAATGCAGCGTAAAATCCTTCCCAAGAATAATATTACTTTCACGTAATGGTGTAGGGGAACTAACTCTGTGTGAATCTAAGATTATCTTCTCTTGCACGCTCAGCAGAGGGCGCACTGTTGACATAAACACCGGCTCAGCATGGCGAAGTTCGTGAGACACGGGTTGACAGGTAAGTTTGTTAAAACAATGACTTTGCAAAACTTAAAATGTGTCTGTGTGTGATCTGAGGATGCTCTCTCATTTAGGATTTGACATCGAATTGAAGATCAGTCAGTCAATGCATGGCCATTTAAGTGTCAACATATTACAGAGACCAACGACGGCAACGTCACATGCATCTCCGTCACGGTCGGGCAAACAAGTTCCACAATACGACCTCGCAGTGAATTTGATGATGTGTTTAAGTGAACAGCGTTATGTGTAACCGTCCTGCTTTACGACCCAAACGATCTTTGGTATATTGTGGATTCTGTACCCAGACAAGTTGGAAGGTCATGCACTCATGATAGATGTTCAAAATTAATTGTATTATGTAATACAGCGTTATAAATTGGCACTAGTCCTGTGGTTCTTACCAAACTGCCCAATAGTTAGGTATCACGGGGACTGGAAGAAATGTTTCCTTTTTAGGGTTTTGCTATTATGTCATCATTATAATGACTAGTGGACTAAAACTTAATTTATTACTTGCCCGTGAAGAGATCACCCGTTTAATAAACATACAGCTGTATTACACATTGTGTAATACCAAAACGCGTGCTTGTGTACTCTCGGAACACGTTTCACGAACAAAAATTGAAAGCTCTCGACATCACTTGGCTTATTCAAAGACATTGCGTGTGGAGTTGATAGATCACTGAGAGGAGCTTAAGCACACTTGATGACCCCAGCAACCTTGTTGCTAGGGTGACGTCACTAGGCATTGTTTCGCCGATGGGTCTTGCAACAAAATTCCACAAATTACGTCATCGGGTATTGTGACGTTATTGTAAGGTTTGAGGTACAAGGCCCGTTCCACAAGGTGATCGTGCTGTAGCGCAACGACAGTCGTTAGTCTAAGTTAAAGTATCTGAGTTGCGAATGTCTTAGCCCTACGATAATTTTGTGAATTCTAAAGATGGACCGTTGTATGGTATTAAATTCATACCTTTCAACTTTTGACGTGTTTGAAGTATTATTCTGTTAAACTCAATTGGACTTTGCCGTGGATCGTGTAGGTGTCAGCTAGCCTATTCATACTCAACAGTATAATTCTAAAAACGTTGTAAATGGCAAGTAATAAATAAAATACTAAACTCGCTCCCGTGTAAAACCAATTTTATGAAACTCGTGAATAGTTGTGGTATCTGACTCGCTTTCGCTCGTCAGATACCAGAACTATTCACTCGTTTCATAAAATTGGTATTACACGGGAGCTCGTTTAGTATTCTATATTTCTATCGCTGAAATAGATCTTCTTTAGGGTCACAATAAATATGTTTTATTCGAGTTTCATCCATATTTTTCAGAAATACTTTTTTTTAAACTAATGTTCATAGTATCGCTGTACAGAGTGTACATGCCATGGAGATTCCGGGTTAGAATTGGTCCTGACAACTCGGCTCAGTGACTTGCAAGTCATCATACAACGAAGGGATGGATCATTGCGCATGATGTAAATCACTGGATAGCTGGTCTGGACTTGATTATTTACAGCAGACATTTTGCTGAGTGCTACTTTAAAAAAACAAAAACTGCACCAGGTGTCGAAGCATGCCCTTCACATGAAGCATGCCCTTCACATGAAGCATGCCCTTCACATGAAGCATGCCCTTCACTTGAAGCATGCCCTTCACATGAAGCATGCCCTTCACATGAAGCATGCCCTTCACTTGAAGCATGCCCTTCACACGAAGCATGCCCTTCACATGAAGCATGCCCTTCACTTGAAGCATGCCCTTCACTTGAAGCATGCCCTTCACATGAAGCATGAATGTTTCATAGCACTTCTATATCGTTGATTACCCTGTTTTGAATGACACCTGTTTTCGAACAACCATCTTGATACTGATACGTCTGGTTATATGAGGTATGACATCATGAAAGCTGCCGAGATTTCACCCATCCAGCTTGTTGTAAACAGGTACCGTATTCGACGATTAAAAAAGTCTATGTACATTGATCAATCGGAAGGAGTGCTTATTTGGATTGTTCACTAGCCAATATATCAGCAAATATCGCCGTGGGCGCATATTAGAGCGGGGTGCTTATTACGTTGAATACGGTAATGTCACTCCTGTGCAGCGAAAGTGTACAAATGAGGCAGTGAGATCATGCCTTTGTCCTGTTTATTAAGGATTCCTTTTATTGAAAATCTAACTAAATTCTGTTGTTGAAGACAAATTTATGTTTGGATTCTTTCATCCCTCAAAATATGTCGTCTGTTCAAAATGACGGTGTGCAAGGATATAAAGAAAGAAGGGGTATTCTTTGTCTGTAGGTACTTGGGGGCAGACAGTAAGTTGATGTGTTTTCTAGTAATGCCGGCAGGGATGATCAACTCAAAATAATTTTCCATGGTCTGACGATTATGGTCTTTAGTAGGGCTGGGACGAGTCCAAATTTACTACCCAGGTACCCGACCCCCTATATCCCGTGAAGATCGGGGGTAGAATAGGTCTTCAGCTATCCATGCTTGCCTTAAAAAGCAACTGTGCCTCCTATACGAGGCGACTAACGCGATCGGGTGGTCAGGCTCGCTGACTTGGTTGAAGCATGTCATCAATCCCAATTGCGTTGATCGATGCTCATGATTTCAATTACTGGATTGTCTGGTCCAGACTCGATTGTTTACAGACATATACCTGGAATATTGCTGAGTGCGGTGTTAAACAACAAACCCAAATCCGGGAGTATTTAGCAGGGGGTGTGGAGTCATCCCACAGATGACATCCTTACCTTGTCAGCTTGCTGACAGGGTTAACCTCTTTGGTCATGTGGTCAAGGTGTCCGACTTCTGATCAGAAGGTCCGTGGTTTGAATCCCATCATGGGACTCGGAAATTTTATGGCTGCCACATGTGCATCGTCAGAAAGTAATGCGAACATTAGGGACTTCTTGTGAAACCACTGAGCTGTAGTGAGTTTTTGTCTTAAACAATATATCACATGACTAACCACTGGTCCGGGTAGTACTGTGGGTACCCGGGTGCTAATTAGGATCCACCCGAGTTACCCGTCACAGCAGTAGTGTTTAGGATTACAATCTTTGCCAAAAGGCTTTTGAGTCTACAAGGCCGAACTTGGCTCTTAGAATCCTATTTTTGACATTTTAGTGTTAACAAATGGGCTATTCAGTGGTAGAAATTAACCGTTTTAGTCCACTTGTCCTTATAATAATAACATATAGCAAACCCCTTAAAAATGGCAAGTTTCTACTAGTCCTTATGATACCTTAACTATTGGGCAGTTCGATAAGGACTATAGGACTAGTGCTAATTTCTAACCCTGCTATTGTTATCTGATGTAAATAATTATGAGGAGTTGTGTTCTAAAATGTTCCATCCTGTATTGTTGGTTCAGATCCCAGATTCGCCCTAATTATGTTTCTAGGTTTGTGAGCACCAAACCTATGCTCCTTGGTTTCGCATGTCTTTCATCCCACATAAAACTGAGATGTGGTTTACTGTAATTCTGTCTTTAGCTTTATATTTGTTTGTAAATATTTTGATATGTATGTAACTATTTAACGCTATGTTGCATAAATGGACCAGAAAGCGTACCTGAGAATTTAAACTCAGGTTTCAAATGATCAGCACATGTTGCTTCAAGCATGGCTTGTTCAGCTTCTAAGTTTCAATTCAATACTGGCTAAACTCTGTACTGGATTTCATAAAAGGACAACAATTAATCACATGTTTCAATCTGACAAGTATTGATTCTGAAAATCTGGAGTTATGTCCCAAGCATATTACTTTTACAATGCATATTTCAACGTCATTCATGTTCTGATATTACTTTTTATCAATCCTATCTAATTTTCAATCAGGAAAATATAATGTGGTATCTCTATTAGCTGCAGTAAAGATTTCATCAGGCAGTTTATCTGCACATTCAGCACTTGGGATGTTTGTGGTGGGATGCAGAAGACCTATTGTCCGCAGTATCACAGCCTCAGCAGCTGTTCCGCCATTGTTTCCAGTGTGTTGTCGCTTTGAGTGACATGTGTTTATTAAATATATCACACGGGTATAAATACTCACTAACATGCTTGGACACGATGAAATAAAATTCTGGCTTTTCATGACCCGCAATCCCCTAAATATGTTAAATATGTTAAATTTTTTAATTTTAAGCACTTTTCAAAAATGCCTTTTTCAGGTCAAATTTAGTTTTTGGGACCCGATTCCAATTTTTTTCACACGTACCACGCCGTTCACTATGTTCAGGAAAACTTAGCAGTAATCACCAGGGCCTTGGACACCATGTCTTTAGACTTTAAGCTGCAGTGGGCGTGGCCAAGAGAGGTTACATGGTACATTTGAGTCATATATTTGTAACATACCGGTATTACATAAATCAAAATCTAAAATTGCCTATTTATATGTTGTGTGTAAAGTTCAGTGATGTTTTTGATATACCTCTCCAGTTCTATTTTTTGTGGTTTCGTAAAGATGAAAAATCTACACTTTAAAGAAAATAATTTATCTTTTACATACTTTATTACTTATACACTATGTTGATGATATCTTGGGAAAAGTATCCTCAAATCCACTGACAAATATATTTAGTTTTTGGGGTTGCAAGTTTTTGTTTAAAAAATTGGAAACAAGAGAGAAAACATTTAGTGACTGGTTATATATTGATTATTGTTTGTTTAATCAGATTAATCAAGATTGCTGACAAACTTTGCATTTTCACTGGACAATCACGTGATTGTTGAAATGAAATAAAAATTCAAACTGGCAAACAAACAAAACGTCTTTGTTTGGGGAAGTGTTCAGTACCTCAAGACAACACTCGTTTCTAAACACACCGCACCCATGAAGATCTGGGGTAGAATAGGTCCTCAACCCATGCTTGCCCTAAGAGACGACTATGCTTGTCGTAAGAGGCGACTAACGGGATCGGGTGGTCAGGCTTGCTGTCTTGGTTGATGCATGTCATCGTATCCCGATTGCGTGGATAGATGCTCTTGATGTCAATCACTGGATTGTCTGGCCCAAACTCGATTATTTACAGACCGCCCTCATGCTGGATCCAATTGACTCCTTAGGAAAAAAAATACCCAAGAGTGTTGATATGTATGTAGTATATGTATTTATGTAGCTGCGGTTAAATGCTGATGAAGATTAACCATGAACTAGGAAAGAATGAAGAAGTTGAAATGCATTATGTACTCCCCAGGGAGCTGAGAATGATTGTTCTCCATTGACCGGGGTAATAAATGTCTAGGGGCTTAGAGCGTGCTCATGCATGGAGTACAGCGCCATATAAATTAGTAGTAGTAGTAGTAGTAGTAGTAGTAGTAGTAGTAGTCATCATTTACTAGCTCATTGTTCAAATTGTCGCCATCAAGAGAATGAATGGTTTTGCATCGCATTGCAACCATATTGAAAAATCTATGTTGAGCACAGGAATAAGTTGATTCTTGTTGGTTGCAGGATGGCTTCAGAAGTGTGGTGGTGGGAGGAATGTGGGCGTGTCCCCGGCTCTGTGTGCCCCCACCCTCCAAGTCGGCGACGCCAGGAGGCACTCCAGTTCAAACAGGTAATGCATGTGGCATTCATTGGAAATTATGGCCTTGGTATACTCTAAATCTTGAAATTAACACGAGCGTGAATTAAATGCAATCAATGCAAGTGGTCTTAGCTCGCGTTAATTAATTTCACATTTATGTCTCCAAATGACTAGCAACAATAAGACGGCCTGACTGCACACTTTGGATAGCGAAATTACCAACCCAAACACGGTTTATTGAGCAGCAGTTGTAACAGATATATCGCAATGTCAGTCAAAGAATAGGAATTACACAATAGGCATCCAGGGGCAAAAGTTCTACCCACTCGTGTCAAGCTTGTTGACACCTTCTCAGATTACCAATCAGTGAACTGTTGTTGGTTCAATAATTTCATTGCCCTTGAATTTCGTTGATGCCAGTCAACAGAGTAAACATATATATATACTGTGTGTTGTTTTAAGGAAAACACTGTTTTTACGGAGGTGCTCTACTCAGCGCTAATAAACGTTGCTATTTGCTGTTTGATTGGATTAAGTACAGGCTATGCATCATTCCACTGGGGATGGGGTCGGGGAGTCGCATTGAAATTGAGTTGCATTTTTTGGCTAGGGGGCAGCAGTCATATTAATTTGGAGACGCATTAATTTCCAGATTTACAGTATATCGACTCAGAAGTATCCCGATATATCAATTAATGATGTGTTTTTATTAGTCTGCATGTCTATTGATCAATTACCATTAGAGGTCTGACATTAAATGCTCTCTAGGAAACTAGTCTGATCTATTAAATGTTTAATATTGAATTTTCTGCTTTCTCATTGTCCCTCTTTGCTGTGGTAATATTAATAAAGGTAAGCATTTCTGTGTCTGTGAAATATTGGTTTTGTATTTACATTGATAAATTTGTATTAATACAGTATCAACATAAATAAAATACTGGTACATTGTTATAGTGATATGAGGTGGCCTTCCTTCCCTAATGCGGGGCCACGGGTGGCCCAGTCATCTAAGGCGCTGCGATTTTCGCTGTACAGGGTTACCTCCAGAAATCTATGATTGTGGGTTCGAATCCTGATTCGCCCCGATTTTGTTTCTAGGTTTGTCAGCACCATACCCGTGCTTGTGGGTTTCACCGAAGTGGTAAACGTCTGAGACCTGCATCACTTCGGGCTTTCCCCCCACATTAAGCTGCCACGCCATGATATAACTGGAATACTGTTAAAAGCGGCGTTAAACCCAACGCACTCACTCACTCACTCCCTAATGCTGCACTGCTGGTATTACATCCGGGGAAGCTGACCTGTATAGCAGCCCTCGAGGGGAGTCCAGGTTAAGATAAGGGGTGGGGGGGTGGCCCTCTGTTTACAGCATTTGCTCACCTGGCCAAAGACCCGGGTTCGACTCCCCACATTGCGTGAAGCCCATTACTGGTGTTCTCCTACCAGTGTGCCTTCCTGTGTGGTAAGTTTTCTGTCAGGCAGCATGAAATGTTCACCACCTGCCCGACTGCCTGGCAGATAATTTTAAGACTATTTAGTTACATATCCAGGTTTTTTTTAACTCCTTATCGTTTGCATTATGTCAACTGAATCAAGAAGTGATTGTGTCTCTTAGTTTTTGCGATTTTCTTAATATTATTAATGTGGGCAGGTAACTTTGAAGATGGCAGGCAACAATTATGGGTCACCTGCCCTACTGTCTTGTTGGGTTTTATAATTATTTCGAACACTGGCCCCACTGTGGTAATGCTGGAATATTGCTAAAATATGTGTAAAACCTTCCTCACTCACTCACTCACTCATTCTATGTTAGTCCAGGCCCCTAGCAGCCTGTGATTGTCGTTAATTGATGAGTGGTCACGCTTGGTGACTTGGTCGATTGTTTGTTAAAGTGACCTGATGGCTTGGTACACAATGGTTGCCTCGTCCAGATTTGATAATTTACAGGCAACCACACAATATAGCGGGAATATTGCTGAGTGCAGCATTAAACAGTGAACAAATCGATTGTCTTTGTTTATTTCGTACTTTATTCATTACCTAATCAGCAGATTATGGTGGAGACAGGTAGCCCAGTTGGTTCAGGTGTGCATGGTCCTGTGATCATGGGTTTGAATCTCTCTTTTGCCCTGATTATGTGTCGGGGTTTGTTAGTGTCATACCTTGCTTGTTGGTTTCACCAAAATTTAGGGCTTGCAAAAAAAGATTGATAATCAGAATTTTCATCGATAGAAAGAAATCTTGACGATTATTGATATGAAAATTGTGTCATTGATAATACCTTACATAAACTAATGTGATGTAATTAAGTTTAGATTCACCATAACTGACTTGTTATTGTCAATATTGTCAATTGCTGAATATGGAAAGTAACTGTTTTTGTTATGTCTCAAATGTCCACAAAGTAATCACTGCATAAATGTGCCAGAGCTCACCAGTGGAATGAAACATGTTGATTTCCATCAGGTTTTTTTTGCGCATTTACTCAAAGATACTTTTCTGATATTTATTGATAATTGATCGATATTTAGTTAACAATTATCAATCTCTAAAATCTGTATCGATATCCAGGCCTACCAAAGTCAACGTCAGAAATTAAGGGGGGATCCCGAATCCTTAAAGTTTGCTCCTATAGTTGGCAAGGACCTTCTGACTTTGCTGCTCAATTTTGAAAATTGAAAGTGGTTTGTGTCCAAGACCTTCATATGACTGAAATACTGTTGAGTGGTGTTAAACCAAACTTACTCATGAAGATTATTTTAACTGAATAATTATGTTCTGGATTGAAATTGTAACCTTTGTGAAGAAGAATTGAAATCATGTACCATGTTTACAAAGATACTGGTTGTGTCATCAGTTTCCTCACTGTCAGCCATGACAAGCAATCCGGTGATGTCACCCCTCTGCTGGAGCATTCCCCAAAGGAGTGCATCAAGGGAATGTTTGTGCACTGTCAGTCATGACAAGCAATCCTCTGATGTCACCCCTCTGCTGGAGGATTCCCCAAGGGAGTACACCAAGGGAATGTTTGTGCACTGTCAGTGTATCAAATTCTCCAAAGTTTCAGTCAGACAACCGGACAGGCAACATTGCAAAGTTCGCAGACCAGATAAAATGTTTTCTGTCCAGACATTTCTTGACTAACAAAAAAAGTAACTAAAGGGGAAACATGAGAATAATACTGTTTAATGTTAGCTCCCAGAAAGTAACAATAATCTGGTGGATTGTCAACTTCGTAACATTAACAAAACTTTTTCAAACCTTTTCAAAACTGATCAGCAAAATAGACTATCTTTGTCTGTCGGGCGGGTATTTTAAACACTCGCTTACTGTCGTTTTTCTGTTGTTAAAATTGAAATTTAAGGAAATGAAGGTGAATGATTCGTTGTAGAAGCTGACATCTGAGCTCAAGAACCCATCCTCCAATTAGATTGGGCAGTCAAAGCTTGTTTATATTTGTCCTTACGCGACCATCTGTGGAAAAATGCTCAGATCCTAACACAGAAAGATTTTGCATCGGAGTAATACACATGTGGAATATTCTATGGCCTGGGTAGATTCCCTGGCAGTACAGGTCCTGAGGACTCCAAGCTTCCTTCAGAGTCAACTACAAATACAATGTATTACCGGTGTTATGCTGGGTGACGGGGCTGGCTGCATGTCATCGTACCCGATGACGTAAGTCTGTGCTCATGTTGTCAACCACTTCTTTGCCTCATCCAAACTTGATCATTTACCATGTTTACAGATGGCTGGGATATAGCTGGCATTATGATATATTGGAGCATACCTACCTTGTGTCAAAGGTTTAGGGGAGGGAGTAAAAATTAAACTCTCACTCACACATTAATTGAATAGAGTTTACTGTAAATTGGGAACGTTCTGCAAAAACTGTGGGCAACACACACCTACAATTAATTGTTTGATAGACATTACTTACAAGCTTGACAGATGACGAAGTAGACACATCTTATGGATAACAACTTCTTTAATTACTGTAAGGGCGATATTTCGGTATATATCCTTATATAATACCGAAACTTCGCCTTTACAGTCTTGCTTGACAACGGTATATGGATCTATACCGAAACATCACCTTTATTCACCAAAGCAGACTTGTTTTTCACCATTACTGAAGACGGCAGCAACTGATTTCGTTATATCTTAAATGTCCACAAAGTCCATGCAAAAATGTGTCACCAGTGACGTGAAGTATGTTGTTTTGTCTCTGACCTTTTTTCATATTTGCTCAAAGTTACTTTATTTATCGATAACTGATTGTTATTTAGTTAACGATTATCGATCTCTAAGATGTATATTCATGCCAGCCCTAATCCAGTGTGCATCTTGTGGAATGAAGCATTATTTTAGTTCCAATTTCCTAATTTTCAGTGGCAAGCCCAAGACAGGTATTCTCATGTTGAACCTGGGGGGTCCTGAGAAGACGGAAGATGTCCACGACTTTCTGCTGAGACTCTTCCTGGACAAGGATCTCATTCCCCTGCCTGCACAGAGGTAACTTGGTGAACACGCATGCACTCACTGACGCACGCACCTACACTCACTCACTCACTCACTCACTCACACCTACACACCTACACACACACCTACACACCTACACACACACCTACACACACACCTACACACATACCTACACATACACACAGACTGGTCGGCTTGGAGTAAGTATACTGTGGGGTATTCATGTTAAACTGTGGCATGGTATCTCAGTGAGCTAGCACTATAAATCGGCATAGTCCTCCCGCACGCACGTACACATGAACGCATGGATGCATGCACGTTTCTATATAAGTGCAATAATCCTGGTTGTGACGTTAAACCCACTTTCACCTCACAAACTGCACTAACCATGCTAACACACACACACACACACACACACACACACACACACACACACACACACACACACACACACACACACACACACACACACACACACCATGCTAACACACACACACACCTATTTTGATAAAGAAAATATTAATCAGTCCAATTTGTTAACAGACTTCATGGTAGGACATTCTTTTACAAAAATAACAACGAAAAATCTTCAGGTCTGATAATCTATGCAGTATGGTGTTGAAGGAATGTCGTGATCAACTCTGTCATGTTTTCAACAACATATTTCAGACTTCTATCCATATTAATGTTATTCCTTTGCTTTGGAGGACTTCTAATGTTATCCCTCTTCCAAAATTTTCAAATCCTTCTGTTAATAACAATTACCGACGCGGTGCTTTGACATCCATACCTCTGGCCTCAAAGTTGCAACTGAAATGGTTGCCAATGCGACCTAAATTTCAGTTTGTCTACTGTCTAAAAGTCAGAGGGAGCCAAATGACTACCTTGAAAAATATCTTGTGGCGACTAAATTCTATTGCTACACATCTGTAGGCACAAAAATAAATAGCAGCTGATCTTGGAAAACATGTCTGCTAATAATTGTACTTGTGAATATTTCCTCCTAAAGTCGACAAAGAACCGAAGTGCATAAATATTAATGTAATTAGTACTTTATTTTAGTTGACAATGCTCAACGGATAAGCAAGAATATACCTACATAATCTAGTAACATAAATTGTATCATTGTTTGTGTCACAAGTAACAAAAATCAAGTACAGTTTCCACTAATCTACCATTCCAAGACTAGTGCTATGACTTGTACATATAATAGTTATATGATAAAAGATAATTTCAAATGCTTTGGTCTACCTACAATATTGGCTTGACTTCTTGATTTTGCCACTGGCTACCTGGAAAAAAAATACTTGTAGCTATTAACTACTTGGTAAAAATTTACACTTTGAGACCTGTAGTTATGAAATACCAGGACAGACAGAATATTTACTTGACCCACATAGTGTGCCTACAGGGCCGACAGAGGAGTAGAAGATGCCACTCTTTCACTGTTAAACAACATGAGAGGCGACTAACTGGACCGGGTGGTCAGTATCGCTGACTTGGTTGTTGCATGTCATCGTATCCCAATTGCGTGGATCGATGCTCATGCTGTCAATCACTGGATTGTCTGGTCAAGACTCCATTAATTACAGACCGCTGTCATATAGCTGGAATATTGCTGAGTGTGGCTTTAAACAACATACAAACAAACAAACAAACAAAACATGTTTTTGCCTGTGGTTGTATTAGATAGTGTCATATCTTAATGTAATATATTTTCATTTTTTTCTTATTCTAGTGCTAATCAACTGTGCAATATGAATTTCCCTGGGATATGAAAGTCTTATCTTCATTTTCTAAAAGAAAGAGTTATGTGAATTGGATGCAGTGATCTCAATAGTCATAGTATCAAAAGACAAACAGTAAACTACGGTTATCACGAACTCAAAGGGACCACTAATTTTAGTTTGTTATAACCGTAGTTAATTATAAGCGTATATACAGCATGTATACAACAAAATGGCCGGGACTAAAAAATAAGTTTGTATATCGGTCAGTTCATGATAAGCGTGTTCGTTATAACCGTAGTTTACTGTATTTCAAATATTACAGCATGTGGGTTTTTTATTTGGAGTCTCCACTTCCCTTCCTCTCTACTTGTCTTTCTCATCATAGCATTAGGAGCACCATGTACTACTTCCTAAAGGGTTATGATCTGAACACAGCGTTGTATGGTAACAGGAATTTAACTAGACATGTCAACCACAACATGCGTATGTCCATACATGATTTAATCGAAAGTAGTGGTAGGTTTGTAAATTGAGTATAAATAACTATATCATGTATATACGCATATGACTATAGTGTTGGTCACATGAGTGGTCTTCTTACTATGAAATTTGTATTCATTCTTGACCTTAAAGTTTTCATGTCTACACACATATAGCTATGTAACAGGGAGCGGTATTTACATCAGCTAGTTAGGCTAAATATGTTTAAATGAGTATGAGTTATAAACGTCTCAGTAGTTATGTTTGATGTGTTGTAGTTAGCTGGCTCCCTACATCGCCAGGCGGCAGACACTAGAATAAGTTATAAAGGTTTCAGTAGTTATGTTGGATGTGTTGTAGAATCGCCAGGCGGCAGACACTAGAATAAGTTATAAAGGTTTCAGTAGTTGTGTTGGATGTGTTGTAGTAAGCTGGCTACCTACATCGCCAGGCGGCGGACACTAGAATAAGTTATAAAGGTTTCAGTAGTTATGTTGGATGTGTTGTAGAATCGCCAGGCGGCAGACACTAGAATAAGTTATAAAGGTTTCGGTAGTTGTGTTGGATGTGTTGTAGTAAGCTGGCTACCTACATCGCCAGGCGGCGGACACTAGAATAAGTTATAAAGGTTTCAGTAGTTATGTTGGATGTGTTGTAGAATCGCCAGGCGGCAGACACTAGAATAAGTTATAAAGGTTTCAGTAGTTGTGTTGGATGTGTTGTAGTAAGCTGGCTACCTACATCGCCAGGCGGCGGACACTTGAATAAGTTATAAAGGTTTCAGTAGTTATGTTGGATGTGTTGTAGAATCGCCAGGCGGCGGACACTAGAATAAGTTATAAAGGTTTCAGTAGTTGTGTTGGATGTGTTGTAGTAAGCTGGCTCCCTACATCGCCAGGCGGCGGACACTTGAATAAGTTATAAAGGTTTCAGTAGTTATGTTGGATGTGTTGTAGAATCGCCAGGCGGCGGACACTAGAATAAGTTATAAAGGTTTCAGTAGTTGTGTTGGATGTGTTGTAGTAAGCTGGCTCCCTACATCGCCAGGCGGCGGACGCCCAGCATACAGACTCAGTACCGCAAGATTGGCGGGGGTTCTCCCATCAAGCGATGGACCGAGACACAAGGACGAGGCATGGTGGAACTCCTCGACAAAATCAGTCCAGAAACAGGTAACTTCAGAGCTACAGATAAACAGCGTATTTGCGTAAAATACCCCACCCAAAATATTCAAAATGCAGTGACTTTCAATTAACTAGCGTATAGAAACACATGCATTAAATGAAAAACTCAATTGTATAAAAACAGCTCACTTAAATATCCAATGAAGCTTTTTCAGCATGCGAACAAAAAAATTTCCGAAACACAATTACAAGATAATTTATTTTCCGAGTCAAGCCTATATATTTAGAACAGTTATATATACATCAAAAACTTTATTTCATTTATTTTAATCTTAAAATGTTTACTAATTGTTGGGAAAAACCCAAAAGAGTGATGAATAGATCAGTGACAAAATATTGGTTACCCAATGAAAAATGTAATAACTCAATTAGAATAGAAACCCTGGAGTAAAAACTCAATTGCTCAAAAAATTATCTGGAGCTCTGGTGTCGGATTAAGTAAGTTGAATTTGGACAAAAAGTTCTAAGCCTGACTAACTTTCAACCCTGGGCCATAACAAACTAGTCAGTGTAGTACATTGTTTGAGTAGTTCATTGCAAGTATATTTGGTCTGTGGAGGCCATTTGTATATTAGTGACAGCCAGGTGAACGTGACAGGGGTCCAAATGGACACAGAAATGGAAAAGAACAAGTACCGATCAGTCATCAAGTTTTCGTATGTGCAATTAGTAGAGGGGTTCAACTCGTATTGGCCGCTTTTCACGATATCAGTCCAAAAACTGATATATTGGATTAAAAAATATGGATTTAGTGAGTTTGATTTTGGTATTTGTGGAATTAGTAGGCAGGTTCTACACGTATGGTCTGCTTTTCATAATTAAACTTTTGCCCTTACCCTGACCTAGCCCTTTACACATCGACCAGGCTCCTTGGTCCCTTGCGCTGTAGACATCATGTCATCAGAGACTGCTGGACCAGTGACCCAGAATTTCACATGATTCCACCAATAATGATTCCAGATTTGTCCAAGTGGTCCGAATCTCATCGACCACAGCAGCCATTTTGAAAATCTATTTATAGTCATTTCGTAGTCATTTTTCTTCAAAATGTACTGATATTTGGTATTTGTTTTGTTTCAACACACCTCTTCCATTTCATGGAATATGTTGATTGTTTTATCTTGTTCTGACCCTACTTTTGTGTTCTCTGTAGAGGCGTATTTGTCTGTGTAAACTTCTTCTTCAAAATTGCCAGCATGAGTGAGCTGAACTTTAACATGTATGTTTCTCATTATGATGACGTCATATTTGGTCTGATCATGAGATTTAAGTGTTAGTTTATAGTACTCACTGTTTATGCAGAAATATTTTGAATATCACTGCTGAGAGCAACCTTTTGTTGAATGTCTGTCTTTGGTGACATTTTAATCTGTTGACTACATATCCTGGTGAGCTACCGTGCCGTGCCACTATTTTTTGGTGTTACCGTAAACTACATTTATAACAAACATGCTTATAATGAAGTGACCGATATAACAAATATATTTTTTGTCCCGGCCATATGTTGTATATATGCTTATAACGAACTACGGTTTTTACGAGCTAAATTAGTGGTCCCTTTGAGTTCGTTTTAACCCTAGTTTACTGTAACACAAAAAAATAGAAGCTCACCTGGAATTGAAATGTCTGATGTCTTTCAGCTCCTCACAAGTTCTATGTGGGTTTTCGATACGCCAACCCTCTGACGGAAGACGCCATTGAACAGATGGAGGAGTAAGTCACTAAGTCTGTCTTGTCCAATTGTCCAGAGATGGGGCTGATGGGGAAGCCTAGTGGTTAAAGTGTTCACTCGTCATACCGAAGGCCAGGTTCGATTCCCATCATAGGTACAGTGTGTGAATCCCATTTCTGGTATCCCCCGCCATGATATTGTCGGACTATTGCTTAAAGAAGTGTAAAACCATGGTTACTCACTCATTGTCCAGAAACAATAGACTCGGGAAGATGATCTGAAAAAATAAACAAAGAATATAAAGACTGGAGGTCTTAGTTGGGGCCACATGTAACAGTTACTTACAGATTGGTCGGGGGGAGCTTAATTAGGCGAATACGGAATAGAGAAGAATGTATTTCAAAATAATACTGTGAAATATAGATGTAGCTTGCTGGGCAAACGAGGGATGCTGGTGTACCCAGTATTTATTTTCAGATTTTTGAATTCAAGAAAATGAGTGGCTTTTTGTCACTGTTAGCAATAATCGAGCAATATCATGGCTGGGTACACTAGAAATGGCTTCATGTTTCCATCCATGTGGAAAATCAAACTTGAGGCTTTGGAGTGAAGAGGGGATGCTTTAACCACAGGCTACTCCACCGTCCGAGAACTCTTGAAGATAATGATTCCTTTTCCATTAAGTTTTTGTTATACCTATTCAAAAGGATGAATATGCACATTTTCAATCCCTGGTTTATCTGGTTAAGACATGCAGCCAGCTTGTAGCTGGAATATATTTGAGTGTGGTGGAAAGCAACTTCAATACTTGATGTGATGTTATGTTATGTACAAATATGATGTTATGTTTCAAACAGGGATGGCATAGAACGAGCTGTCGCCTTCACCCAGTACCCACAATACAGCTGTTCTACTACAGGAAGTAGCCTGAACGCCATTTACCGCCACTACATGAACCGCCGCACCCTTAGCAACCTGGTGTGGAGTGTCATCGATCGCTGGCCAACACACAAAGGCCTTGTTAAGGTAACCAAGTATAGTTTCGTCGGTGAGTGGGGGCGGTCGGGTAGCCTAGTGGTTAAAGTGTTCGCTCTTTACGCCAAAAAATGGGTTCGATTCCCGACGTGGGTACAATGTATGAAGCCCATTTCTGGTGTTCCCCGCCGTGATATTGCTTGAATATTGGTAAAAGTGGCGTAAAACCATACTCACTCACTCACTCACTTGTCGGTGAGTGAGTGAGAATGGTTTTACGCCACTTTCAGCAATATTCCAGCAATATCACGACATCAGAAATGAGGTTCACACATTGTAGCCATGTGGGGCCTTCAGCAAATGCTTTAACCTCTAGGCTACCCTACTGCCACTTTTTGGGGGGTGAACTAACTGCATCGGTAAACCATAAAAAATGTGAGCTGTGTAAATGGAGAATTTTGGAGGAATTTTTGTTGGTTGATTCCTATACGTCTCATGCCAAAAGACATTACAAGATGGAACTTGTTGTTTCCCTGCCTGTTGCTCGACACTAAAAGGGGATATAACAAGGACTTGTCGCCACAGAGTCAGTATACTGTGTCAGAGTGGTGCCTCAGTCCTTCACAACCTCAGTTAGAGTTTCTGAAAGTTTGTCTCAACAAGAAAAAGTCCACATTAACTTTAACATTCAAGTTCCCGCAATGGTACACACTTGTGGGTGTAGATGCTGTGGTGCTCCGAAACTACAGGAAGCAATATCCACAACAAGGATTGTTATACTATTGATATTCTGTGGGTGGTGGGGAAGCCTAGTGGTTAAAGCGCTCGATCGTCATGCTTAAGACCCAGGTTAGATTCTCCACATGGGTACAATGTGTGAAGCCAAATTCTGGTGTCCCCTGCCGTGATATTGCGGGAATATTGCTAAAAGCAGTGTAAAACCATAGTCGCCCATACACTATTGATATTCTGCCTTCAGAACTGCCCATTTACATCCATTTTTGAGATACAGTGAGTGAATGAGTGAGTTAAAGTTTTACGTTGCTTTCAGCAATATTCCAGAAATATGATGGCGGGGGACACCAGAAATGGGCTTCACACATTGTACCCATGTCGGGAATCGAACCTGTGTCTTCGGCGTGACGAGCGAACGCTTTAACCACTAGACTACCCGACCGCCCCTTTAGAGATACAGAAATGATACATACTGTTGTGAATGCTTCACTTGCTTGTACGGAGAATTTGGAAGTCTTCATGCTGTTGGGCTGATTAAAGGTCACCTGAAGTAATTGTCAGATCTTGATGCAGAGATGTATAGAGTGAAATAGATGATTTCGATGAAGTTTAGGTGCAATGTTTACTGTATTTTTGTGATTTGTTTACTTTCTTTTTTCCAGGCATTTGCTGAAAACATAAGAGACGAGATTGCCAGGTTCCCGGAGGAAGACAGGGACGACATTGTGATTCTGTTCTCTGCCCACTCACTGCCCCTCAAGGTGAGGGTTGTGTTTGTTTGTTTGTTTGTTTGTTTGTTTGTTTGTTTAACGCCGGCTTAAGCAAAATTCCATGTATATATTGTTGAGTAACAGGATCGGGTGGTCAGACTAGCTGATTTGCTTGATGTATGTCATCGTATCCCAATTGGATCGATGTTCATGATATCAGTCACTGGATTGTCTGGTCCAGGCTCAATTATTTACAGACCGCCGTCATATAGCTGGAATGGTGCCGAGGGCGGCGTAAAACAACATGAACCGTGAAACAGTGTATACTAGTCTTCCTGATGCACAGGTGGGAAAGGCTCACTCTGTGTGTCAGAGTCACAATCTCACATTTCCTGAGTATATTTAGCACACTTTTGGGGGAGTTTTGACATTTCAGTACTGTTGTATATTGTTTCGTGAAAATATGTCCAACATAACCATCTCTGGTGTTGTACAGGTCGTGAATCGTGGAGACCCATACAGCACTGAAGTAGCAGCGACGGTACAGAGTGTCATGGAGGAGCTCGGCCACAGTCACGCCTACAGACTGGTGTGGCAGTCCAAGGTAAGGGAGCTTAGTCACAGTCACGCCTACAGACTGGTGTGGCAGTCCAAGGTAAGGGAGCTTGGCCACAGTCACGCCTACAGACTGGTGTGGCAGTCCAAGGTAAGGGAGCTTGGTCACAGTCATGCCTACAGACTGGTGTGGCAGTCCAAGGTAGGGGAGCTTGGCCACAGTCACGCCTACAGACTGGTGTGGCAGTCCAAGGTAAGGGAGCTTGGTCACAGTCATGCCTACAGACTGGTGTGGCAGTCCAAGGTAGGGGAGCTTGGTCACTGTCACGCCTACAGACTGGTGTGGCAGTCCAAGGTAAGGGAGCTTGGTCACAGTCACGCCTACAGACTGGTGTGGCAGTCCAAGGTAGGGGAGCTTGGTCACAGTCATGCCTACAGACTGGTGTGGCAGTCCAAGGTAGGGGAGCTTGGTCAAAGTCATGCCTCCAGACTGGTGTGGCAGTCCAAGGTAAGGGAGCTTGGTCACAGTCACGCCTACAGACTGGTGTGGCAGGCAAGGTAGGGGAGCTTGGTCACAGTCACGCCTACAGACTGGTGTGGCAGGCAAGGTAGGGGAGCTTAGTCACAGTCACATCTACAGACTGGTGTGGCAGTCCAAGGTAGGGGAGCTCGGTCACAGTCACGCCTACAGACTGGTGTCACAGTCACGCCTACAGACTGGTGTGGCAGTCCAAGGTCACACAAAAATTATGATTTCAACATAAGCCTCTTTTTCATCCAAAATTATAACACATTTTCTTTGAACAGTATACAGCCAAACAGGGTCCTGTAAAGATCTGGGTTGGAATTTGTCTTCAGCAACCCATGCTTGTCTTAAGAGGCAACTAATGGCATTGAGTGATGGGACTCGCTGACTTTGTGTTTGCTTTACATTGTATCCCAATTGTTTAGATTGATGTTCATGATGCCAAGCCCTGGACTGTCAGGCCCCGACAGGATTACATACAGAATGCTTATATAGTTAAAACACAAACAAGCAAATCTAGCCAATCACAGTCTACCAGTGAACACCTGTAGTTGTGAGATCCTAATCTGCAGGTGGGGCCGTTGCCGTGGTTGAGTCCGCAGACAGACGAGGCCATCAAGGGGCTGGTGACGAGGGGCCGGAAGAACCTGCTGCTGGTGCCCATCGCCTTCACCAGTGACCACATCGAGACCCTGTACGAGCTGGACCTGGAGTACGCCCAGGAGCTGGGAGGAGAGGTGGGCGCATTGAGGGGATGTACACTGTCTTCTAGTCACACAAGCTTGTGTACCTATTTTACTGATATTGTGTTGAGAAACTTTCGGAATATAGACTTAAACAGTAATTTGATTAAGATAAACGAACAACTTTTTTTATAAGAACTTCTGGTTTATTGCATACAGCGACATTTTATGTAGATTCTTACATTGTTATCAGGCTGCAGTGACAAGAACCAAGTGATGAGAGGTATACATGTATATGCATGACATGGTGTGATGTAGATTCTTACATCGTTATCAGGCTGCAGTGACAAGAACCAAGTGATGAGAGGTATATATGCATGACATGGTGTGATAAGCTGCAGATTAACATTGTCACTCCAGCTTGATAACGGTGTAAGAATCTTCATCAAAACGTCGCTATATGCAGTAAACCATACAATGTTATCAATAAAAAAAATTGTATTTTTTACTTATCCTGCATTACTCCTTAATGCCTTCAGCGTACTAATGCAGGGTAAGTATACAAATGTAAAAAATATTTAGATTTTACTAAATTTTTTATTTATCCTGCATTACTACGCTTAAGGCATTCAGGAGTAATGCAGGATAAGTATACAAATGTAAAAAATATTTAGATTTTACTAATTTTCAAAATTATTTGCCAACTTCTACAACAGCCAGTCAAACAGTAATTTGTTTACTACTTGGAGATACTAAGTAGACCTGCAGTCAGACATTTCAGGCTCTGCACTCCTGTTTACTGCACTGAGCTTGAAAACATAAAAGAATTGGTTTTCAAGCAATGGTTTTTGAAAACATAGTGCATGAGACAGAGTTTTTTTTTGTTTTATTCGTTGTTAAAATGAGTATGTAACCAATTAAACAATTGTGTACAATCAACCTCCCTACATTTTATAGAAAGCAACTTGTTCCTATCCCCAAAAAGTGCCTTGTATTAAAAAACCCATAAAGAACATTGATTGCTTTTGCTGACTAACCAACCTTGATAAGGCTAAAAAACATAATAGTCTCAGGCACTGCCGCATTGTCATAAAGTCTGACGCCTGTTTTGTTTTTATTTCCATTTAAACAAAAAAGTTCTTGTATATTCATTGTCTAAAACACACGTCCTTGGCATTTACATGCTACAATACCAAAAATACTTAATGGGATTGAAATTAGCACAAGTCTGCAAGTCAGGACCAGTTTTATTAATGATAAAGGTATCCTAAGTTTAAGCAGGCTTTTGGGTATTGCCCTATGCTATTTATCACAAGTTGAGGTAAATTGTTTGATAGGCATTTCTTGGAAGTTGACAGAAGACAAAGTAGGCCAAAGTTTTTAATAACAACTTCTTTATTATACTGTAATAGCAACATTTTCAGTATAGATCCCTTTACCGTGGTCTATTTAACGTCACTATTACTGTATGATACAGAAGTTGTAATCCTACTTTTTCCACTGTGTCTATATGGGCTAGTAGATGTGCTTTGTTGGTTCCATCGCTGCTTAAGGCTAAAAAAAATAGTAGTCTTGGTTCTGAGTCACTGCCCACATCATCATAAAATTCATGGTACATTTCGTTTTTGTTTCCATTTTCAATTATTTTTATGCATTGTGTTCAAGTATTAGGATTTTTATCTTATTTTTTGAAAATGGAAATAACAACAAAACTTGCGGCAGACTTTATGCCTGAGAACCAAGAGTATATTTTTTAGCCTAATTTGTTGATGATGATTGCTGATGGGCCTCCATGTGTTGCCAGGTGGGAGTGAAGAACATTCGGCGGGCAGCATCCTTGAATGACAACCCAATCTTCATCGAGGTACGTAGATCAATATGAAGCCGTTACCCACAAGTGAGTTGGGCTTGACTGTGCTTTTCCAGCAATATCACGGCAGGGGACACCAGAAATGGGCGTCACACGTTGTGCTCATGTGGGGAATAGAACCCAGGCCTTGATAAGCTCTCCTGATTCAACCGCCCGTCAGGCCTAGTGGCGATTCCGGGTTACAAGGCACCTGCAGCCAGTGTTGGTCGTTACCATGGTTACAGATGACCAGATGGTCTGGGTGGACAAGCTCACCGACTGACTTGATTGTGTTCATTGTACTCTGATGACGTGGACCGTTGCTCACAATATCAATCACTTGATTGTTTGGGTCATTATTTACAGTTCACTGGAATATTGCTGAGTGCAGCCTTATACGACACACGAACTAAGGTCCCCAGCAGCAGGTGCTTGTCATGCTAGGTGACATGGTGGATAAGGTGGCGAGACAGTGACTTGGTTGATTGTGTGTCATATTGACCACACGGCCTACATCTTTGCTCACCTCATCTCAAGACCCGTGAAGATCCGGGGTAGAATAGGTCGTCTGCATCCCATGCTTGCTGTAAAGGGAGACTTTGCTTGTCGAAAGAGGCAACTAACAGGATCAGGTGGTCAGGCTCGCTGACTTGGTTGATGCATGTCATCGTATTCCAATTGTTTGGATCAACGCTCATGATGTCATCACTGGATTGTCTTTCTCAGACTCGATTACGTACTGCCGTCATATAGCTAGAATATTGCTGAACAACAAACCATCACAATTATTATTGTTTGGACATCACTCTAAGCAGTGAATATAGTGTGTAGTGTAAATTATGTGAGGAGCGAAAGTTTGTTTTCACTCTCTCTCTATCTCTACAAAGTTGTCCAACAACAAAGCACCAAAGGTAAGATAATAATTTAGTTAGCAGACAAACAACAACAACATATTAATCATAATTATAGTGAGTGAGAGAGTATGGTTTAACGCCGCTTTTAGCAATATTCCAGCAATATCACGGCGGGGGACACCAGAAATGGGCTTCACACATTGTACCCATGTGGGGAATCGAACCCGGGTCTTCGGCGTGACGAGCGAATGCTTTAACCACTAGGCTACCCGACCGCCACATCATGATTATGATCATAAGGAAACAAACAATTCTTGTTCCAGGCGATAGCGGACATTGTGAAGCAGCACTTGTCCACACAGAAGGTGTGCTCGACCCAGCTGCGACTACGCTGTCCCATGTGCACCAACGCTACGTGCGGTCTCGCCAAGGAGTTCTTCCATGATCAGCAGGGACTGCTAGACGCGTTGCGAGCTGAGGACGAGCAACTCAAACTTGGCGCCAAGTCCTGATGGTCTCTGTGTGTTGGGAGTGGGATATGCTAGGTGTTTGACATTGGATCTGAACTAGATGAAGCTTTATTGATGCTGTGGAACTGAAACAATTGCAATAATATTTAAAGTCATTTTAATCAGATCTTAGTGCTTCCTTAGACACAAAAATCTCAGGACATCCCATTACAGGACACGTCAGAAACACCACTCATCCGACCAATCAGACTTTCGCTACTGAGTTCAGGACAGTGAAAGCCTGAATGTATTTTCTAATTGTGTAACCTCGAAAATGTTGACATGAGGCTTTCTACATGAAGGTAAAACAAACATTTGAACAGAGACTGCATAGACCATGGGAAGTACGGCCATACAATCTCGGCCATGTATTAGACATTCCAGAAGGTTCCTTTGTTTTCAAATTTTGAATCAAGAAGTTTGTCGAAGTATTTTTGCCATAAAGCTCAAGAAAGCTGCTTTCTGATTGGCTAATATCAATTTCCTGTTATTAATTTCATTGGTTGATCAAAGTTTGTGTCAGGTCGTTCTGACCTTCCTCAGGTCTTTGTGTAACAGAAGTGAGCACTAAGATCTTACCCATTTCTCATTGGTGACAACACAGAGGGCTGGGACGGGTACCTCGGGAACTCGGGTCGGGTGGGTACTGAGTAGGATCTTGATACCCAGGGGACTACCCGGACCTGGGCTAGTCACATGATGTATTGTTTAATAACAATAACAATAAATCTCCATGGTTACACAGGACTACCCGGACCCGTGGCTAGTCACGTGATATATTGTTCAATATTATTAACAATAAATCTCCATGGTTACACAGGACTACCCGGACCCGTGGCTAGTCATGTGATATATTGTTCAATATTATTAACAATAAATCTCCATGGTTACACAGGACTACCCAGACCCGTGGCTAGTCATGTGATATATTGTTCAATATTATTAACAATAAATCTCCATGGTTACACAGGACTACCCGGACCCGTGGCTAGTCATGTGATATATTGTTCAATATTATTAACAATAAATCTCCATGGTTACACAGGACTACCCGGACCCGTGGCTAGTCACGTGATATATTGTTCAATATTATTAACAATAAATCTCCATGGTTACACAGGACTACCCGGACCCGTGGCTAGTCACGTGATATATTGTTCAATATTATTAACAATAAATCTCCATGGTTACACAGGACTACCCGGACCCGTGGCTAGTCACGTGATATATTGTTCAATATTATTAACAATAAATCTCCATGGTTACACAGGACTACCCGGACCCGTGGCTAGTCACGTGATATATTGTTCTATATTATTAACAATAAATCTCCATGGTTACACAGGACTACCCGGACCCGTGGCTAGTCACGTGATATATTGTTCTATATTATTAACAATAAATCTCCATGGTTACACAGGACTACCCGGACCCGTGGCTAGTCACGTGATATATTGTTCTATATTATTAACAATAAAACTCCATGGTTACACAGGACTACCCGGACCCGTGGCTAGTCATGTGATATATTGTTCAATATTATTAACAATAAATCTCCATGGTTACACAGGACTACCCGGACCCGTGGCTAGTCACGTGATATATTGTTCAATATTATTAACAATAAAACTCCATGGTTACACAGGACTACCCGGACCCGTGGCTAGTCACGTGATATATTGTTCAATATTATTAACAATAAATCTCCATGGTTACACAGGACTACCCGGACCCGTGGCTAGTCACGTGATATATTGTTCAATATTATTAACAATAAAACTCCATGGTTACACAGGACTACCCGGACCCGTGGCTAGTCACGTGATATATTGTTCTATATTATTAACAATAAAACTCCATGGTTACACAGGACTACCCGGACCCGTGGCTAGTCACGTGATATATTGTTCTATATTATTAACAATAAAACTCCATGGTTACACTACAAGTAGCTACTGTTCACATTTCTTTCTGACTATGCAAGCTTTTGTTCTGACTATTATATGTTCGAGTAAGGATAAAGCGTCTATCAACTTCAGTATGCATGATCAGATCATTCTATACGTGTATCTAAATAGTGTTTGCCAGGGCGGCAGTAAAACAGTTCCCATGTGATGTTATTTTTTTACAGATGGAAATAAATTGTCCTGGGAGTAGTGAGTTGTCCTGGGAGTAGTGAGTTGTCCTGGGAGTAGTGAGTTGACAAGTCTACAGCTGCTGTGTTGAGGTGTTCAGCTGTTGGTGTGAGTTGTGATGACCTCACGAGGCCTGACACTTGTTTGTTAAGGTTTAGTTCTAAAGGAAGGAAGGACGTTCACATTGAAGAATGTTTATGTTTGAAAAGTGGATTGTTTGGTATTGTTTCGGATATTTTGTGGCATTTTTATAATTTCTGCATAATGTGTGTGATGTGACAACCAATTGCTATGTAGCAGGGCTCTAGATTACACTGTGAGCCATTGAGTATGTACTCACAAGTCTTGATAGTTTTCTCTGGGTATTCAATATGTTTTTACTCCCTTGTCTGTTGGGTATTTTTACACCACCAAATGAATCTTTTGTTAATATAAGTCTGCTCACAATGCTGTTTCTGGTGGGGCTGGCTATTGAGTTATGTCTTGCAGCTTGGTAATCTTTAACTAAATAAAGATCAATTATCAATAAATAGCGGAGAAGTAATTTTGAGCAAATGTGCAAAAAGCTCTGAGACAAAGCAACATTTTTCACATCACTGGTGACACATTTTTGCAGGGATTACTGTGTGGACATTTAAGATATAACAAAATCAGTTGCTGGCTTTCTGCGGGAAGGTTAAAAAACTGCTTCGGTAAATTAAAACTTTATTTAATCACAATAGTTTCTGAAAGGTATTATCCATGACACAATTTTCATATTGTTAATCGTTAATATTTCTTCCCATCGGCGATATTATAAGGGTAACGCCATTTTTTAACGCTGCCCGACGAAGGAGGGCAGTTGAAAAGACCGAGGGCTTCTGCAAATGATGATGCCCTGAAAAAGAGCGTTACCGTTATTATAGCTAAAATGGATGGAATTTGTTATCCAATAAAAAGAAACAACAACATCGGTTTTGAAACATTTACGGCAATCAACACGAATGTCACTGACCATGTTTTACAAATATGAACAAACCAGATGACGTCACTATAATACGTGACGTCATTTTCTCTAGCCTATGACGTCACCGAACAACGGGCTTGATAATGGCCCGTCGTCAAGCAATATGAGGGCATTATCAAGTTACAGTGGCCCGCTCATTTCTGATAACGTGCGGGCGGTTTGATGATAATTCTATCCATTTTAGCTAGTGTAGCATGTAGTAGCATGTCACTCAAACTCAACAGCAACATGTATCTCCAGTACAGAATAAGTCAGTCAGACTTTGTTAATACCTTATTCACTGCAGTAGAGATCATGTGTGTGTGATGTCTGTAAATAAAGCTCTTTATACTGGTATGCCAGTTGAGGATACGTAGGCAGTACCACTTAGGGCAGTGCTATTGGGTTATCAATTGGTTCATGCAACTCAAAATTAATTTGGATATGGGGATTTATTTGGCATATACTAGTATTATGCAAATACGGAGCTTATCTGGAGCTCCGAGTGGGTGAGTGAGAATGGGTTTCTGCCACTTGTAGGAATATTCCAGCAGTATCACAGCGGGGGACACTAGAAATGAGCTTCACACAGTGTACACATGTCGGAAATCGAACGGCAAGACAAGCGAACGCTTTAACCACTTGTCTACCTAACAGCCCTGGAGCTTAGAGGTAGACCTGTTGATGTATGTCTTCGTACATCTTTCAGCCTTTGCATATTTTAATCATCAAGTGTTATTTCTCTGCATGACTGACCTTTAAGTGTTCGTCATTCTGAACCACCATTTGTATTTACTTCAACATTACAATAATCAGGGGCGGTCGGGTAGCCTAGTGGTTAAAGCATTCGCTTGTCACGCCGAAGACCGGGATCCATTCCCGACATGGGTACAATGTGTGAATCCCATTTCTGGTGTTCCCCGCCTTGATATTGCTGGAATATTGCTAAAAGCGATGTAAAAAATACTCACGCACTCACTTTATATACTCACGCACTCACTTAATATACTCACGCACTCACTTAATATAACCCAGAGGAAAAAGTAACATAGTTTGTAGACTTGGGAATGGTATGTATTGAGCATGTTCACATGTGTATAATATCGTATTTGCAATCTATTCACCTCCATATCCAAGAATTATCAGAAGCCATTTGTGTGAGTTATTCCAGTCACTTCATGTTGCATTTAAACAAAACCATGTGTGACAACAATGGCTCTTTGATACTTCCAGTGGGAAGGTCACATGGTTCCCTTTTCTGGTCTACATTGGAGGTGATCCGGAGTAAAATACATGTACGTTTTCAGCAACCGATTCTTGCAATAAGAGTTGACTATGCTTGTCAAAAGAGGCGACTAACGGGATCAGGCTGACAGTAATGTACTCTGTTTTATATGATATATAACGTCAATGCCAGGCAAAACAGCAGTAAACATATGAATGGATCAATGAAAATCGGTGATAACACCAGATGTTTATGTATTGCTTGCCCCTGAAGTCATTTGGGGCCACGAGTGGCCCAGTCATCTAAGGTGCCATGATTAGCTGCGCACAGTTGCGGCACTTGGGCACGCCAGAAACCTATGATTGTGGGTTTGAGTCCAGGTTCACCCTGATTATGTTTCTAGGTTTGTCAGTACCATATCCGTACTCGTGGGTTTAACTGAAGTGGTAAAGGTCTGAGACCTGCATCACTTCAGGCTTTCCTCCCACATTAAAATGACACGACGTGACTGTTAAAAGCGAACTTACTCACTCCCTGAAGTAATTTGTTGAAAAATTTGAAGACTTTGTAATAGTTGATCATGTATTCAGCCATCTGACATGATATATCAGGAACTGTTAGTTGCTATTTTGATAAGTGCTGTAAAGATGTTATGTAAGTCAATAAAGATTGGTTTGTTCATGCCTCTTGTGAGTCGTCACTGAAAGTGCTGACCATGCCTCTTGTGAGTTGTCACTGATAGTGCTGACCATGCCTCTTGTGAGTCGTCACTGATAGATGTTATGTAAGTCAATAAAGATTGGTTTGTTCATGCCTCTTGTGAGTCGTCACTGAAAGCTCTGACCATGCCTCTTGTGAGTCGTCACTGAAAGTGCTGACCATGCCTCTTGTGAGTCGTCACTGATAGCGCTGACCATGCCTCTTGTTAGTCGTCACTGATAGCGCTGATCATGCCTCTTGTGAGTCGTCACTGATAGCGCTGACCATGCTTCTTGTTAGTCGTCACTGATAGCGCTGACCATGCCTCTTGTTAGTCGTCACTGATGGCGCTGACCATGCCTCTTGTGAGTCGTCACTGATAGCGCTGACCATGCTTCTTGTTAGTCGTCACTGATAGCGCTGACCATGCCTCTTGTGAGTCGTCACTGATGGCGCTGACCATGCCTCTTGTGAGTCGTCACTGATAGCGCTGACCATGCCTCTTGTGAGTCGTCACTGATAGCGCTGACCATGCCTCTTGTGAGTCGTCACTGATAGCACTGACCATGCTTCTTGTGAGTTGTCACTGATAGCGCTGACCATGCCTCTTGTGAGTCGTCACTGATAGCACTGACCATGCTTCTTGTGAGTTGTCACTGATAGCGCTGACCATGCCTCTTGTGAGTCGTCACTGATAGCACTGACCATGCTTCTTGTGAGTTGTCACTGATAGCGCTGAGCAACTGTTCTGAGGCATATGTATGGGGGGGGGGGGTGGGGGGGGGGGGGGGGGGGGGGGGGGCGTGGGGGGGGGGGGGGGGGGGGGGGTGGGGCGGTTACATTTTACATCTATCATATTATCTTTTTATTTATTTTTATTTTATTTTTACCAAATTAGAATTTTGAAATTATATTTAAATTGATAATTAAAAAGTCGAGAATAAACAATGCCTTTTAGAAAGTGGTCAGATGTAACGTGTAACATGTTCTAGTTGGGAGTACACTATCTTTGTGTGTCCAAATCCTGGATGGGACTCCACCCAAAGAAGTACTAGAATCTGTACAAAGTGTTATCCCAAATACAACATATACTCCTTACAAAAAGTTAAGCAACAAGTATTATTTTCCGTGCAACATTCTCATCAGTGTTGAATGCCATCCAATGAGAACAAATTCAGGCAGGAGAATTGCCTACGAATACTCGACTTAAAGCCTTTTCCATGTAGAGTTTCCTGATAACACTGATAATATCGCCTGAACACAACCACCCTCAAAACACACATGCAAAATGGGCTGGGTGGACCCCCAATAACGACTACACACAGAAACGGCGCGACTGTGACGTCGGTTTCAACGCAGACAGACAGATATTTTATTAACGTCTCACCTCAAATATTACATAAAAATATAAATATATATATATATAATATTTCAATGAGCCACTCCTATTGGAGTTATGAGAGACGAAAACGTTAAAATATACAAATACAGATTACTAAAATAAAATAAATAAAAGGTAAATGTACACACAAAAGTTAAACACACTATACAGTATATCAAATATCTTTCCGTATGTTTAAAATAGCCTTGCAGGTTTTGGCAGCAACATGTACAACAATAGGGCTGGCGAGAATAAAGCACAATTTAACATAATCATTTTGAAGATTAAAATCATGACACACATCACTACATTGAGTTAAAAGCTCTTTACGGACATCATTACAAACTGGACACTGAAGTAGAACATGCAGCTCATCTTGCACACAATCTGTACAATTAATAAAGAATACTAAACGAGTTCCCGTGTAATACCAATTTTATGAAACGAGTGAGATACCACAACTATTCATGAGTTTCATAAATTTGGTTTTACACGGGAGCGAGTTTAGTATTTTATTTATTACTGGCCATTTATAACGTTTTTAGAATTATACTGTTGAGTGTGAATAGGCTGACACCTACACGATCCAGGCATAATCCAATTGAGATTAACACTGTAATACTTCAAACACGTCAAAAGTTGAAACGTATGAATTTAATACCAGACAACAGTCCACCTTTAGAGGCGTCCGTTCCACAAAATTATCGTAGCGTTAAGATTATCGCAACTCACATACTTTAACTTAGACCAACGAGTGTCGTTGCGCTACTTTACGATCGCCTTGTGGAACGGGCCTTGCACCTCAAAGTTTACAATCACGTCACAATACCCGATGACGTAAATTGTGGAATTTTGTTGCAAGATCCTTCGGCGAAACAATGCCATGTGACGTCAGCCTAGCAACAAGGTTGCTGGGGTCATCGAGTGTGCATAAGCTCCTCTCAGTGATCTATCATCTCCACACGCAATGTCGTTGAATAAGCCAAGGGATGTTGAGAGTTTTCAAAATTTGTTCGTGAAACGTGTTCCGAGAGTACAAAAGCACGCGTTTTAGTATTACACAATGTGTAATACAGCAGTATGTTTATTAAACGGGTGATCTCTTCACGGGCAAGTAATAAAACATATTATTACTTGCCCGTGAAGAGATCACCCGTTTAATAAACATACAGCTTTATTACACATTGTGTAATACCAAAACGCGTGCTTATGTACTCTCGGAACACGTTTCACGAACAAATATTGAAAGCTCTCAACATCCCCTGGCGTATTCAACGACATTGTAT
The DNA here is from genome assembly GCF_022045235.1 of Haliotis cracherodii. Lineage (NCBI taxonomy): Eukaryota > Metazoa > Mollusca > Gastropoda > Lepetellida > Haliotidae > Haliotis > Haliotis cracherodii. The sequence continues at coordinate 36,627,828 of NW_027266269.1, read as the reverse complement.
GTGGAGATGATAGATCACTGGGAGGAGCTTATGCACACTCGATGACCCCAGCAACCTTGTTGCTAGGCTGACGTCACATGGCATTGTTTCGCCGATGGATCGTGCAACAAAATTCCACAAATTACGTCATCGGGTATTGTGACGTCAATGTAAACTTTGAGGTGCAAGGCCCCGTTCCATAACACTGCAAACACGAAAACGTCGTTTTTTTCCGTATATGGTCATTGGACGGAAAAACGACGTTATTTGGACGTTTTCAAACCATCGTTTTTCCGTCCAAATAACGTCGTTATTTGACATCGGAATTTACTGGGAGAGAACGATAGCGTTAAGCTCCTCCCTTTCTTGATTGACATTGTCAATCAAGCAACAGCGTCTACCGGTATTTCTACTTCTCAGTTTTCATTGGTCAGTCCCCGCGTGTTAGATTACAGGCCCGCGTTTGACGCTGCACTCGAAGCGCTTAGCGGAAGTACTGAAATCAATCGTTCTGCGCATGCGGATTACTTGATGCCTTGACCAAATTTTCCGTTCTGTGCATGCGCGATTTCGCGTATTGTTTCCTAGAATTAATGTCACCACTATTTTTACAATGGTTCATAACACAGTCACGTGAAGGTTCGGAATCGTAACGAGTAACTCCATTTAAATTGAAGAGTATCCCCAGTGATATGGGAGATTAAATGTTGCCTATACACTAATCTGGACGAACTTCTCATTGTTCTGTTTATGTCATCCTATATACTATTAGTATGTTACCGTTCTAAAGTCATCCTCTCACATAACATTATATTGTTCATAGTACCAAAGTTTAATCAATAATATCAAGAGCAGCGATTTAAACCACTGAAACACCCAAACACAAGGCTGTTATCAAGCGCTAGTGCAGACGTGATGCATCGTAAAACTGTATCGTGATGTCTTCAGAAATTCAATTATACTACGAGATAGTACGGCTAACGCGTGACTCACCGGTGGAACAAAGACAATATCGCTAATACAGATATAACGTATTTGAATGTTAATACTAAAGACAAACAATCATTATTTTTGCAGTGACGATATAACACGTATACACGTTTATTGTTAACTTTCATCAGTTTTGCTCTTCATTTTAATAACTTTGTTTTCACATATATATGTAGCAATACCCGACAAGCATGTCATACATAATTATGGGGCAGTTTTCAATCTTGCACTGACTTACTCTGGTGTTAATGAGCGAAGTTTATTGGCTTGTGTGTAAAACCCCGTTTTTCTGGTAATCCTATTATAACTTAGTTTATTTCTATCTAATGACACCCTGTACTCTGGATCATGGCTCCGTGACTATCCATAACAATTAAGATGAACATTCAGTTCAAGTAAATGAATGAGTTTGTTTTGACGCTACAGTCAGTCAAAAAACCAATGCTGTGAGGTTTGATAACACACTTCCACCAGGTCGAACATCGTGGATCCTCATTTTCTGCCTAAAGAGAATCATAGTTCATATGCTAATCCATCTGCGAATACCCTCCCACTCAAGATGACCTTACTTGTTGCTGAATCTATCATCTATCCCCCCAATCTCACCCCCCCCCCCACGCACGCACGCACGCACGCACACACGCACACGCACACGCACACACACACACACACACACACACACACACACACACACACAAACAACTGACCTAAATAACCTGGACAGGAAATACTGCTGATAGCCTCTGGTCAACTCAGCCGCGCCACCGCAGAATGTCCGTCCAACTCTGCAGGGGGCATTCTCAGTGGCTTCAAACGCGCTGAAATGTTTTCGCCTTGCATCCACGATGGTGGACAAGTGAAATCGTATGAAATTTGGCTATTATATGTCTTATCTCTTTTTTGATTACCCAATAAAGTCAATTCATAGTTACACGGTTGTGAAGCTTACAACTTTATAAGACTTATTCATCTCATTCCAAAAAAGCTACTCGCGCTCACATAAAGTTGTAGTTATTATGTCACTGTTTTATTTCTTTAAAAATATATTACATGTTCAACAATAACAATTAAGATGAACATTCAATTTCCGATATTAGTAAATGAATAAGACATTAGTGTGTTTTACGCCACAATCAGTCAAAGACCAACGTTGTCCGGTCTGATGACACACAATCTACCAGGTAGCACATTGTGTACACCCTATCCACATTGAAGTCTCCACTGTGGGTATTCCTGGGGACGAAAAGGTCCCATGTACCTAGGAATTTCATCAATACATTCATGCGCGGCATTCTCTGCCTAAAGAAGATCATATAGTTAACATGCTAATCCAACTCGAACTACCATCCCGCTCAAGATGAATGTTTTATGTAACATCCAACAGGCCCACATTTACGCACGCACGCACGCACGCGCACACACATATTTGGATTTACCAATCCCTGAATTGAGAAGACGTGCGTTACGAAGATCCTCCAAGTCATCATCAATATCCGTATATGTCTGTGATATCATTACCCATCAAAAGCCGAATATACATTTATTGTGTTTTCTTGACAACAAATGTTATAATTGGGATAACACTTTCTGAGTAAAGTACAGATTCTCGTACTTTCTTTGGTTGAGTCCCGTCCGGGATTTGAACCCACACTGTGAGTGAGGCACCCAATCGCCAGAACACAATGTTGGCGATCTAACCCAGCCACCGAACCAAAAATGTTAGTCCAGATGACGTATACTTTGTGTACTCCTCTGACAAGAGAAAAATGGCACGGCTTCTATGACCGAAAGCTTTGAACCAACAATGCCTTTAAGAAAGTGGTCAACAGTAACACACATTATATTTGGATACCACTTTCTCAGTAAACTACATATTTTTAGGGTGGAGATAATAGACGTTGATGGTTGATTATCAATGGACAAATTAAAGCCAAAACTTAACTTATGAATGATTGGTAATGGGAAATGGACAATGGGCAAACGGGAGGCGGGGTAATCAGCGCCATGCCAGTTATCTGTTGGCTTCCCTTGTTGCGTTCCCATCTTTGATATCTTTTTACTTTAAATTTGTTGTTCTTACAGGTACAAATATATGTTCTCTGCCTCATAGCATTTAATAATATGCACCTGATGAAGGAGAAAGTATATATTCCGAAACGCAGTGTTCCTCCGTTGACATCCATAAATATTTTTCCTTGTGTGTATCAGTTCTTAATGCCCTTCAAAGACTCAATCTAGCTTTGTTTTTAAATGTGGTGATATTTGCGTAGAATATAATATGGTCATGCCTATATACATTTGGGTCTTTGTCTACATAAGCATTTAGACATACAATTTAAAGCTAAGGACATTGCTAATTCTGCAGGCATGAAGTACACGCCATAGCAAGCTGTGATCTTTATTCATACTTTAGATATTCGTAATGGAGATCTGTAACTGAAGTTTACCGTAATCTTCCGCAACTCTCACCTCCTGACCAGTTGAACGTCTTAGTGCATTCAGATGCCATTGTAAAATCCAGGCTGCCCCTCTTTCTGTGATGTTTTGACGGATGAAATCTATTGCGTTATAATAATCTCTGTTTGCTGATATATAATATGTACATGTTGTAAAATATTTACGATATTTTAAACGTGTAATTCGATGCATATGCAATGCAGTGTGTACATAAGTGCGGATGCACGAAGGCGGTTATAGTCATAGTTATACTGCGATGGATGTAGGGGAATGGTAGGGGGGTGTATGTATGTATGAAAGCACGAATACCGATACATGAGGGCGGATATAGTTATAGTTCGATGGATGTTGGAGAATGGTGGGAGGATGGATTATGTATGAAAGCATGCGCATGGATCCATGATGGCTGACGTAGACATAATGGTGGGTAAAGAAGAATGTGATGTGTGTGTGTGTGTGTGTGTGTGTGTGTGTGTGTGTGTGTGTGTGTGTGTGTGTGTGTGTGTGTGTGTGTGTGTGTGTGTGTGTGTGTGTGTGTGTGTGTGTGTGTGCATGCGTGCATGCGTTGTGATACGAGGGTTGGCGAACATGTTGTCAGATGATTGTGTGAGTAAGTTAAGTGGTTGAGGATGTGGCGGGTATGAGTATTCGTACATGCAGACTTGGGGTTGGGGGACTGGGTGTGCCTGTACTGAGGTCTTTTGTTTCACTCACTTATAGTGTTTTCTTTCACTCAAATACTGTTTAATGCATTAACGCATTTTAATGACTGAAACTGTAGTGACTCAAAGGTCATACTGGCCGGGCATTCAACATAGCTACCCCAACTACATACGTAGCCATATTTATGGTGTACAATTCTTCTTCTACCTCTCTCTCACACACACACACAAACACACACACACACACACACACACACACACACACACACACACACACACACACACACACACACACACACACACACACACACACACACACACACACACACACACACACACACACACACACGCATTAATTGTTTTATTAAATGTATCTTCGAGAGTCAGTAAGAAACTAGAAATAACTGCCTTTGTTCTGTAAACCTCACCAAGTTTCAGCTTTCGCCTCTTCCTTTGTGGACTGAGGTTTCACATTTGTAAAATGATCTCTCTTATCTGTCTGTACCATCAACTTAACTGCCCTCACCCCCTGCAGTTTTCCCGTCCCATATTGCCAAGCAGGTGACCCACAAGGAGGAATACCGCCCTCCCTCAGTCCAGTGATACTGTTCCTAGCACAATATGTTGGGGATATGTAGCCTTGCTGTGGGCAAACATTTTGTAACAATTTGGCAAACTTTGATATGTAAACAGCAAATATTATTCAGTTTTATTTCAACAAAAACGGAAAAAATCGGATCCTACTTATTTTGTGGATACCATAACAATAAATCAAGCCAATATATCTTTTGAGCTGGCATGAATATAAAAAATAATTAGCAAGTCGATAGTCATAATTCCCTCTGTAGGTCCCACGTGAAATGTTCTTCACGAATAGAATAGATGGCTGATAGACGTTCGACCGAATAATATCATTTGCTAACTTCAACTGTTCATCTAATTTCCATGAATGTATGTTACCAAGTTCATATGTTCATGGGCTTCTACACTGAATGTATAATGTGGAGGACTACTTCGCTGGAGGATAAGTAACATAAATAATGATGATAATTATGATAGTATTGCCATTATCATTCCTTCAGATTATTAAAAAAAAAGTTATTATGTTTTCATAGAGAGAAAGAGGTATGGAGATTGTGAGATTATTTTTAGCATCGGAATTGTTAACATAATTCTTAAAGATATGTTTTGTTTGTTGTTAAATGCTGCACTCAGCAACGTAAGGATATTAAAACATTACATTTAGGTTCAGTTGTATTTTTATATTTGTATCATTTTGCAAATGCTACAGAGACCTGATAAGGGATATATAATAATGTATAGTCGCTATTCTTAAAGTAAGAATATGTTAGATTTATCAACCAAGAAATATTGCACACAAGAGGATAATCATATTTCATGACACTATTCAACGTCGAAGTCAACGATATTTGTGTATGTTATTGCTACATGACACGGATACGTCATGATAAAGCAATTAGAAATTGGCATTTGATGATATAAGATAGCTACGCGATAAATCACAAAGAACAAAGAAGGAAGCGATATTTATTTCACGATAAAAATTGTTCTATCATGACGTCATTTATTGAGATTCGAACATGCACTCGCAACTTGAAAAGTAAAATTTGTAAATTTGACCTTATTTTTGAGAGGTATGTGTCTAGTGAGTTGTTCCCAATAAATGTTGCTGGAGAATCCGAAAGTGAGAGTGATATGACAATCGGTATTGGGAGAAAAGGTACAGATGATTGACGAGAAAATTGTGAGAATATGCGGGACCAAACTCAAATCCTAAAATGGATTTATCTAGCATGGCCGCTGTCGGATTCTATTCAAGGAATCATCATTATTTATGTACGGGTAAATATTGTAAAGCGTGTATTTTTTCCTAATTTAACACCCTAAAAGAGGCTGTACATAATGTTGATATCTCATATAGAAATAAACGAGTCTCGGTCGTTGTTTATCGTACAATAAACAACTCCCACTCGTCGTTTGTTTCTTAATTACATGACCATATACACTAACTTTATATCTTTTCATGTTTATCGGTCAACAAAAGCGACATAAGTATTTCCATTATCATGAGAAACCCTTGCCAAAAGTAGCGCCAACTGCACCATTGCGACAACATCAGGAGCATGTTTCATGATTCACCATAATAAATGATGACATTGGATGCTCGCAAAAACGCGAGCTCATTCCGATCCACTAGTGGCACCCGCCACAAACACATCCAAAGGCAAGCCAATTGAATTGCAGAAAAGGCAGAGAATTGCATCTGACATCATTTTTGTCATTGATACGTCAAACCTGGAAATGCCGTCTACACGTCCAACACAAAGCCCAAGCCAGGACCCAAATCCTTCAAACCGGGCCAAAGTTTAATTAATTACATACATTTCCCCCTAACCTTGAATAATCTCTACTAGTTCTGAAGTAAATCGTATTTACCCGTATGAATCGTCTTATGTTATTTATTGCCGATAAACAGAATATGCACACTTTCTGAAAGTACTGTGTGATAAGTCACGCACCAAACCTATACTCTCGATATACATGCTGCTCTTACTTAAAAAAGAATAACAAGGGTTAACAGGATACGTATATTAAAGTACCATGCTTTCCTGATGTGCTCTCATTCTAATTTGAAATAATGGCATAAATAGTTACCACTCATCTTTCAATATTTTTCAAGGTTGGGTTAATCACGAACATATTTGAATATGTACAACATCTATACTTACTTATCTTTATACTTAAAGGCATCAGGTTTGTCTGTCATAAGACCCCGAAACAAATATGTCCAACACAGCCCAATATTTGGCTCTTGGCTCCTTGTTCTTATATTTTATAAGTATTGTTTAAACAACTGTTTTTTTCTGTAAAATATGTTCATTTCAGAAATTAGATGTTATTCTAGCATCAGGTCTGTGGTACGTTTACTGCATCAGCATTACATTAAAACGATATTACATTATATAAATTCATACAGAGGAAATGCTTAACATTTATCTTTTAGGGAAGAGTGCAGGACGACTTGCTTTATACATATAAATGTGGACATATATGTATGGACATTTGGAGTATACAGATATACCTCCTTAAAGATAGTACAGTGTTCGTAGATGACTGTAGACTATGGAATAATTATGTGAGTAATCGGGTTAATACCACGTTCAGCAATATTTAGCCATATTGCGATATTGGTTTCCAACATACAAGACGGACCCTGAAATTATGACTTGAATTTGGACCTGGCTTTCTGGTGTGATGTAACACCCCAGAATCTCCGGTAGAAAAAGGGCTCAAAGCACGAATTAAGATCACGAGATGATACTGATGTATGCATCTGGACACATATTTGCGTAGTATTACTACCTTAATTCATCAGTATATATGTATTTTGCATAAAAGGATATTATAGGATCGACGCTGATGCGCATATAACCTATTCACCAGTGCTGTAATATTTCATTTCTTCTGACACATATCGACACGAGAAATTATATTTAAATTTAAAAGGGGCCCAAGTGGGATAAAAATTTGAGTCTGAACCTGTTGAACAAGGCTTGTTTCATTTTGGGCTATAGCATTGCCGCAAGGCCTGGGCGGAAGGGAACACCTGTTTGCACCCATCAGATACCAATCACAACTTCTCTCTCCAAACGAAAACAAAATACGAAAAATGTCGGAAGTGTATCCTTCTAATTTTCTATTTAGATACATGTTTTAACTTTAAAGTAATTATATGTATCTCATGTGTTATTGGTATCTGTGATGCTGGTACCGTTTTGTTGCCATTGTGTAGCTTTTGTGGAGTTATTATGAATATCAAATACATGCCTTGAAATATGGACTTCCATGACGAAAGAATACAGAGTATACATAACTCGCAATTCTATATATTCAGCAAACAGCCCAAAACCGAAACTCCACAACATATCTGATTACACTGATTAAGGCTGTCCCAGTTCTCCATGCGATACTGACGCCTGTTCGTCTCCCAGACCATACAGAATAAATTTAAAAGGAATCCAGCTCAAGTCTAGAACGATTTGGCAAGCCTAGATTGCCTTAATTCTATCCATGAAAGTAAGCATTAATAAAAAAATATTGTTCTTGTCTGCTTCAGATTATATTTTGTAGATATTTATTTTAACTAGGAAAATTGTACTGACACCGGCGCTGTCCCTATTGAAGCTATCCATAAGAATTTCGAATTGCCGTCCATTGTTCGATGTCAATACATCGATGAAAAGTGAGGATATCATAAAGTAATGGTTGATGCCGCGCTACACTTTGATAAAAATTATAATCAAGTTGACTGGTGTGTACATTACTACAGTGAACATGTACATGATCATGCCATAATAATCAAATGCCGTAATGTCAAATACTAATTTATTATTGTGTGATGAATTTAACTGGATCAGTGGTAACATATGATATTAATATTCCATCAATTTCTTTCCTGGTTGGTCCATCCATGTCTACAAAATGAAAATAATACAATTAAAATGGAGCATAGAACAATCCTTAATTTCAGGCTAGAGCTGTGGAAATCTAGACTTTCCCAATCATTATAGACTTGAGTTGGTCTCATGTTTTACATTATTCTCTTGGGTCAACGTCACAGCTCAAACCATACACTAACAAGACCAGCTTGCCCCCCGCCGGAGCTCCCGGATTTTGGTTATATCATCTAACATGGCCAACTCTGCTCTTAAGTAAACAAGAACCTAATCAGCGAGGGGTCCTTTATCATCCCTATGTGGCTGCTTATGAAAATCTGATATCTTTTCCCAAAGACCTGGTTAATAATATATTTTCTGCTGAATATTCGAAACAAATAGAGTGAGTTGGTACTACATGTACATATGTATACGGTTCTATTTTAAATGACTGCAGCGCTCCATTATGAAAACAATTTGTTTTAACGCCGCTCTCAGCAGTATTCCAGTGATATATGACGGCGGTCTGTTGTATTTGAAATATATGCAAATTGAATCTTGAATCTTGAAAGTTGTAACATTTTTGCAAATAAGTATCACATGCAGTATACAGTATATCAACTGCAATATACTGTATACATCAGTATACAGTGTGTCGCGAGCTCTGCGCTGGGCTGGAGCACACATTTCCTACACCTCTCCCTTTGGCAAACACCTCATGAGGGTTGCAACGAGGTCACAGGTCAGGCGTGCACTCGTCAGTTGTCTAATACGGTCAAGAGTAAGATCTTCCGGAAGACCACTGCACTGGAGGTATGTGGATCATTGAGGATTACTACGTGTTTGGAACTGGGAGTTGAACACTAAGCACTTTTAGAGAAGAGCTCATAATAAAACGTTATGGACTCGCGGACGGACTTGTGTTTTCATTTCAAGACGTACATTTATCAGGTTGAACTTCCTAACTGTAACAATAACTGAACTTTACGCCTTTTATACACATTTGTGATGGGGCGACAATGCGACAACGAGACATATTTTGACCTTGAAAATGTCGCGTTACGGCATCGTCGCCCTTTTGTAAAATAAAGAAAAGGATTATCAAAGAGCGACAATGCGAACACGCGACAATGCGACAAATGGCCAATGATTAACAATAATGCTCCGAGTCAATACATTTTGTCAAATGTATGACATGTATTACGTGAATGAACATATTGTTTATACTCGTCCATGTTTTTGACGGACAAAATAATTTACATGCTCGGTAAAACTGAGGACGGGCATCATTGTGTGTTTCCGTGCTTTGTTCAGGTGAACAATTGACTTGTCCTTGCATGTGTTTGTGACGGGTGCCACTTGTGTGGCAGGATACGCTCACCTTTTCCCGAACACCCATTGGATGACCTGAACCACTTCGGATTTTTATCCCACAGCAGTCTGATACACCATGATATAACTGAAATACTGAAATACTGTACAGTTGTAAATGATGTTTAATGCGATTACCGTAGTGTGTTACTGCAACTGTTCATATTTTGTGCAGTGATGTTATGTAATATGTAAAAGAAAGCATATTCAATTATCCAATTGATTTGAATAGAATATACTTGCGTCAGTGTATTTTATTAACGCCCCAAATCGTAATTTAAACACATAAAATAACAGATCACGCATGGTGCCTTGACTTACTACTAGATTTAATGGGCCACCCCGGAATAAAATAGTTCCCCCCAAAGCGAGGAACATATGTTTTAGTATGTTTACAAGAAATATATTCCAAACAATATCCTCATTAGATGAGAAGATCTTTTACAGAATTACCTCAGTAAGTCAATTACAATGACAGCGTCGTAATACATTTACATCAAGTACAATACGTCAAAATGGCCGACACGATAAACGTGACGGGAGATATTTTCGAAGTTGTTAATTAACCTGTGGCTATTTCAAGCCTTTGTCATCACTGATCAATTGGCCGATCATTGAAAGGTGATTGTGAAGATGTGTCAAATAGATACTAAGGTAAATTCATAGATTTCTGTAAATTGTCACTGCGACAGTTTGGATTTTTTTTCGTGTTTTTTTTCTCCCTGGGATGGGTTGTAGCGAGGGTATCCTTAAATGGGCTTAAATGGGTTTTCCCCAGGAATGTGGAAGTAGTCAGTGTTTACGGCTTTTCAAGAATACAGTCACGTGAAGAACGTCATGTGACCGACCTCGCGTCCAAGTCGTATATCTTCTAAACTTCACATTAAAAATTAGTTATTGTTATAACCAAATGAAACACAACCCATTATCCGATAGGGGTAACTGTACGTAGCCGTTACCACAATAAACTTAGTAACATTGTTTGGTTTGACTTCTTGGCGCGTGTCTGAATTCCATTAACATGTAACATATCCTAAAACTAGCTTATCAGCAAATCTCGCTGCACTGCGCGCGAGAGATACTAGAGCAAGGCATGCCAGAAATACGAAACCTAAAGCTTCCGAAAGGAAGCCTTGGACATCACGTGCGTCGGGGGACCAGCGCCATCTGATTGGCCGTTAACAGTTTACAAGGCGGAGCAAAAAGCATCGTTTTTCCGTCCATTTTACGCTTGAAAAACTCGACCCTTTTCTGGACACTTTCTAGACGCTGACCAATTAATCAATTTTAATGAATTTTTAGTCGTTTTTCCGTCCAATGACCATATACGGAAAAAAACGACGTTTTCGTGTTTGCAGTGTAAGGCGATCGTGCTGTAGCGCAACGACAGTCGTTGGTCTAAGTTAAATTATGTGAGTTGTGATAGCCTTAGCGCTACGATACGTTTGTGGGACGAACGCCTGAATCCTAAAGGTGGACCATTGTATGATATTAAATTCATACGTTTCAACTTTTGACGTGTTTGAAGTATTATTCTGTTAAACTCAATTGGATTATGCCATTAGGATCGTGTAGGTGTCAGCCTATTTACACTCAACAGTATAATTCTAAAAACATTATAAATGACAAGTAATAAATAAAATACTAAACTCACTCTCGTGTAAAACCAATTTTATGAAACTCGTGAATAGTTGTGGTATCTGACTCGCTTTCGCTCGTCAGATACCAGAACTATTCACTCGTTTCATAAAATTGGTATTACACGGGAGCTCGTTTAGTATTCTATATTTCTCTCACTGACCGGAAGGTTATTATAGCGCCCAGTTTCTAGTTTTATCGGTGCAACTCCACATCTAAATACGGCGAGAGCTTTTCTTGTTTTGTCTTGACATCGGGAGTCACACAATGTACACATCCTTGGTTCTGGTGATGCAGTTTCCTATCGGCCTGCTTCAATTGGTAGTTTGTGGTCACCAGTTCCAACAACAGTTACCGTGAACTTGTTCGCCAGCCAGAATAAAGCATGCCGACTGTTTCTTGCTGTACCCCGTACCACAGCAAACCTAGCAGCCCAAACCATTTATATTCTAAAATATATGTCATACAGCTGTACATCTATTACTGTAGTTTTTGTTGTTGTACAACTCATATACCACCGTTGGTTCTTATCGAGTTCTAAAAGAGAGAGGGAAAAAAAAGAAGTCCATGGGAAAACATTTGTTTTTCCCGTAACCCCAAACGACGGATGCGCCTGCTCGGACGAAGACGGGTTTCGCCGGCTGGACTTGGCTGGGGGCAGACGCTGGACCGCCAGCCGCTGTTCGTTACCCCAGGGGCCTCATCGCCTCGGCTTGGGTCGGGCGAAATGATGACTGTTTAGAAGAATGGTAAAGTGGGGTGTAATTTAGACAAATCGTAAGAAGGGTAAGCCTGAGTTATCAAACAAGTACAAATCACTTCCATGAACACTGGTAAGACGTTTGGGTAAAGTATTTACTTCTCTTGTTGACAATATATTCACTACTTGCATTGCAGTAAATATATTATGTGAAGTGTAAACTGGTTTCAGAAGGAACTACTCTGTAACTCTAAGAGTGATGGTGCCAGTCTACAGGTTCTACTACTACGCCATATCAGAATCAGTCGTGCGGCCAGCAGCTTTTCGCAGAGAAAGATTGGATGTAGCTTGAGAGATGTGGCAGCTGTGATTGGTGAACTTGTGTGAGATTTGTTGATGTTTTCAAATGTACATCTATTGAGTAAATTAAAAGTGACCAAGGTCTTTCCAATATTTAGTGCTGTCTTTTTAAACAGGATGACTGATCCTGATTGTGACCATGGCCATGCACGGATGTTTCCGAGCAGGTGACATTTGGCGCGGGATTTGGGTTAGTGTGTTTAACTACCTGTACTCGTACTGACCCGGCCTTCTTCCCCTCCGTGGCCTCACCACTCACCCGGCCTTCTTCCCCTCCGTGGCCTCACCACTGACCCGGCCTTCTTCCCCTCCATGTCCTCGCCACCACTGACCCGGCCTTCTTCCCCTCCGTGGCCTTCCCACTGACCCGACCTTCTTCCCCTCAGTGGCCTTGCCACCACTGACCCGGCCTTCTTCCCCTCCGTGGCCTTGCCACCACTGACCCGGCCTTCTTCCCCTCCGTGGCTTCACCACTCACCCGGCCTTCTTCTCCTCCGTGGCCTCACCACTGACCCGGCCTTCTTCTCCTCCGTGGCCTCACCACTGACCCGGCCTTCTTCCCCTCCGTGGCCTCACCACTGACCCGGCCTTCTTCCCCTCCGTGACCTCGCCACTGACCCGGCCTTCTTCCCCTCCGTGGCCTCACCACTGACCCGGCCTTCTTCCCCTCCGTGGCCTCGCCACTGACCCGGCCTTCTTCCCCTCCGTGGCCTCGCCACCACTCACCCGGCCTTCTTCCCCTCCGTGGCCTCGCCACTCACCCGGCCTTCTTCCCCTCCGTGGCCTCACCACTGACCCGGCCTTCTTCCCCTCCGTGGCCTCACCACTGACCCGGCCTTCTTCTCCTCCGTGGCCTCGCAAACACTCACCCGGCCTTCTTCCCCTCCGTGGCCTCACCACTGACCCGGCCTTCTTCCCCTCCGTGGCCTCACCACTGACCCGGCCTTCTTCCCCTCCGTGGCCTCACCACTGACCCGGCCTTCTTCCCCTCCGTGGCCTCACCACTGACCCGGCCTTCTTCTCCTCCGTGGCCTCGCCACCACTGACCCGGCCTTCTTCCCCTCCGTGGCCTCGCCACTGACCCGGCCTTCTTCCCTTCAGTGGCCTCACCACTCACCCGGCCTTCTTCCTCTCCGTGGCCTGAGCAATCAGGCTGAACCACCGATTTGGAGACATTCTTATGCATTTCTGTTCCTTTTTTGAGATTATGTATGAAAGACATCCTTAAATTGTTTATTTATTTTAATAAACTTGTAATATTTCATCCCATTTTTATTTTGAAAATACCGTCTTAGAATGAAGGGTCACTCTACAAAATTGTAATATTTCACTATGCTTTAATCATAAGGAAAAGGTCCATATACAAACAGGGATCGTCATGTTCCAAGTTTTTACATGTGGAAGGCTCATTCAAAGCCGGTATGGAGCGTTATTCGTTTTCAAATTACGCATTGTGTTTAATATTTAAAGTCTGTAGATGAGACCTGGCCATTCCATATCGATTTGGGTCGTTATTCGTTTTCAAACTACACATTGTGTTTTAATAAGCCAAGTTTGTACATGGAGAATTGCTCGTTCCAAGTCGATGCGTGCGTTATTCGTTTTCAAATCACCTCGTGCGTTTAATAATGTATAAAACGGTCCTATTTCATTAAGGCTAATTTCACTCGTGATAGCTATAACTTGCATCATTCGTCAATAGAAGGAGGTAGAGCAAAAGAAACTTTCCCATAGTTTTAAATCACTCCAGTTTAAAACCCACAAAACCTCACATTAATATCGTGTATGACCATCCCTGCTACACTTCTCGCAATAACTCTCCAGCACATAGAAAAACTAAGTCGTTTGAAGACGGCACGTCATTCTCCTTGCCGGGCATGGATCAGTTCTTGTGGGTTGGCTGGAGGATGTGGTCGTTGTCGAACACGACGAGCCATGATATCCCAGAGGTTTTCTGTGGGGGACATGTCTGGGGTGCGTGCAGTTGATGTTGTTATTTGCAAGGAAGTTCTATACGATTCGAACCAGTGAAGATCCGGGGTAGAATAAGTCTTCAGCAACCCATGCTTGCCGTAAAAGGTGACTATGCTTGTCGTAAAAGGCGACTAACGGGATCGGATGGTCAGGCTCGCTGACTTGGTTGATGCATGTCATGGATCCCAATTGCGTGGATCGATGCTCATGATATTAGTCTGGTCCAGACTCGATTATTTACAGACCGCCGTCATATAGCTGGAATATTGCTGATTATGACCACTGGTGTTCTCTCCTGTCCACAAATTCCTTCCAAAACTATAACGCCCCCACCACCACACATCTCATGAACACATCATGCCGCCGTGCGTTCACCCCGTCGGCGGTAAACACGCTGTCTTCTATCAGCTCTAAATAGAGTGAACGGGCTTTCAACAGTGAATGCGAGCCTGCGCCAGTCACGTCGCCGCAAACGATGTGTAGCTCGGGCCCATCTCAATCTCCGACGAGGTTGTTGAGATGTCAATAACTGTTAGGTCTGTAAGCCCTAATTCCTTGAGCCCTGAGTCGCCTGGCCACTGTCTGTCGACTAACTATATGCTCTAAGGAATTCGTCGCATGATGACATCACTGTCAGGAATCGATTCTGGTGAACGAAGTACGCAAGTACGGGCCTTCTTTGGGCGTAGTTACCCTTGGCCTTCCTGTTGATTGATATCTGCCCGATCTATATGTAACGGTTATCAGGTTAGTTACAGCAAGACGGTGTAACCCAAAGTTCTAGCAATGTGGGAAGGGATGGATCCGATCTGTATCATACCCAGCGCCCGCTCGCGTTTTTCGGGTGTCAGTCGTGGCATTTCTGTGGTGGGCTTTGCATCAGTGTGAGAGTCTGACATGCCATCCGCATCACTTATATACCCTTATTGCACGTGTAGTTTCGGTTGCCCAAGCGACAGGTGTTTTTCGTTTTTCCTATTTTCTTAACAAATTGTGTCACGGGCGTGTATTGCTTTATGCATTGTTGTGTTTGTCTTTTGATTTCGATTAAACTTTGGTTTTATATTTTTTGCAATTTCATTTTTTTAAGTGGTACAGTTTCTTTTGTCCGTCAGTATATTTCAGTGTCAAGTATTTATGACAGATTCAGCAAGTAATAATGCTATCAGCTTTCCTCATCGCAGAATGCTTTAAGGTCGTCCTAATCAATATCAGAGATGAGCTACGTCAGGTAATGGGACCCTTTCAAACTTCGATTGTATGCTCTCCTTTCTTCAGTACGTCATGGAAGTAACATTGTCGGGATTTGCCGGCATATTTGACTTAGCCAAACAGGTGAGTTATTTCAATGACTATTTTTGGTATAATTGTTGGTCACATAACATCGCACTTAGCTATATGATGGCGGTCAAATAATTGAGTGATTGACATCATGAGCGTCGATCTAGGCAACTGGTATACGATGCATCAACCAAGTCAGTCCGTCAGTCACCTCTTACGACAAGCATAGTTTGCTGAAGACCAATTCTAACCCGGATCCTCACGGGGGAACATTATCAGTGTGTGTGTTTTGGTTTAACGCCGCTTTGAACATTATAGCAGTTATACCACTGATGACCAGCTTCAGCTGAGAGGAAAGAAGGCATGGAATTGATGGAGGTCTTTTTCCATTTTTTTGAGTGAGTGAGTGAGTTTAGTTTTACGCCGCTTTTAGCAATATTCCAGCAATATCACGGCGGGGACACCAGAAATGGGCACATGTTTTTGAAACCCACGAGCACGGGTATGATGCTGACAAACCCAGAACTAGAATCAGCGCGTATCTCAGATTGGAACCCGTGATGATAGCATCCTGGCACACCCTCGGGACGTATCTCTGTACACTGAGCCACCCGATCCCCAATCCCCGTAAGGTTTTCTACATCAGTTAAATAATAGATTTGATGTGAACACACGATACAATTTAGAAAGTGGTAAAATGAAACAAATGTTATATTTGGGATAACACTTTCTGGACAGGACTCAACCCAAAGAAGTACGAGAATCTGTACTTTACTCAGAAAGTGTTATCCCAAATATTACATTTGTACCATATGACCACTTTCTAAATGGCTTTGTGTGTTCATAGCTTTCGGCCATGCATATGGGGCCGTGCCAATTTACACTTGGTCTCTATATAGGACCGGTATACCTAAGATGGACTTTTGAAGTCAAAGGAAATTATATTGAAAAGTAGATGTGTAAACTTTAGATTCGGAGCAATTTTCTGTGTGAGGCCACAGACCCTCGATTTGTCGTCACAAGTCTTCATGCTCCGCACTCGTGTGATTCCACGGGCATTACGAGTAAAAGATAGATTCCCAGCGACCTCCGATTGTTACAAGAGGCGACTAACGGGATCGGGTGTTGAGGGTTCCTGATTTGGTTGGTGCCTGTCATCGTATGCCAACTGTGTAGTCGCTATATGGATGAAATAATGCCGTGCGACGTTTAATTTTAACTCACTCACCCAATGGCGTAGACTCATACACTAGCGTAAACAAATGCTCATGATGTCAATCACTGGATTGTCTGACCAAGAACCGATTATTTACAAATGTTGAACGGCCAAAAAGCAAACTGTAGCAGTAATTCAAATATCGAGTGAAGTTTCACTACGCTCTATAATAGTCTTGTTTCAGAATGAAGGGACCATTACGTGGCAATGTAGAGGGACGAGTATTCATGGGTCTGTGTCTGACACACATTGTAGTGTCATTACACCCCCCAGAGCTACACAGCACAGACGTGTGTGAGGTGGCGTGTTACCAGATAGCCGCATGCTGTTCAATACACCAAGATCAGCACAGTAACCTGACCAGAATCAACAACTCGCCAGCTTCTGAGATCTTTACCATGTCGGTAAGATTTGCTTTGTTATAGTGTGCCGTCACATATCGGGAGTATTTCTGTGTGGCGGCAGGCAACAGACACTTGGAGTACATGCTTCCTCTTACCACAAATGGCGCGAATACTGATTTTTAATGATCAATTCATGATTAATTTCCACCGCTATTTCGTCTTTGTCGCCCAATGGAATCTGTTCCGGTGTAACGAAACTGTTTATTCTCTGGCATTCACGCTTTAAATTCGTTGAGATGAGGTTTTACGTCGCGTCCAAGATTATTGCACTAATATAGCGACGTGCATGCACGTGTGTGTGGCTGCTTGTACTAGGCCGGACTGACGCTCCAATTGGGAGGACGTGTGGTAGGAAAATTTCATTGATGTATCGTTGAGCCCTAAGATTGCCCTGGATATGGACCAAACCTGTCTTGCAATGATGAGAGATAGCCGCCTACATCATAACGGTACCCCCACCAAATCTGTCCACTTCCTGTACGCAGTCTCCGGCGTAACGTTCTCCCCAACGTCATTAGACCCGTGCTCTTCCTTCCCCCGACGGAGGAGAGATCTTGATTCGTTGCTGAACCAGACATCTCTCCATCGCAGTTGAGGCCATTCCCTGTGTTGACGACACCAATGCAGGCGTTGTTGTCGAGGTTGTCGACTAAATATGACCATCGAACAGGACATCTTGCTCGTACACATGCTGCTCTTCAACGGTTTCGTACGGTCTGGTCGGAGATTCTGCGCAGTCCGGGTATCTGGGACGCGGTTTGGGTGACTGTGGTCGTCCTTACACGTAGGTGGCGCAGTCGGATGGAGCGATCTTGGGCGGTGTGGTTACTCTTGGTCGTCCTGACCTTGGCCGATCACGTGTTGACCCATGCTGTTGAAACCGATCCCATAGCCTTGTGTTGATGCTGGGTGCTACATTAAAAACCCCGGCTAAAGCTGATCGGGATTACCCCGCCCATAAGCGGCCTATGACGTTGATTCTTTGCATCCGTGTTGATCTTGGCATGTTGTTGAGCCGTCATTGTTTGATTGACGCAGATGCCAGGCAATCAAAAAGTCTGCACCCTTATACAGTGCTGTGGCACGTGCAGTACTGCATGGCTCTTTTGTTAATGCACTGGGTGCGTCTTTTTTCCGAATCGTACTTGTTTCCCGACTAATGGGAATTGTATGATAGGACATAGCTCAAGAAATAGTGAGTGGGTTTTGTTTAACGTCGTCTTTAACAGTATTCCAGTATCACAGCGTGTCAGCTTAATGTGGGAGGAAAGCCCGAAAAGATGCAGGTCTCAGACGTTTACCACTTCGGCGAAACCCACAAGCACGGGTATGGTGCTGACAAATCTAGAAACATAATCGCGGCGAACTTGGATTCGAACCCACAATCATAGGCTTCTGACGTGCCCAAGGGACGCAACTCTGCACAGCGAATCGCTGCGCCTTAGACAACTTGGCCACCCGTGCCCCTTCAAGATATAACATATATAAAGAGTTCTAAGCTTAATCGAACCTGAGAACTACTTCACCAGATAGAAATCAACGTAATATGACGATAAACCTTAGAATGTGGTTGTTAAGTTCGAACGTTAACGAGAGTTTGGGGTCCATTTAAGCTTACGTATATGTCCTCTTTGCAATCTAGGGATAGAAGATGAATATCATTCTACTTTAATATGTAACGCCTATAACAACATTAGACACCTTTATCAGCGACGAGAGTAGGTGCCAGCTCTGCAAGTCTAATGGGAGGGTTCGAATCTACTGACGACGGGGTGAACGGACGTCACGTTGTTGCGTCCAAGAAGTGGAGCCCTATGGAGGTGGTAGTGTCATAGACTGGGTGGCATCTGCGGGGACCAGAAGACAGATCTGGTCATCATCGACGGAAATCTCACTGCACGTCGTTACATTGATGAGGTTTTGCGGCCTGTGGTACTGCCTTTCCTGCAACGACACCCACGGACGCTGTTTCAGCAGGACAACGCCACCCCTCCAACAGCTCGAGTCACTAGCGACTTTCTGAATGCTGAAACACTATTACAGTGGCAAATCAGATCACCAGACCTTGGACGCAGGATTCGGAAACGTCAGCAGCCGTCATTGACATGGCGTAGGATAGGGCCCTAATCAGCATGTCAGGGGACTCGTGGACACAGTTCGACGTCGTGTTAGGACCTGCATCGTTGCTGGAGGGGGTCACATCCTATATATGGTTTTTGATCTTGTCATTTTCAAATACCGTTTTTGAATAATTAGTTTTTTTTAAAATAAAACATCAACTGTCACTAAACTTTGCGTCCGGTTTGATTTAGACCAGAAAATTGTTTGGTGGCGTTTCTTTTGCCCGTTAGTTTATGTTAATGTTTTGAAATGAGACAAAGCTTTGCAAATACAGGAAAACTATGACGTAATATAGGTTAAGTATTATTTCATGTACCAGTGTAATATGTATATGTGTACATTCTCTGTGCATGGGTCAGTGGCTTCCATATATAGACAGACTTGACTATATCATGACATGTGTTTATGAATCAGTATACAAATAATTACTCTTGACGAGGTCAATATGCGAAAACTTGACCCGTCGGGTCCTCCGGTCCTTTCGCATACTAGTATTTACCTCGTAAAGAGTAATCATTCGTATCTTGTACCGTAATTCACTTTACGAAGTCTTGAAACCATCCTGTTTGATTACATTTAAGTGTGAACCGTTAGTTCCAGACGCCATCTAGCAGACGAGTCAATATTCATCACGAGACAGGTCAATACTGATTATGTGACGAGTCAATATTCGAGGTCAGTGTCAGGCACATGATAATTGTTTGGTCACGTCATACGAATTAACCAATGGAATGGCAAGATTCTTAATAGAAATAACAATAACAAGTAGTACAGATACAGATGTTCGCCAAAAGGTGGGCGTGTCCTGACCCACTGACGTCACCCATCACATGACATCCCAACTGAATCAACACGTGGTCTATAAATACACATTGACATTTAGAAAGTGGTCGAATTTTACAAATGTTTTATTGTGCACAGCATTTTCTTAGTAATGTACAGATTCTCGTACTTTTTTGTTGAGTTCCGTCCGGGATTTGAACCCACACTGCCAGAGTGAAGCACCTAAACGCCAGCACACAGACTCAGCGATCTAACCCACTCAGCCAACGAGGCTTTCACAAAATGACTGGTAGTCTAGATCACGTACGTTGAGTGCCTTTAGGTGCCACTCTGGCAGTGTGGGTTCGAACCCCGGACGGGAGGGACCAAAGGGTAGGAGAATCTGTACTTTACTAAGAAAGTGTTATCCCAAATTTAACATTTGTTACACGTGGCATATATAGGTACGCACTGACAATCCACGCACCTGTACATTCACAGGGCAAGTGGTCCGAGATCATGCAAAACTCATGTGCAACGTTCTCCCTGGTTCTAGACAAGGCTTCCCAGATCTTTCGATGTGCGAAATGTGAGTAGATCGGGGAGGTAAATGGGGTGTCACGTCGCGTTCAACGTTGTATTCAGGATTCAGGGCTGAGCAATGAGACTGCGAGTGAAAGTTTACATGGTAATCGGGATGCAGGGCTGAGCAATGAGACTGAGAGTGAAAGCTTACATGGTATCGGGATTCAGTGCTGAACAATGAGACAGAGAGTGAAAGTTTACATTGTATCGGGATTCAGGGCTGAGCAATGAGACAGAGAGTGAAAGTTTACATGGTAATCGGGATTCAGGGCTGAGCAATGAGACTGCGAGTGAAAGTTTACATGGTAATCGGGATTCAGGGCTGAACAATGAGACTGGGATTGAAAGTTTACATGGTACCGGGATTCAGGGCTGAGCAATGAGACTGAGAGTGAAAGTTTACATGGTATTCGGGATTCAGGGCTGAGCAATGAGACTGCGAGTGAAAGTTTACATGGTAATCGGGATTCAGGGCTGAACAATGAGACTGGGATTGAATGTTTACATGGTATCAGGATTCAGGGCTGAGCAATGAGACTGAGAGTGAAAGTTTACATGGTATTCGGGATTCAGGGCTGAGCAATGAGACAGAGAGTGAAAGTTTACATGGTATCGGGATTCAGGGCTGAGCAATGAGACTCAGAGTGAAAGTTTACATGGTATCTGGATTCAGGGCTGAGCAATGAGACTCAGAGTGAACGTTTACATGGTATCGGGATTCAAGGCTGAACAATGACACTGCGAGTGAAAGTTTACATTGTATCGGGATTCAGGGCTGAGCAATGAGACAGAGAGTGAAAGTTTACATGGTATTCGGGATTCAGGGCTGAACAATGAGACTGAGAGTGAAAGTTTACATGGTATCAGGATTCAGGGCTGAGCAATGAGACTGGGAGTGAAGGTTTACATGGTATCAGGATTCAGGGCTGAGCAATGAGACTGAGAGTAAAAGTTTACATGGTATCAGGATTCAGGGCTGAGCAATGAGACTGCGAGTGAAAGTTAACATGGTATCTGGATTCAGGGCTGTGCAATGAGACTGGGAGTGAAAGTTTACATGGTATTCGGGATAGAGGGCTGAGCAATGAGAATGCGGGTGAAGGTTTACATGGTATCGGGATTCAGGGCTGAGCAATGAGACTGCGGGTGAAGGTTAACATGGTATCGGGATTCATGGCTGAGCAGTGAGGCTGCGGGTGAAGGTTTACATGGTATCGGGATTCAGGGCTGAGCAGTGAGACTGCGGATGAAGGTTTACATGGTATCGGGATTCGGGGCTGAGCAATGAGACTGCGGGTGAAGGTTTACATGGTATTCGGGATACAGGGCTGAGCAATGAGAGTGAGAGTGAAAGTTTACATGGTATTCAGGATTCAGGGCTAAGCAATGAGACTGAGAGTGAAAGTTTACATGGTATCTGGATTCAGGGCTGAGCAATGAGACTGGGAGTGAAAGTTTACATGGTATTCGGGATTCAGGGCTGAGCAATGAGACTGCGGGTGAAGGTTTACATGGTATTCAGGATTCAGGGCTGAGCAATGAGACTGAGAGTGAAAGTTTACATGGTATTCAGGATTCAGGGCTGAGCAATGAGACTGAGAGTGAAAGTTTACATGGTATTCGGGATTCAGGGCTGAGCAATAAGACTGCGAGTGAAAGTTTACATGGTATCGGGATTCAGGGCTGAGCAATGAGACTGAGAGTGAAAGTTTACATGGTATTCGGGATTCAGGGCTGAGCAATGAGACTGAGAGTGAAAGTTTACATGGTATTCGTGATTCAGGGCTGAGCAATGAGACTGAGAGTGAAAGTTTACATGGTATTCAGGATTCAGGGCTGAGCAATGAGACTGCGAGTGAAAGTTTACACGGTATCTGGATTCAGGGCTGAGCAATGAGACTGAGAGTGAAAGTTTACATGGTATCGGGATTCAGGGCGGAGCAATGAAACTGCGAGTGAAAGTTTACATGGTATCGGGATACAGGGCTGAGCAATGAGACTGAGAGTGAAAGTTTACATGGTATTCGGGATACAGGGCTGAGCAATGAGACTGCGGGTGAAGGTTTACATGGTATTCGGGATTCAGGGAATCTGGCCTTGTCACAAATGTTAATCCTCTTTCAGCATCTGAACATGCTCGCCCTGGACATGCTGCTGGGATGTCACGTGTTCTGATCGCACCTGTTCTCGACGGCAATTCCACCGATGGTAACCTCTACCAGCTTCACCTCAACGACTTCACAACGACCAAGGACCTTGGTTTCAGCATCGCCGTCAGGGACATGGTATACGTGTCATCACTGAGGATGCTGCTAATATCCACAGACACGGAACTCCTGTCCCGCTTAATAGACGAATACACAATCATGCTCCACCTGCACCTGCCTGGAATACGATCCATGGCTTTAGATCAGGACCAGCAACTATTATTTATCATGCGACAACAAAATGCAAATTATTCTGTGGCCCGTGTTTCTGTTGAAGGTAAGCAAGTCAAATCAATCCTGGAGGGATACAAAATGACCTCCTTGGTTATCAATTCCTCCCAAAGACGCTTCTTCTTCACAGTCGGGCCGATGATAAAGTCTTCTGATTATGAAGGACGGAATTTACAAACTGTACTGAAATATATCGGACAGATTCACGGAATAACCTTCGACCGAGCCGAGGAGAGCCTGTATTATTACGTTACCTACCCGTTTCTAACACATATATCTTTGTATAAATTATCTTTGGTTTCGAACAAGAAGACAAAAATTATGATTTTGGTCTCCCCTATGACCAGCCTTCTGTTCTATGAGGAGGCACGAGCAGTCTACACACTCAGTGGGAAGGGGGATATATATTTGATTGACTTTAAAGCTGTACCAAAGGTGAGTGAAGTGAAGGTTCGAATCTTTGACGAATCTGTCAGTGTGATCATGTGTTTAGTTCACTGATCATGAGTAAAAGGGGCACGAGTGGCCCAGTCGTCTAAGGCGCTGCAATTCACTATGTAGTGCGTCCCTTGATTGTGGGTTTGAATCCCATTTATCCCCGATTATGTTTCTAGGTTTGTCACCACCTTCCTCGCGCTCGTGGGTTTCACTAAAGTAGTAGACATCTGAGACCTGCGTCACTTCGGGCTTTCCTCTAACATTAAGCTGACATGCCGCGCTATAACTAGACTACTGTTCAAAGCGGCGTTGCACCCAACGCCCACACTCACCCACTGAGTAAACCTATTTCTATTTTTGTTTTAGTCAAAGCGTAGCCTGGTGGCTAAAGCATTCCCTTAACAAGGCTCGAGTTTATACATGGGGACAGTGTTTGAGGTCCTTTTCATGATGTTATGTGTTGTCTTATATCATTGGAATAGGTAAAACGCTTCCTGATTTACGAATGTAAACATTCTTGTCATTAAATGTCAAACCCGAACTGTTTAATTTATGTTGGTTTGTTTATTTTGTGTGTGTGAGAGAGAGAGAGAGAGAGAGAGAGAGAGAGTGAGAGTGAGAGAGAGAGAGAGAGAGAGAGAGAGAGAGAGAGAGAGAGAGAGATGAAAACATACAATTAGCCGTATATACATTTCTTTGGACATGTATAAATATAGTTACATTGAACGCGAGACGCCTTATCATTAAGGACTACAACTGGGTGTGACGATATTAACCGTCAGCACAGTCTACTACATTATGTTGCGAGATAATCGAATCCGGGCCAGACAAACTAATGATGAATATTATAAGGAGCGATGCTGGGGTACGGTGACACGCAACCAAAGCTGGTCGACTCGTGTAGTCGCTCTCACAACAAACATAGGCTTGGGACCTATTCCCCGACCGGAAGTGTTAACAATTTCTTATTAAACTAAGGCAGTTAAGAGTCACATGACTTTCTATTTTAATGTTCACTGCAGTATTTTCCTTAACCGGAAAATTAGACATTTGCCCGGAAGTGCGTATAATTTTCTTATGAATGTTATTAGAGGCTTGCTACTATCTATCTTAAAGTCTCACTGCAAGTACGTTAAACCGGAAGTGCGTATTAACCTTCTTATTAAGGCAGCTGGAGGCATGGGACTTTTTTGTTTTAAAGTCGAGCTGTAGATGAATGTATTTTCACCAGCCGCAATAGATTTCATGATACCGAAAGTATGTACATCCTTCTCATTAAGGTAGCTGGAGGCATGGGACGAAGCGCTGACCATGTGTTTCCCAAACCAATAAGTCGTGATTATATTTCAAGTTTTGTCCTTGCAGTGGAACTGCCTTCAGCTACAGCATTATGTTAAGATTTCCAGGGAAGGTGACATGTTGGTTTGCACTTCACAAGAAACAGGGTTATCATACTATTCTGGGAATGCGTTGTGGTATGTAATATTTTGGGGAACTTTCTGAAAAGGCGGTGAGTGGGCAACAAGTACTTGCAAACATTTCCCCCACTTTCCTGCCTTTTGAGAATATATGTCGATCTACTCTCTCCATGATCTGGTGACAATATGGTGTCAGGGTAATTTGCTAAAATGCATATGCCGGAAGCACGGTTCCTAAATACGTAGACTGTTCCTGAGTCATATTCCGTGTTAGAATATAATATATGTGCTTCATTTAGATGTTTACATGAATACAGCAAATGTAAAATGTTACGCCTTATTGTTCAGAGAAGCTGCTTTCTCTGTGGTCCACGCCATGACAATCTTCTGACACACGTCCTGTGCCATTGAGAGACTTGGGCGAATCGAGACATGCTGTGAAGTGACATCAACATCATTGGTCCTGTGGTTATCCGTGTCCAAATGCGAGGCAGATCCGCATCTTATCTGTTGTATCCAATCCTGTCAGCCTCCTGTTTCTTTGTCTTATGAGGACAAAGAACTGTTCCCAAAATATTGATAACCCAACTAAACGATATGTGCAACTTCCAAAGGGACTGTCAATCCTTGTAAAATCTCTTTCCTTTAATATCACCTTATAACTGATAACTCATGTTGTACTCTCCAGGGAAGAATATAGGTATATACATTGCATTCATTAAATGCTAAATGTTCACTAACTCACTCACTCTGCTCGACGAGCGAAGGCTTTAACCACTGGGCTACCCCAACGCTCCACCCGCCCCACCGCCGAACGAGCTGTCGCAATGGCACCACATTAAAGTCATTGTCTATAGTAATAGCGAAACACTAATTGAAATATCCTTGAGCAGTAAACATGAAAACCCAATATAGGGATGTCCACACCTGGCTGAACCAAATTGTACATTACAAAGGTTGTACTCACACAATTCCTGCAACAACAAAATATAAACGGTTTCGAGGGCTCTGTCTTGCGGGTTTTCATTCTGTATTTAATGAATTAGATTATTATCCCTGTCAAGGTTTTAGGTTAATAATTGGTAAAATTTTGTATTTTTTGTTTGCTTGTTCTGCGACGTCGCACTCAGCAATAGTCCAGCTATTTGACGGCTGTCTGTCACTAATCTGGTCAGGACCAGACAATACAGTGATTGACATCACTCGCATCGATCCACGCAATTTGGATACGATGACATGCATCAACCAAGACAGCGAGCCTGACCACCCGATCACGTCAGTCGCCTCCTACGACAAGCATGGTTTGCTTAAGGACCCGACCCCGTTAGTCGCCTCCTACGACAAGGATGGGTTGCTGTCGTGGGGCAGCGGTGTCTGAAACAAAAGCAACACAGATATGCCAAGAAAATAAGAAATGAAAAGACAGGAGGAATGTTGTCTCTGATTGAAGAGAATTGTTAAGTGTCAGTGATCTTCATTACTCTGAAAAACCATAGTGTGATTGAGGTGGATTGAATGTACAGTCAAACACCGTTGTGTCGAAGTTGAAGGGACCTTCGTACAAACTTCGAGTTATTCGAGGTTCGACACAAACGAAAAATGATTAAAAAAATGAAGCAATACGTAAGTTCGACACATCAAACTTTGACACAACGGTGTTTGACTGTGGTGTTATTTTACTCGCGTGAGATTGATTTGTTCAGAAAAACAAGTATTTCATCAGAAACTCGTAAATAAATCGATGCTTTCATGTTTTTTTCATCCACAATTGAAAATGTCACTTTTTCAGGTTCAGATATGAGATAAATCTGTTAAGATGTTATGTATACCACACGAAAAAGGTTAAGGAGCACCCGATTGTTTGTATGATTATAGTTAATATGTCATGGCTGATGGGCATTGCAATAAACAGGCATCCATTTTTATATATTCTTTAACCTGTTACAGCAGTATGTATTGTGTATTTTCTCATAATTTTAGACTAAAAACCTAACAGTCTGGGGTTATTAATCGCGTTTCTTCTGTCTCCATATAATATGTTTCAGATAAATATATACTGAGGTATACCGAGTTTGTTTTTTATGTAATTGAAAATTGACAGAATCGTGGTTAAATTTGATTATGTCCATTTAACCATCACTCATTTCTGCAGCAGTTTGTAAAATGTTATCTGTGGCTGGGTAAAAGTATATTGGTTCAATGAAGACTGCGGAAAGAAATGAAATTGCAGTTCTACGACCCCTGCCATAATTGAAATATTTTACTTTTGTGCCGTAAAAAGCAAATTTATTTGTTTGGAAAGGTTGGATGTCGGAGATACAAGTCAGCAGTTGTGTATTAAGCGATTTTGTTTTAATTTTTAAAAGTTTCACATCAAATTATTTTTTATTTCAAAAAAACATATTGAAGTAACCTTCGAGTGTCACTCCGCGCAAGTTCAGTTCAAGTTTGGGGATATAACATCCCTAACTGGGTATTCTCACTTGAAACTAAACATATCACAATTTCAACTGAGAGGTGTAGTTTCCTTTGCTTACCTGTCCTATTACAGACGAGCGGATTATTGGTGCAATAATCTTGGACGGGACTTACACCAAGCTTAACCTCACCTCACCCAAGTATTTCATGACAAATTAATAGATCATTTGAAATACGTCTCAGTGTACACATACATACCTCCACACTCGTCGTTATAAAATAGTTGGAACCACTTTAACCCCACTTGCCTGTGACACATTTAGTGCTAAGCAACTATTTACAACAGCTAAAGTATCTCATATAACCCAGAATCAGACCAGGTGAGGCTTGGCACGGAGAGGACGGAATAGCGCCCCAGTTCGCCATGAGCCCGAAGTACAGCATGAACGGAGATACGTTCCCTACTTTTGAGGGAGGTGACGGGGGCAGCAAAGGATGCCGTGTCTCCATCGTAACTGGATTCATCTTGCTCCTGCTGTCCCTGGCGATTTCTGTTGGAGTTGGGATAATTGTACATTTTGCAGGGTCCCGGGACGTTGTGTGTCAGTGTGGCGGGGTGGGGGTGACCCCAGCCCCCGTCACCCCCAGTCCAGAGGCGTTGAGAGCCATGTGCATTAGCATCATCCAAGATGGCGAAGGGGATGAGATATGTAAGTATTATCACTCCATATCCAAGGTAACGGCCTCCGTGGTCCAGTGAGTAGAGTATCCCGTGGTGAGAAGGTGAGAAGGTCCGTGGTTCGCCATACCAGAAGACGTTGAAACATGATACATGTACTTGTTACCCAAGACTGACCGGGCAGAAAGTCAGTGTACTCTGTCTAAATAGGATGTCATGCTAAACTGCAGCATGGTATCTCAGTGGGCTAGCACTATAAAACCGGCATTTGTCCGGACTAGCACAAGCAGCCACACACACACGTGCATGCACGTCGCTATATAAGTTCAATAATCTTGAACGCCACGTTAAACCACATTTCACCTCGACACGAAGTTCATCTGTGGTTTCAACGAAAATTGTACTGATACAAGTTCGAAAAATTTCCTTTAAAGATGTCATGACGATATAATGTACGATCTTGCTGTGTCCAGTTTTCGTTACAGCATCATCTTCCGGATTATAAAGCTGCAGGAATAGCTAATCGTGGTTTAGAGTAACCTCCCTTTATTGATATACGTCTAAGCTCCCCCTGTCCACACACACACACACATGTATGATATGTATTACTTAGCGGGAATTTCATAACAGTAAATTGGGAAAATGTCTACGACTGACACATGATAGAGGACATGGGCTTCGCGAATAGGCTGGGGCTGTGAGGAGTTGTGACTGGTTTCAGCAATAGCATACAGAGGGCTTCGCGAATGGGCTATCGCTGTGAGGAGCTGTGGCCGGTCGAAGCAATAGCTTACAGAAGGCATCCCGAATGGGCTATCGCTGTGAGGAGCTGTGGCCGGTGGCAGCAATAGCATACAGAGGGCATCGCGAATGGGCTATCGCTGTGAGGAGCTGTGGCCGGTCGTAGCAATAGCTTACAGAAGTCATCGCGAATGGGCTATCGCTGTGAGGAGCTGTGGCCGGTGGCAGCAATAGCATACAGAGGGCATCGCGAATGGGCTATCGCTGTGAGGAGCTGTGGCCGGTGGCAGCAATAGCATATAGAGGGCTTCGCGAATGGGCTATCGCTGTGAGGAGCTGTTGCTGGTGGCAGCAATAGCATATAGAGGGCTTCGCGAATGGGCTATCGCTGTGAGGAGTTGTTGCTGGTAGCAGCAATAGCATATAGAGGGCTTCGCGAACGGGCTATCGCTGTGAGGAGCTGTGACTGGTGGCAGCAAAATGGCTTTCTGCGTTTCTTTTTGCAATCACAACAAGACAGACGACTGCACAAGGTTAAAATCATGAAGACAATCTGTTCTTTACTAGAATGATTACGTTTTCTAAAGAATCAACACTTGAGTATAACGAGAGAGTCTAGACTTTGACACAGTTCTCCGTCCGGCAATGTTTGAGAGATGATGCCATAAATCTAAGCGGTCGTGTTCCTCGAGTAATATATACGTCTTCAATGCACATAGAAATAAATATATGGTGACCACTGACATCGAAACAAAAGGCAATAAAAGGGCAATAAATGTTTTATTTGACCGAGTGGAGAAAGGGCGCAGCGACATACTCTATCTTTGTCACAGAAAACTATCAAAACCTCTTGTTTGCAAGCTGAGGCAAGTCTTTTTGGGGGGTTTACGGATTTTGGACTCCAGAATTCAGGTCGGTTGGTCAAGAAATTGAAAATATGATATTCCTATTCCATTACTATTGTTTTATTTCCTGAAAATAATAAGTAGGAAGGGGTAAAAGTAGGACGGAGGAGGAGACGGTTAGGTCTTTGTTTTGTCATCACCGTACCTGTGCTCATTGACCTGACACGCTATGTGAAACCGGGGCGGTCGGGTAGCCTAGTGGTTAAAGCGTTCGCTCGTCACGTCGAAGACCCGGGTTCGATTCCCGACATGGGTACAATGTGTGAAGCCCATTTCTGGTGTCCCTGCGTGCTTGCTACATCATTGTTAAAAGCGGTGTAAAATCAAACTCACTCACTCACTCACCGCAGTGGTAACGCAGAAATATTGCCAAAAGCCGCGAAAAACAATACTCACTCAAATCAGCTGTGTAAATGCTAGATCAAAACTGCTTGTTTTCGTGTTATTAAAATATCGATTTGTATAAAGGTAAGGACCCAAAGCGATCGTTCCGCTAAGACGATTGCAACGACGCCAATTTCGTCGTACATCTGACGCACCAATTAACAATAACCAGTCTTCGTTTTCTTCAAGCTCCTTACACGTCCGCTTCACAAAATGACAGATCCCACTGCATATAAAAAAATGGCGGCCGTGTTTGAAGACAGGTTATTCCGTGCTTTATACGTAAATTTAGTACATGCTTTTATTCTAAGACAACAGCAAACGAAAATAATCTGAACTGAAACTGAGATATTAGTTATTTAAAGACTGCTGCCAGTTTGCGTTGTGTCATGTGATAGCAACGTGCGAGAAACAAGTTCCAATTTGGATTTCTGCGCATGCTAGACGTGTCCGAGGTCCTATTGGACAGGGTGGAGCCGGGTGGCGAAACAGTGACGTGAGGGTCTGTTCTTACAACGTGTATTGATTAAAGAATTGATTTCAGTATAGCTTTGTGTCAATTGAGGTATTAACGAAAGACAGGCGTGCGGATGTACGTGAAGAGTGCACATCGTTGTTCCCCTAATTGGTCCATAAATGCCCAAAATATGTTGAAGTCAGTTCTTTTAAAAAAAAATACGTCAACAATAATAACGTCACAGACTTCTTTTTTTATCATTAACACAAAAAACTGAAGACAACGACACCAGTCATATCATCCAGCGCAATAATACAACACAAGCCCCACCCATTCCATTATCAGCCAATCAGGACACAATCGTCCTTAGTGGGCGTGGCTTAATGATTTTTATAAAATAATTGCTATTTAGCCATGGAATTACTAGCAATGATTTTATACTGCTATAAATTTGCAGGTGCTGCCTGCTCCGAGAGCCACAGCAACACCACCGCATCAACATCCACGTCAACGTCCATGCCAACACCCACCACGGCACCAAGCAACTACCGTCTTCCAATCACCGTTCTACCATATCTCTACTCAGTGGAGCTCCAGCCCAACATCTATGGTACAAATGACTCTTTGTTTGATTTCAACGGGTCGGTAGCAATACACACAGTAGCGCAGTCTGCGTCCAACTCTATCGTTCTCCATGCCCACCCAACGCTGATGATCGACACAGCCTCTGTGGTGGTACTCAACGTCAACACAACTGCAGGGATCGCCGTGAAAATGGCGTACGAGGAACTGAGGCACTTCGTTACTCTGCATCTTGATGAAGCCATGGAGGTTGGCCATCACTACAGGATCAGCATGACCTTCACGGGCCCTCTGACACAAGATGGAACGGGGCTTTATCTGAGCTTCTACGAAGACAACAATAACAAAATGTGAGATATAGATTGTGAGACGTAAAAATAAAATACCACACCCTTTATTTCTGTTTTAACGAATCTGCAGTGGCCTTTGGTATAGAAGAAAGGTAAGAGTGAGTGAGTGAGTGAGTGAGTGTGGTTTTACGCCACTTCTAGAATATCCCAGCAATATCACGAAGGGGGAAACCAGAAATGGGCTTCACACATTGTACCCATGTCGGGAATCGAACCCCGGTCTTAGGCATGATGAGCCAAAGCTTTGACTGGGAAAAATAGCACTGGGTCACATTTGGTTTAACATCATAGATTGCATTTTATTTCTTTAAAAACGTTTAAATAATTGCAGATACCGTTTGCTTGCAGTTACCTAGCAACAACCCAGTTCCAAGCGCCCAACGCAAGGAAGGCGTTCCCGTGTTTCGACGAGCCAGGTCTGAAAGCTGAGTTTGACATTGCCCTGGTTGTGAAGGACGATACAGGGAGGAACTACACTTCCCTCTCTAACAACAAGGTCAAAGCCACGGAACTCACAGGGTAGGATTTGCTTTGGTTTGTTTGTTGTTTAACGCCGCACGCGGCAATATTCCAGCTATATGACGGCGGTCTGTAAATAGTCAAGTCTGGACTAGACAATCCAGTGATTAATATCATGAGCATCGATCGATGACATGCATCAACCAAGTCAGCGAGCCTAACCACCCGATCCCATTAGTCGCCTCTTACGACAAGCATAGTCACCTTTTACGGTAAGCATGGGTTATTGAAGACATATTCTACCCCGGATCTTAACTGGTTCGAATCGTATAGAACTTCCTTGCATCTTCCGGAATCTCTACGGTTCCACAGGGTAGGAAGGCTGTAGGTCATTTACTGTTGTTTTTTCTTTAAAAAAATAATTTGTTGCAGAAACTATTTGAAAAATTACGTTCCCTCAGGTTTTACGTGATAAGTCACATGACAATGTTACATGGATTTGGCCTTATGTTGTTAAACGGTGCCCGGCCTTCTACTCTGTACGTCGCCAAGTGAATAGTGACAAACACAGACGGATCCCAGCTTGTGGTATGGTATTGTGATTTGGAAATGCTTTGTTATATAATTGTCATATTTTAAGTCACTGTGGAAAGTCATGAAACCATGTGTGACGTCATATAAATTTGACCTACAGTTACCACACCACAGTACTGAACCCTTTAAGATCGCTCGTCACGCCGAAGACCCGGGTTCGATTCCCAACATGGGTACGATGTGTGAAGCCCATTTCTGGTGTCCCCCTTCGTGATATTGCTGGAATATTGCTAAAAGCGGCGTAAAACCATACTCACTCACTCACTTAATTGCGTGGATCAATGCTCATGACATCACTGCCGTCATTTGTCTGGAATATTGATGAGTTCGTCGTTAAACAATAAACAAACAAATAAGAAGGGACCCCTGCCACAAGCTAATTTTGACATCACGTGATCGGGCGCGCTGATACTGAAAGCAGAGTGAGTGAGTAAGTTGGATTTATCGCCGCTTTTAACAATATTCCAGTTATATCGCGGCGTGTCAGCTTAATGTGGGAGGAAAGCTCGAAGTGATGCAGGTCTCAGACGTTTACCACTTCGGTGAAACCCACGAGCACGGGTATGGTGCTGACAAACCTAGAAACATAATCGGGGCGAACCGGGATTCGAACCCACGATCATAGGTTTCTGGCGTGCCCAAGGGACGCAACTCTGCACAGCGAATCGCAGCGCCTTAGACGACTGGGCCACCCGTGCCCCCTACTGAAAGCAGAGCAGTAGATGTTAATGGAAGTCTATCAGCGGAATTTACAGATGGTTTGTCATAATTATAATGACGCCCCACTACAATCTGAAAACGGGCAATATCGGAATATATCTACAGACATCAGAGTGATCGTATCGTCAGCCATCCAAAAGAACTGGATGTCTGGACGTAGAAGTGTGCAGCCACTGAATATTTAAGATTAACACGCAAATGGAAATACTTTTCACCTTCTGTGACAGAAAGCGAACATTTTCATTTCATACATTTATGTTTATCGAGATTCGGCTTTTAAATGAAGCACGTGTGACTATTCTTAAAGTCGACCGCGGGGAACTCAGGGTAGGAGGGTGGCACTGTAGAAGCGGTGTGACCCACGCACTAACATAGTTACACAACAAATGGTTTCCACTATCGTACACGCGTGGGGTAAAATAAAATGGGGTATAATATAAGATATATATATATTCTACTTTCTTTTGAACATCTCTTATTGTGTCTGTTCGTCTAGGGTTCCTGGAATGGTGAAACACATCTACGAGAGAACTGTTACCATGCCAACATACCTTCTGGCATTTATAGTGTGTGATTACGAGTATGTGGAAAATCTTGCCAGTAATGTCACTGTAAGTATGTTGACGACAAAACTACTCGTCACCTCAATATAAGCTCAAAAAATTCTTGTCACCTTAATACAAGCGTAAACCTACTTGTAAACTTAATACAAGCGTAAACCTACTTGTAAACGTAATACAAGCATAAAACTATTTATCACCTAAATACAAGAGGAAGACTATTTATCATCTTATTACAGGCGTAAAACTCTTGATCACCTAAATACAAGCGTGAAACTACTTGTCACTTTAATACTATTATATTATATGGGCGGTCCCTAATTTCGAAACACACATGATACTTAACTGCGTAAATTCGTCGTTCACTACACAGTACCGGACGTGGGCCATGCCTCAGAGACTTGAGTTCACCGCCACAGCACAGGAGCATGGTGTCCGAATCTTCAACAGATATGCCGAGTACTTCACCCCTGCCTACGTGTATGACAAGCTAGGTATGTGACGTCATACCACCACACAAATCGTTCATTGTGCACTACAGGAACTGCACAACGTGCTGGTGGCCGGGCAAGTCTCATCGTACCCCGACAGCGTGGATCTGTACTCATACTATCAATCACTGGTTTGTCTGGTTCGGCCTTGACGTCATCATATGGCTGAAACATTGCTGAGTGAAGCGTTAAATAGAAAATATGTTGAAATCACGTTCAGTGACTAGGTGTTGTCATACCAAGACTGCGGAGCTCGTTGCTCATAATATCAATTACTGGTCGATGAGTTTACAAGCCGCCGCCACAACGCTGTTTTATATTTCTGAGTGCGGCGTTATGCAACAGATCTCCCGTCACCATAATCACCACATCCGTCAAGATCCGGGGTGGAATAGGTCTTCAGCTACCCATGCTTGTCCTAAGAGGCGACATTGCTTGTCCAAAGAGGCAACTAACGGGATCGGGTGGTCAGGCTCGCTGGCTTGGTTGATGCATGTCATCGTATACAATTGCGTGGATCGATGCTCATGATGTCAATCCCTGGATTGTCTGCTCCAGACTTGATTATTTTCAGACCGCCGTCATACTGCTGGAATATTGCTGAGTGCGGCGTTAACCAACCATAATCACCTACATCGCTTTTAACTGCGGCAAATATGACTCCCTGACATCAACGACACAATCTTCTTCGACAGCTACATGTACATCTACCACGACTGCTGCATTTCAGACAACATTGCGATCCCAGACTTTAACGCTGGCGCCATGGAGAACTGGGGTCTCATCACCTACAGGGAGACCCTGCTGTATGAACCCGGCGTCTCCTCGGCCTCCGACGAGGACTGGATAGGCGTCGTGGTCTCTCACGAAGTGGCTCACATGGTAAGTAAGGCTAAAGCAATGCTTTGTTTCCTGTCAACACTCCAGGTTCCTTGGTTTGTCAGCAACGTGGTACACCGGATACCTACCTTCCATATTGGATTAGATTACGTGATATTCAAATACTAGAATAATCACGCGCCAAAAAGGGGAAAACGAAAACGGAGAAAACTGACATGTACTGTTCATATTTTGAGGAATTTTGTGAACGCCGAAATTATTTAGATCAAAGACAGGATAAATTTGAAGGTTTTCTTATAATCCACACCCTAAAGATGATGACATCATCATTCGCGGAAGGCCTCTAGCCGTTCTTCAAGACAACATGAACGACAGTTTAGATGATTTTCAACTATAAAAGGTAAGTAATTTTAAATAAGGTAAACTTACCCTAAACTTACCCTAATCCTAACCCTAAAGAAGATAATAAAACGGGGATCCAAGGGCTAAAGAAGTCCGTGGAAACAGGTAAGGATACCTGTAGCGGCAGTAAAATAGCGGCGATAATTGGTTTCTAAGGGAGTAGTTCGCGCAGATTTTGTGAGCACAATAAAAGATGGCGGAAGGTATCCGTAGTAATGCATTCTTTCCAGCAACATACCCGTAGTCGAGGGTTTTACCAAAGTGGAAAACGGCCGGGCTTTCCTCCAACATTAAGCTGACAAGCCGTGAGATAACTGGAATACTGTTCAAAGCGGCGATAAACCCAACTCACTCACTCACTGACCTCTCAACACAGTGACATGATAACAATACATTATTTACAAGTTAATGTACGGGTAACCAAGAATAACGGATTATCTGTCCCGGGTCAATTACTCTTACATTACGTTCCGCGGCAGAAAGATGCTGATATCTCTGATACCCATGCTCATGTCGATGGCGCCGGAATTCTCTGGACAGAGTTGCGTCCCTTAGGCGCACCGAAACCTCTGATCGTGGGTTCGAATCCCTGTTCGCCCTGATTACGTTTCCAGGTTTGTCTACACCACACATGTGCTCGTAAGTTTCAGAAAAGTGCTCACCCACCCATTCACTCAGAATATGTAACTTACTATTCCCTGTGAAGACACTATTTAGAATTGACGACCCTTCCTCGGCGGAAGTGGAATCCGGCTCGCTGAACTGGTTAATGCATGTCATCGTATCCCAGTTGCGTAGATCGAAGAAATATTAAGATGTGAGCTCATTGGACGATAAACCTTCATCGAGTGAGGGCGGAGTTGAGTGGACGTCGCAGCCTGCGATTCTTCACAGTGTGCACACCGTTTATTCATCCATATCCAACCTGGTCCAGACAATCCAGTGATCAGTATCATCAGTAATGATCAACGTCATTATACCGCAATGTCACGCTGCCACCCGAGTCACCAAACCTGACCACGCGATCCATGAGTAGGTGCTGGTGAGTAGGGAAGAGGTTTGTAATGGTCATAGTATGCCACATCTTCGCGAGGCAAGGGCGTTAACTGGCTGTAAAAGTCCGGTTTCCGTCCTTGCCGAACTAGGCAGGAATGTCTGGGCTCGACCGTAGCTATACAAATTATGTCCCTTCTATGTCAATCAGATTCCACCTCTCTGATATCACATGCATTTGCTTCAAACAAAATGGCGGCGCCCAGTCAAGACGATCTGATCGCTGATCAAGATATTGTAATAAAACGGGTGTTACCTCGCGAGATGTATCAAATCACTTGAGCACCTTGATTAGAAACATGAAAAGATTTGGAAAATATCTGTCGACGCCAGGTTGACGGCACACATATTTTCGCAAACGACCTAGTCGACCTAAATCGGCAAATTCAAATTCATGTTTTTTACGAACCGGATGTCAAGGGGCAGTCGGGTAGCCTACTGGTTAAAGCGTTCGCTCGTCACGCCGTGACCAGGGTTCGATTCCCGACATGGCTACAATGTGTGAAGCCCATTTCTGGTGTCCCCCGCCGTGATATTGCTGGAATATTGCTAAAAGCGGCGTAACACCATACTCACTATTTTTTTCAATGTTTGCGTGTCCGTCCGCCACAAGATAGCGTCAAATGTACATCGACATGAAAACCTAAAGATGATAGTTCGTGAGGGGACAGATCCATGGTGACGTCGTTCCGCAACTAGAAGGACTGACAGCCTAGGCCTGGGACACATCATACAAATTCACCCCGGACGTAGCTTGTTTTGTACAACATTATCCCTACAATTTCTCTCAGCCGGCTAGTTTAACTGTACTTGTATTTTGCAGTGGTTTGGCGACCTTGTGTCCCCTAAATGGTGGAACTGGCTGTGGCTGAATGAAGGATTTGCCTCGTTCTGGGATTATCACATCGTTGGAGAGTTGAACCCGACGTGGAGATCGGTAGGTCCATCATCATCAGAACCAAGGTGTAACAACTCGTAACAAGAAATAAATAACCACGCGATATGTCTGATGCCTACATGTGTATTCCCTATGTAGCTGGATCTCTTTGTCTGATGCCTACATGTATATGCCGTATGTAGCTGGATCTCTTTGTCTGATGTCTACATGTATATGCCGTATGTAGCTGGATCTCTTTGTCTGATGTCTACATGTATATGCCGTATGTAGCTGGATCTCTTTGTCTGATGTCTACATGTATATGCCGTATGAAGCTGGATCTCTTTGTCTGATGTCTACATGTATATGCCGTATGTAGCTGGATCTCTTTGTCTGATGCCTACATGTATATGCCGTATGTAGCTGGATCTCTTTGTCTGATGTCTACATGTATATGCCGTATGTAGCTGGATCTCTTTGTCTGATGTCTACATGTATATGCCTTATGTAGCTGGATCTCTTTGTCTGATGTCTACATGTATATGCCGTATGTAGCTGGGTATCGTTGTCTGATGTCTGCATGTATATGCCGTATGTAGCTGGGTATCGTTGTCTGATGTCTACATGTATATACCGCATGTAGGTGGATCTCTTTGTCTGATGTCTACAGGTATGTGCCGTATGTAGCTGGGTATCTTTGTCTGATGTCTACATGTATGTGCCGTATGCAGCTGGATCTCTTTGTCTGATGTCTACAGGTATATGCCGTATGTAGCTGGGTATCGTTGCCTGATGTCTTCATGTATATTCCCTATGTAGCTGGATCTCTTTGTCGCCGGGGACATGCACGGTGTCATGGAAGCAGATGCTTTGAGGTCATCCCATCCACTCACTACTGACGTCATGTCGCCTGGTGAGATCAGCGCTTCTTTTGACTCAGTCACTTATTCTAAGGTAAGAAAACTATTGACTAGACTTATTTGTATTTCTGGAATACGCATGAAGTACTATTTGCCTTGAAAACGAGAGAAGTGACATATATTATATTTAAATGTTCAGGTCTCATAGCTAATCTACTTGACTCTTGTTCGTGAGTAATTGGGGGCGGTCGGGTAGCCTAGTGGTTAAAGCGTTCGCTCGTCACGCCGAAGACCCGGGTTCGATTCCCGACATGGGTACAATGTTTGAAGCCCATTTCTGGTGTCCCCCGCCGTGATATTGCTGGAATATTGTTAAAAGCGGCGTAAAACCATACTCAGTCAGTCGTAGGTAATTGAGTTAGTTTTACGAACGTTGTAGCAATAATCTACATAGCACGGTCGGGAACACCAGAAATATCCTCCGCACAGTGTACCCATGTGGGGAATCGAACCCTGGTCTCTGACTTGACGACCAACACCTTTAACAACTGGGCCCATACACCAATGACGTAAATACTCGGAGTCTGACTTCTTAAACAGGTGGTGGGTTAGCCAAGCAGTTAAAGCGTTCAGTCGTCAAATCAAAGGACCTGGTTCGATTACCAACATGGATGCGAAACGTATTATTGAAGTAATTTACAAAATGGGCTTGATATATTTATTTTACGTACGCTTCAGTATATTCAGAGTGGCGTATGTCGGTGTAGTGTAGCCCGTCTCGCCGGATGGATCAGGTCGTTACCGTCAGGAGTGTTGTGTGGTAGTGCTGGAGCGGAAACATATATATCTGAAGACATATACAATAGTTAAAGCGTTCACTCGTCAAATTAAAGTACCGGGTTCGATTGCCAACGATTGGATACAACACGTATTATTCCAGGAAGACAATTGTTTCAGGGTTCATCTATTGTCCGGTTGATGTATCTAGCGATGGGACAGGAACTGTTCATCAAAGGATTAAATGTGAGTTCCAATTATTTCAAAGTGACGTCATCATGTCGCTGGATGAGGTCCAGACTACTTTTCAGACATAGATGTACATTAAATAATAACATTGGTAACAATTGTCATGCGTTACTGGCAATTAAATCTGAATATTTCATTGGCTAGTCGCCGTCTTGTCCAAAACCCCTTACAGGTCTGTCGGCTTGTGTGAAGATCATGAGGTCATAGTGTTTGATATGAGGCCATCTGCTTGTCACATCCTAATTAAAGTTCACATTTGCAATGACTGTTGGCAGTCACACGGTACATCGAATATTGTCACACATATCTCACCTTAAATATTATCTCTGTGAATACCTAATGTTAAATTCGTTGCATTTGTCAATAGCAGGGTGAAGGCAAATTATGAGCTGAATCCGCTCGGAAATCCCACACACCCCGCTTCTGACACATTTATCTCATCGTATGTTTTTCATTTGACATCCTTTCCCAGAACCAAATGAGTCAATGCTGTTTAATACAATAAATCTTCATGCCAAGTATCAGCGTAAATATACATGTATTCTACATTCTGTACATAGAGACGTGTTTGCATTATTAACACTGATTCAGTTAACATAGTGCTGGACCCGTGAAGATCCGGGTGTAGAATAGGTCCTCAGCAACCCATGCTTGCCGTAAAAGGCGACTATGCTTGTCGTAAGAGGCGACTAACGGGATCGTGTGGTCAGGCTCGCTGACTTGGTTGATGCATGTCATCGTATCTCAATTGCGTGGATCGATGATCATGATGTCAATCACTGGATTGTCTGGTCCAGACTCGAACATTTACACACCGCCGTCATATAGCTGGAATATTGCTGAGTGCGGCGTTAAACAACAAACAAACAAACCATAGAACTGATACACTGAGATGAAGTTTTTGTACGAACCAAACGCCGTATTGATTGTGAGTGATATTTTCATGATTGATACCTAAAATCTAAACTCCACCCCCAGCGATACCTAGCGACGCAT
The DNA here is from genome assembly GCF_022045235.1 of Haliotis cracherodii. Lineage (NCBI taxonomy): Eukaryota > Metazoa > Mollusca > Gastropoda > Lepetellida > Haliotidae > Haliotis > Haliotis cracherodii. The sequence continues at coordinate 36,587,183 of NW_027266269.1, read as the reverse complement.
GCGTACGGTAACACAGAGCACCAGGACCTTTGGGACGCACTGACAGAGGTAAAAAAGTGGTAAATCAGTATTTTGTCCAGTGAATAACTGCACTCGATTGCTCTATAACTGAAATATGCGAAATAATTATTATTTACAAACTGCCGTCATATAGATGGAATACTGCTGAGTGCGGCGTTAAACAACAAACAGTAGTAGTAGTAGTAGTAGTAGCAGTAGTAGTAGTAGAAGTAGCAGCAGCAGTAGTAATAGTAGCAGCAGCAGTAGTAGTAGTACCAGCAGCAGCAGCAGCAGTAGTAGTAGTAGTAGTAGTACCAGCAGCAGCAGCAGCAGCAGAGTAGTAGTAGTAGTAGTTGTACCACCAGCAGCAGCAGCAGCAGCAGCAGCAGCAGTAGTAGTAGTAGTAGTAGTACCAGCAGCAGCAGCAGCAGAGTAGTAGTAGTAGTAGTAGTACCACCAGCAGCAGCAGCAGCAGTAGTAGTAGTAGTAGTACCACCACCAGCAGCAGTAGTAGTAGTAGTACCAGCAGCAGCAGCAGCAGTAGTAGTAGTAGTAGTAGTACCAGCAGCAGCAGCAGTAGTAGTAGTAGTAGTACCAGCAGCAGCAGCAGCAGTAGTAGTAGTAGTAGTACCAGCAGCAGCAGCAGCAGTAGTAGTAGTAGTAGTACCAGCAGCAGCAGCAGCAGTAGTAGTAGTAGTAGTACCAGCAGCAGCAGCAGCAGTAGTAGTAGTAGTACCAGCAGCAGCAGCAGCAGTAGTAGTAGTACCAGCAGCAGCAGCAGTAGTAGTAGTACCAGCAGCAGCAGCAGCAGTAGTAGTAGTAGTACCAGCAGCAGCAGCAGCAGTAGTAGTAGTAGTAGTACCAGCAGCAGCAGCAGCAGTAGTAGTAGTAGTAGTACCAGCAGCAGCAGCAGCAGTAGTAGTAGTAGTAGTACCAGCAGCAGCAGCAGCAGTAGTAGTAGTAGTACCAGCAGCAGCAGCAGCAGTAGTAGTAGTACCAGCAGCAGCAGCAGTAGTAGTAGTACCAGCAGCAGCAGCAGCAGTAGTAGTAGTAATGGTAGTAGTACCAGCAGCAGCAGCAGTAGTAGTAGTACCAGCAGCAGCAGCAGCAGTAGTAGTAGTAGTAGTAGTACCACCAGCAGCAGCAGCAGTAGTAGTAGTAGTAGTAGTAGTACCAGCAGCAGCAGCAGCAGTAGTAGTAGTAGTAGTAGTACCACCAGCAGCAGCAGCAGCAGCAGTAGTAGTAGTAGTAGTAGTACCAGCAGCAGCAGCAGCAGAGTAGTAGTAGTAGTAGTAGTAGTAGTACCAGCAGCAGCAGCAGCAGCAGTAGTAGTAGTAGTACCAGCAGCAGCAGCAGCAGCAGCAGTAGTAGTAGTACCAGCAGCAGCAGCAGCAGTAGTAGTAGTAGTAGTAGTACCACCAGCAGCAGCAGCAGCAGTAGTAGTAGTAGTAGTACCAGCAGCAGCAGCAGCAGAGTAGTAGTAGTAGTACCACCAGCAGCAGCAGCAGCAGTAGTAGTAGTAGTAGTACCAGCAGCAGCAGCAGCAGCAGCAGCAGTAGCAGTAGTAGTAGTAGTACCAGCAGTAGTAGTAGTACCAGCAGCAGCAGTAGTAGTAGTAGTAGTACCAGCAGCAGCAGTAGTAGTAGTAGTAGTAGTACCAGCAGCAGCAGCAGCAGTAGTAGTAGTACCAGCAGCAGCAGCAGCAGTAGTAGTAGTACCAGCAGCAGCAGCAGCAGCAGTAGTAGTAGTACCAGCAGCAGCAGCAGCAGTAGTAGTAGTAGTAGTAGTACCAGCAGTAGTAGCAGCAGTAGTAGTAGTAGTAGTAGTTATAAATATAATGAGACCTCCCAAAGACCATATCAGTTTTGTGTTTCAGGAAGCGAGCGCTAATTCCGTTGCGTTGAACATGACAGAAATAATGGATCCCTGGGCAACTCAGATGAACTACCCTGTCGTCAACGTTACCGTGGAAACAGGGAAGATAACTCTCACTCAACAGCGGTTTCTTGTTTCTGGAGCAGAAAACGCCTCTCAGGACACAGGAACCTACGGGTAACTATTCTATTATGTGACATAATCGTTCATTGCCATTGTTTTTTATAAGTTTCCCTTATTTAATGACCGCCTGTAGGTGTAGTGGTGTAGTGGCTACAGCGTCAGTCCGGAGAGCGGAAGATGGGTGGTTCGATTCTCGACCGGGTCATATAAGATTTAACAGAAGGTGCTTGTTGCTACCCTGCCTGGCACTGGGCATTGAGGGAATAAAACACGACTGATCGGCACAGCATACAATGTCTGCTCCTCAGCCAAAAGCCATGGAACGATTCCTCGAGTTGTATATCCACTGTGTTCATCTTAACATCAGCGAAGGTCTAGTGGTTAAATCGTTCGCTCTTCAAACCGAAAACCCGGGTTCGATTCCCTGATTTGTGTAACCCTTGTTTTGATCATAGCGGAGGAGTCGCCTCGTGGCTACATCCGTACAATACGTGAAGCCCATTATTGCTATAAGCGACATAAAACAATCTTCACTCTCTCACTCTCTCTTTCTTACAGGTACAAGTGGACCATCCCCATCACGTACACCTCCAGCGTGGACCCCCAGTTTGACACAGTCTACACGCACCACAACCTGCATTACATGAAGTACCACGAAGACTCACGTAAGAGGAGCGCCATTTAGGGACCGATCATTTCCATTCGTCACCACTTGCCCCTTTCCGTCATCATTCGCCCCTTTCCGTCACCACTCGCCCCTTACCGTCATCACTCGCCCCTTTCCGTCATCACTCGCCCCTTTCCGTCACCACTCGCCCCTAACCGTCATCACTCGCCCCTTTCCGTAACGTGCAAGAAGACTCGTCCCCCTATCGATGAATGTTATGTGCGAAAATACGACAAACCAATAAGAATGCGCGTATGATTTCAAGTTCTTCGTCAAATAATTCTTCAGAAATAATTGCATCTAAAAATGTACCCAAGACACAGTTAAATGTGTTCAATCATACTGTGTAATTTCGATGTCCAAATGTGCTTTAAATTGCATCTGAAATATATGAAATGTATGGGAAAATATATGTGAACCATTACCCAACGAGTTGACAATTGTTTTAGGTACGCTAAGACGGCACCCGGTCGCAAAAATGGCCATGAGACGGGTACGAGTCGTTATTCGGCTTGTCCCGGAATAACATGTGTTGGTCACGAATGCGACCATCTTATGTCGTGCAATATTATTTCCCTTGAAAGGAGGATCAGTCAATATGTTTTTGTCTTTGACCCATAACGCAGTATGTAACAGACCTTACAGAGATCAATTTAATTTTGTGTGTAAAATCGGAGGACAAAATATCCGTTTTATGCATTGTTAGTTCTCCACACACCCTCAGCCCGGAATAGGAATGATCGGCCCCGGACTGCTGGACGTTAAGAACGTCTCGTGTTATTTTTGAAAAAAATATGTGGAGTGCATACCCCTGAGTCTTGTTATAAAATATTCAGCGTCGATAAAATAAGGACATTTGAGTCTTTGTCTGTATTGATGAATATACATATGTCATGTTTATTGAGTCGCCATGATTATATAGTTTTTTCTGTGCAATTAACGAAATCAGCTCTAATCGTATGAACTATCCACGAGCTTATCAATGGTTGAAACAAATATTTAAAACTATATATATGCAAAAGTATTTATTGTATGTGTCGTGTTTTGAAAACTGTGAAGGAGAAAAATATTGAATTATAATGTTATACCTTAAGACGTGTGTTAAGTGTTACCCAAAAATTTTTTCTGTCTTTTTCTCCGATACGATTAGTCGTCGTTGACCTGAATGAGACCTTACCAGCTGATGGCTGGGTCATTGTCAACATTAAAGAGTGTGGCTACTTCCGGGTCAACTATGACGTCAACACGTGGAACAACATCATCAACTTCCTCTCTAACGGCAGCCACGAGGTCGGTGTAAATCAAACGGGAACCCTGACATTTAATTTGTGTTTATTTGTTGTCTGTTTGTTGTTTACCCTAGGACTCAGCAATATTCCATCTTTATGACGTATGTGTCTGTAAATAATCGGGTCTGGACCAGACAGTCCATTGATTGATATTATTAACAAAGATCCACTCTTTCTGGGTATGATGACATACAAACAATCAAGTCACTGTGTCTGACCACCTGATCAGCCTCGTATCGATCTTTGCATGTCATCGGTCCCAATTACGTGGATTGATGCTCATTGTGTCAATCACTGGATTGTCTGGTCCAGATTAACACAATCAGCAACGTCACTTAGTCAAGGGGTACAAGGACTCACAATCAGCTAAGTCACTTAGTCAGGGGGTACAAGGACACACAATCAGAAAAGACTCTTAGTCACGGGGTACAAGGACACACAATCAGATAAGTCACTTAGTCAGGGGGTACAAGGACACACAATCAGAAAAGACTCTTAGTCACGGGGTACAAGGACACACAATCAGATAAGTCAAATAGTCATGGGGTAAAAGGACACACAATCAGCAAAGTCACGTAGTCACGGGGTACAAGGACACACAATCAGCTAAATCACCTAGTCACGGAGTACAAGGTCACACAATCATCTAAGTCACTTAGTCACGGGGTACAAGGACACACAATCAGCAAAGTCACTTAGTCACGGGGTACAAGGTCACACAATCAGCTAAGTCACTTAGTCACGGGGTACAAGGACACACAATCAGCTAAATCACCTAGTCAGGTGATACAAGGACTCACAATCAGCTAAGTCACCTAGTCACGGGGTACAAGGACACACAATCAGCTAAGTCACTTAGTCACGGGGTACAAGGACACCCAATCAGCTAAGTCACTTAGTCACGGGGTACAAGGTCACAAAATTAGCAAAGTCACGGGGTACAAGGACACACAATCAGCTAAGTCACCTAGTCACGGGGTACAAGGACACACAATCAGCTAAGTCACATTGTCACGGGGCACAAGGACTCACAATCAGCTAAGTCACCTAGTCACAGGCTAAATGGACACACAATCAGCAAAGTCACTTAGTCACGGGGTACAAGGACACACAATCAGCTAAGTCACTTAGTCACAGGATACAAGGACACACTATCAGCTAAGTCACATAGTCACGGGGTACCAGGACACGCAATCGGCTAAGTCACTTAGTCATGGGGTACAAGTTCACACAATCAGCTAAGCCACTTAGTCATGGGGTACAAGGACACACGATCAACTAAGTCACTTAGTCATGGGGTACAAGGTCACACAATCAGCAAAGTCACTTAGTCATGGGGTACAAGGACACACGATCAACTAAGTCACTTAGTCACGGGGTACAAGGTCACACAATCAGCAAAGTCACTTAGTCATGGGGTACAAGGACACACGATCAACTAAGTCACTTAGTCACGGGGTACAAGGTCACAGTCAACTGAGTCACTTAGTCACGGGGTACAAGGTCACAGTCAACTGAGTCACTTAGTCACGGGATACAAGGACTCACAATCAACTAAGTCACTTAGTCATGGGGTACAAGGACACGCAATCAACTAAGTCACTTAGTCATGGGGTACAAGGTGACACAGTCAACTAAGTCACTTAGTCATGGGGTATAAGGGCACACAATCAGCAAAGTCACATCGTCACGGGGTACAAGGACACACAATCAGCAAAGTCACATAGTCACGGGGTACAAGGACACGCAATCAACTAAGTCACTTAGTCACGGGGTACAAGGTCACACAATCAGCAAAGTCACGGGGCACAAGGACACGCAATGAACTAAGTCACTTAGTCATGGGGTACAAGGTCACAGTCAACTGAGTCACTTAGTCATGGGGTACAAGGTCACAGTCAACTGAGTCACTTAGTCACGGGATACAAGGACTCACAATCAACTAAGTCACTTAGTCATGGGGTACAAGGACACGCAATCAACTAAGTCACTTAGTCATGGGGTACAAGGTGACACAGTCACCTAAGTCACTTAGTCATGGGGTATAAGGGCACACAATCAGCAAAGTCACATCGTCACGGGGTACAAGGACACACAATCAGCAAAGTCACATAGTCACGGGGTACAAGGACACGCAATCAACTAAGTCACTTAGTCACGGGGTACAAGGTCACACAATCAGCAAAGTCACGGGGCACAAGGACACGCAATGAACTAAGTCACTTAGTCATGGGGTACAAGGTCACAGTCAACTGCGTCACTTAGTCACGGGATACAAGGACTCACAATCAACTAAGTCACTTAGTCATGGGGTACAAGGACACACAATCAGCAAAGTCACATAGTCACGGGGTACAAGGACACGCAATCAGCTAAGTCACTTAGTCACGGAGTACAAGGTCACACAATCATCTAAGTCACTTAGTCACGGGGTACAAGGACACGCAATCAGCTAAGTCACTTAGTCACGGAGTACAAGGACACACAATCAGCTAAGTCACTTAGTCACAGGATACAAGGACACACTATCAGCTAAGTCACATAGTCACGGGGTACCAGGACACGCAATCGGCTAAGTCACTTAGTCATGGGGTACAAGTTCACACAATCAACTAAGTCACTTAGTCATGGGGTACAAGGACACGCAATCAACTAAGTCACTTATTCACGTGGTACAAGGTCACACAATCAGCTAAGTCACGGGGTACAAGGTCACACATTCAGCAAAGTCACTTAGTCACGGGGTACAAGGACACACAATCAGCAAAGTCACTTAGTCACGGGGTACAAGGACACGCAATCAACTAAGTCACTTAGTCACGGGGTATAAGGGCACACAATCAGCAAAGTCACATCGTCACGGGGTACAAGGACACACAATCAGCAAAGTCACATAGTCACGGGGTACAAGGACACGCAATCAGCTACGTCACTTAGTCACGGAGTACAAGGTCACACAATCATCTAAGTCACTTAGTCACGGGGTACAAGGACACGCAATCAGCTAAGTCACTTATTCACGGAGTACAAGGTCACACAATCATCTAAGTCACTTAGTCACGGGGTACAAGGACACACAATCAGCTAAGTCACTTAGTCACGGAGTACAAGGTCACACAATCAGCTAAGTCACTTAGTCACGGGGTACAAGGACACACAATCAGCTAAGTCACTTAGTCACGGTTTGAGCCATGGGGCTATAAAAGGCGATAGGAGAAACACGAACCTTGTAAATAACTTCAGATTACCATCACACGAACACATTCTATTTGCAGCTTATTCACCCCATCAACAGAGCTCAGATCATCAATGATGCCTGGAATCTTGCAAAGTAAGTAGTTGGATTGTAACTGATCGAGTGTTTATTGATCCACTGACCGGGGTAACAATAATGCAGCTTCGAGCATACATTGAATTTATCATCATCATCATCATCATCATCATCATCATCATTATTATTTACAGATTAAAATAAATAATGCAGCAAAGAGGGTTTGGGTGATCCTGGCACAGTCAGGCTGGTTAGGCTCATCATCAGCTCAGGGCCCTTGCCCCCTCTACACGCAGCCCAGACAGCCAATGGGACTTCTCCCAGAAAGCGCGGCCTGCAACTTTTTGTGCAATTTTCTGCATTCTCAGTTGGAGATGTTTGTATCGGTGTCACATTCTGATTGTTCTTGAAGTATGCCAACATTATGACGACGGCAAATGGCCGCACTGATGTAATTGACGGAAAGCGACGTCATCGGAATGTCAGCGTGACGTAATCACAGCGTCCGTCTGATTAAACCAACAAACTATTACAATTCATCACAAATAAGTACAGTAGGACACACAACTAAAAATAGGTGCATTTGCGTTTCAGAGCTGGGCTGTTGGACCAGGCCATTGCTCTCAGAACTGTCAACTATCTGAGCAAAGATCTGGATTACGTCCCTTGGAAAGCTTTCATCCGTGAACTTGGTTACGTGGAATCTATGTTGGAGCGCACCTCCTTATATGGCATATTTCAGGTTAACATTTTACGTGTTTTATTCATCGCTTGTGAAGATCCTGGATAGAATAGGTCTTCAGCAACCCATGCTTGCCGTAAATGGCGACTATGCTTGTCGTAAGAGGCGACTAACGGGATCGGGTGGTCAGGCTCGCTTCCTTGGTTGATGGATGTCATCGTATCCCATTTGCATGGATCGATGCTTATGATATCAATCACTGGATTGTCTGGTCCAGACTCGACTATTTACAGGCCGCCTGCATATAGCTGTAATATTGCTGAGTGTGGCGTTCAAAAACAAACAAACAAATAATTGAACGTAAAAAGTTCTGTGTGTTTGTTAGTTTTGCTCCGGATGCAGCATTATTCTAGCTACTTGACGGCGGCCTGTAAAAATTCACATTTGCAGCAGACAATTCAGTGATTGAATACACTGAACAACGTCACACGCCGTCGGGAAACGATAACACGCAGAAAACGAAGGCTCCATTCCTGACAACCCGATCCATAAAATCGCCTCTTTAGACAAACACTGTCATATGGTGACCAGTTCTAACCCGGATTCGCTACGGGGGTATATCTTGAAAAAGGAAATAAATAATATTCAGCCGCATTCTTTATTCAACCAATACCAATTCTAAATATCAAATGACCTTGACCTTTGACGAGAGTATTTATTTACAGGTCTTCATGCGGAACACGGTGAGCACTCCATTCGCCCAAATAGGAACCAACATCTCGGAAACCATGGCACCAATAGAAAAGTAAGTTTATTTTGAAAAGAAACAGCAATCATCCATGATTGATCTTTAAAAACATGGTTTGCCTCTGGTTTAATAAAAATGGCGGATAACTCTTTTAAAAAAAGAAGTTAAAAATGTATTGAAAAAAATAATTTTGCTTGATTTGAATAAAATTGATGTTGCTCTTTGAAGGGGACATCACTACAAACAAGAGTGTGCTTTCTGTACGCTCACATTTAGTGTGATCTATTTAATGCAGATTATATACATTTCGTCAGATGTTTCGAACACAACAGGCCGTAGATGACAAAAGACACAGGTACACCAACAAGTTCATGTGTGTTTATTTATGTATAAACTTGTATTGTCTAGATTCACCGTTTCCCAAATGGCGTCCCTGGCTTGTAGACACGACCTGCCTGAGTGTGTCCAGGTTGCCAGGCAACTGTTCAATCAGTGGATGGCGAACCCTGACATCAACCCGTGAGTACTTCCGGTCTTCCTCGATTGTGCTTGAGACATTCGTGACGACTCATGTCCTTCCGGGACAAGCCGAAAGACCATTTTATTGAAATGGTTCCCTCTTCACACGCGAGGGGACAGCGAAACGAATAGTCCACGTTTTGTACCCACCTGCCCATCTTTGTACGTTTGCCTGGCTTTATTCTCAGTATACCACGACTGTGACAGCTGTCCCAGACGAAGTCTGCCGTAAAATAACCAATGCAACAATCTGCGATATATGTGTATAACCACTTACTACTACAAAATGAATACAAAGTCATGTTTTTATTTACAAAGTTAATTATCTTGCATTTAGACATTTCAAGTTTTAGTCAAATTTATGTCGAAATAATACCGCAAAAATGTTAAAAGTGAGAATTATTTATTTTTCGTTTTATTGTAAGATTAATGTTTTGTATGTTTGAATGGCATGTTACATCTTTGGGCGACATTCGAGTGACAATTCGATAGAAAAGCCTTAAAAAAGTTAAAAATAGTGTATTGGTTGATAGAAAATATAAATTCCGGGATTTTTCTGCAATAGCGGAATCGTAGAATTCGTCTGGGACTGATTTAGGATGGTTATTAAACTAATTGTGATTGTCAATTTAGTATTTTATTTTAGGTACAAATTATATTTTTAAAACAAAGGAGGTTTTGTTTCCAAGGTCATCATAAATATACATACATGCTGACTGTAGGCTGGGCGTCTGTCCACCAAAACAAGGGAGCAGGTAGAAACATGGAGAAGTTATCCATAACAATACTCCAACTTCTAAATTCCTATAAAGACTACATGTTCCTCGAACACATGACGCTGTTTTCATGGATAGCAAGTCCCTTTATCGATAAAAAGTGTCACGTCTTCATTTCCTTGCAACTTCTAACTGCCTATCAGGCGAATTCTGCGGATAAAATTACCAATTTTCTGCAGGTTTCTGCATAATTTATGTAGTCATAATACCTCGAGAACGTTATAATATGAGAATTATTTATTTCAAATTTCTTTTTATTGTAGGGATCGTATTTTGTATGTTTGAATCGCATGTTAAATGTTCGGGCATCATTCGATTGCAAAAAAGTTTGAATATAATGAAAATTAGTGCACTGAATAGTAAAGAAGGTAACATTCCGCGATTTTTCTGCAATTCTGCGGGGAGCTGCATTTTTTGTAAATGTTTCACCGATCGCGGAATCGCAGAATTCGCCCTGGACTTATTCATGTTCTTCTCATTATTCCTATAAAACTACTTGTTTCTCCGACGTATGTTTAGCATCCACCCAGACCTGCAGAGCACCGTGTACTGCACGGCAGTGAGGAGTGGCGGGCACGAGGACTGGGAGTTCACCTACGCGCAGCTCCAAGTAGCCGACTCCAGCTCTGAACAGTCTCGACTGAGAGAAGCCCTGGCATGCAGTCGGGAGCCAGGACAGTTACAGAGGTAGGCAGGGTCAGATTTGGTCGTGATTCGAAGGAGCCATATATCGGGACCCGAGACAGTTACAGACGTAGGTAGAATCAGAAATATTCTTGGTTTGGAGAGGCCATCGGCCAGGAGGCGAGACAATTACAGAGGTAGGCAGAATCAGATTTAGTTTTGGTTTGTAGGAGCTACCACGTGGCAGCCGTGAGAGTTACAAAGGTCGGCAGAATCAGATCCATATTTTTCTTCAGAGGAGTCATAGCATGGCTCTGAAGTTCGTTTGATTTCAGATCCAGTATGGATTTTGTCTCAGGGACTTGTTGACATTGAACACTAACACAGTTAATGGAAACACGATTCACATAATTAATGTCTGACCGTCCGTCTATCTGCTTAAACCAAGTCTAATGGGACCATGCTATCTACCATTTATGTTCGTCATCCAGATTACTGGAGATGTCGCTGAACCCTGACGAGATTCGACCCCAGGACACGAGAACCACCATCACTGCCGTGGCTGACAGCCGGTGGGGTCGGGATCTAGCCTGGAACTTCCTCAAGAACAGATTCAGTGACTTGGGCGCAGCGTATGTAGCAGTCCACGTTGTATATCTACATAGGGGTTTCTTAGGATGGATTGAAATGACCGAGAGAAGACATCTTGCTTGATACATTGGTCTAAATTCACGGACAGCCTCCCTGGTCTAGCTGATAGAGTGTCTGTCTGGAGACCGCCTCCGTGGTCTAGTTGATAGAGTGTCTGCCTGGAGACCGCCTCCGTGGTCTTGTTGATAGAGTGTCTGTCTGGAGACCGCCTCCGTGGTCTAGTTGATAGAGTGTCTGCCTGGAGACCGCCTCCGTGGTCTTGTTGATACAGCGTCTGTCTGGAGACCGCCTCCGTGGTCTAGTTGATAGAGCGTCTGTCTGGAGACCGCCTCCGTGGTCTTGTTGATAGAGTGCCTGCCCGGAGACCGCCTCCGTGGTCTAGTTGATAGAGTGTCTGCCCGGAGACCGCCTCCGTGGTCTAGTTGATAGAGTGTCTGCCTGGAGACCGCCTCCGTGGTCTTGTTGATAGAGTGTCTGCCTGGAGACCGCCTCCGTGGTCTTGTTGAAAGAGCGTCTGCCTGGAGACCACCTCCGTGGTCTTGTTGATAGAGAGTCTGTCGGGAGACCGCCTCCGTGGTCTTGTTGATAAAGTGTCTGTGGGGAGACTGCCTATGTGGTCTTGTTGACAGAGCGTCTGTCGGGAGACTGCCTCCGTGGTCTTGTTGATAGAGTGTCTGCCTGGAGACTGCCTACGTGGTCTAGTTGATAGAGTGTCTGTCGGGAGACTGCCTCCGTGGTCTTGTTGATAGAGTGTCTGCCTGGAGACTGCCTACGTGGTCTAGTTGATAGAGTGTCTGTCGGGAGACTGCCTCCGTGGTCTTGTTGATAGAGTGTCTGCCTGGAGACTGCCTACGTGGTCTAGTTGATAGAGCGTCTGCCTGGAGACCGCCTAGGTGGTCTAGATGATAGAGTGTCTGTCTGGAGACCGCCTCCGTGGTCTAGTTAATAGAGTGTCTGTCTGGAGACCGCCTCACTGGTCTAACTAATAGAGCGTCTGCCTGGAGACCGCCTACTTGGCTTAGTTGATAGAGCGTCTGCCCGGATACTGTATCCGTGGTTTAGTGGCCTGGGCTTCTTCCGGGGAGTGGCATCTCGTATCACTGGCATTTGTTTCAAACGAAACGGCGGCGCCCAGTCAAGACAATCTGATTGATTATCAAGATCTATATTGTGATAAAACAAGTCTTACATCGCGAAATGCATCGAATCACGTGAGCACCTAGATTAAAAACATGAAAAGATTTAGAAAATATTTAGAAAACGAGTTATCGGTGCACATGCTTTGCAAATCTTGCAATCGACCGAAATCTGCTTACGAACCGGATTTCGATTTCGGTGCGCGATTTTGATTGGACTATGCATAGACTCGTTAGTCCAGCCACAATGTAACTCCATAATACCAGCCTAGTTCGACAAGGGTGGAAACTGGACTTTTATAGTCAGATAACTCACCTGCCTCGGGAAGATCGGAGAGTGGAAGGTCGGTGGCTCACGCCCCGGGCAAGTCATACATTAAGACGTTGAAAGGCGGTATCTGTTGTTACCCTGCCTGACGCTCGGCATTATGAAGACGCCAACGAGGTACGAAGACATTTAATCAACCAGGTTACAAAGTAGCTCAACAACCAGGCACAGAAACCTAGTGACTGGTGCAAACATTTAACAGTTTACCGTTGCATCAAAGTAAGATGTGAAAAAACCCACAAAATATTGAATTTACAGCAACAGCTTAAAAGTAATCAAAATACTATTTTGTATTGCAGCAAAATAATTTGATGATTACTTTAACATGTAAAAGTATTTTAATCATGTGAGTGTTGCCATATTCAAGATATTTATTCATTCATTCCTATTAACATGTTAAAGACAACCTTTGTTAACGTGTATTGATCATTAGATTCAAGTTTTAAACTATTGGTCTTAATATTATGTTTTGTGCGAGGGAATTGTAAAGATTATTTAAATTGGATTATATATACATGTACATATACTAATCATGCTTAACTAAACAAATATAAGCGTATCAACGTCCTTAATCCCCTTTAAGATATTCTTCCTTTCCTGACTGAGAGGTGTCCCATATAAGCCGGGATGTTTGTATCTTCTGTCTCCTAGCCAAGCCCAATCATGAAGACAAAGTAGTGACAACATATGGAGAACACCTTCTATATTTACTGTTAAGGTGACGTTTCGGATCAGTTCCTTATACCGTTGTCAAGCACGCAATTGTTATCCACAAACTGTCTCTACTTTGTCATCCGTCAACTTCCAGGTAATGCTTATCAAACCACCCAGTCATGATTTAGCTGACACGCCGTGGTATAACTGTGATACTAAAAGCGGTGTTAATCCCAACTAAACCAAGCACAGAATACCTTTCCATTTCTTCATAATCGCTCCTCTATTTCCTTCATGAGAACATTTTCTTCCTGTGCCAGCCTGGCCAATGATTATGTTGTTATGTCCATCTGTATTTCAAATCCAATGGAGACACTTGTTCGTCAGTCAAACTATCATTTTGGACCCACTTGGGATTGTTGTTTGATACTGACTTAGTCTAAGTAGGTAAGCCAATCAGGTGACTCGTTCGATTCTGCCCGTGTCTAAAATCTACTTTCGATCGCCTTTCGTGACATTTTCTAGCTCGCGAAATAATGTTTTCAAATTTCGTTAAGTAAGGGACAGCAATCGAATTCAGAAGACATGTACATGCAGACATTAGTTGCATCTATTGGCTTGTGACGCACCTTTTCTCATCTTATACATAGGGGGTATATATGTGTTTTACTGACCAATAACGAGTTCCTGTGATACAAAGCCGGAAATGAAGTATTGCCGATGTGTTCAGGATGACTATTGTATTTTCAGGGTGACTTCGTTTTCTGGAATGTCTCGCCTCGTGGGTGATGTGACAAATAAATTCAACACTGAGCAGGACTACAAACAGGTACAGCAATGTGTTAAGACACGAGGACAGTTTGAATATCTGAGAGGTCCAGTCGTAGGCGCCCCAACTCGCTCTACAGAGCTGCGTATCCTTTTGTTTGTTTGTTTGGTTGTTGTTTAACGCCGCACGCAGCAATATTCCAGCTATATGACGGCGGTCTGTAAATAATCAAGTCAGGACCAAACAATCCAGTGATTGGCACCATGAGCATCCATCCACGCAATTGGGATACGATGACATGCATCAACCAAGCCAGCGAACCTGACCACCCGATCTCGTTAGTCAACTTTTGCGGCAAGCATGGGTTACTGGAGACCTATTCTTCACCGGTCAGCTGTGATTGTGTGTTCGAAACGCAGATGCGCCCTGATTTTGTTTCTAAGTTTGTGGGCACCTCACGGGTGTTCATCTGTAAACAGCATATTGTTTATTTATCTGTAAACGTGAGTGGTAAACATCTGAGACCTTCATCACTTCAGGGGGGCGGTCGGGTAGCCTAGTGGTTGAAGCATTCGCTCGTCACGCCGAAGACTCGGGTTCGATTCCCGACATGGGTACAATGTGTGAAGCCTATTTCTGGTATTCCCCGCCGTGATATTGCTGGAATATTGCTAAAAGCGGCGTAAAACCAAACTCACTTACTCATCACTTCCGACTTTCCTCCCACATCAACCTGACAGCCCCGACATAACTTAAATACTGCGACCTTACAGCATATTCCCTCATTTTCTGCTTTCGAGCTACCAGCACATGTCTCAGGTCATGTGATTCTCTCACAGTTTGAAGGCGACAAGGGTCGCCGTGTCATCCCGCAGTGCCAGATTACTACGATAGTTCGAACTCCAAATTTATCAGCATTATCACTTGTCAGCACTGTACCCGTGCTCGTGGGTTTTACTAAAGTGGTCCACTTCTGAGGCCTGCATCACTTCGCGTTTTAAATGAAAAACTGTTCAACTCACGCACTCACTCATTCACTCACTCACTCATTCACAGATTGAAGACTTCGTGAACAGTGGAGATGACCTGTCTCAGGCAGGGGACGCCTTCGTTCAAGCCATGGATAGAACACGTGCTAACATACGTTGGCTTGGAGACAACTATAACATCTTTGAAGACTGGCTCACAGAACAAAACGCCAACTCCCGTCTTTAGTGGCTGTACACATAGCGTACCGTCAGAGACAAAAACATGCGCCCATTTTCTTACAAGGCTTTCCAAGAGTAGAATGAATGTACCCAACTTAAACCAACCAGTGTTTCATGTTTGTTCTCCCATGATGATGCAGATGTATATTCTGCATATATATTATGTACTTATTGATACTATGAATAGTTTGTGACTATATAATCGACATTTCCCTTCAGGAAAATTACTTGTTCTTACACTCGAGGTAAACAGTACTTCATGCCGGAACTACTTTCAATCTGCCTCATTGACGCCATTGTCTTCGGACTAAAAACAGAAAATACTAATAATTTATACAACATTTTTTTTTTAAATGTTTGGTTAATCTCGTGGACACTTTGAAACTGCACGAAACGTGAATGTATCTGTTTTATCTGTCATCCATGAGGTAATCATCGTAGTTGAAAAGGAAAAGCCAGATATATTTCAAGTCATTGTCCGTGTAGGTTGTACAGGGATATATCAATATCAGGTTCATATCCGACATATGACCATGGTTTTTCAGATATGTCAATTACTTTAAACATGATTAGCCATTGTTGAATTGAAAACTTATTACATGAGAATATATTTAAAGATTCAAATCAAATGAGACTTGAAATAAAAAGTTATCTTTGTTATTTATTTGAATTATTATTTTTTACTTTTGGAGGATTCCAAGCGACTGCAGATCGCAGTTGGCTGTTTTACAATTTCCAAATGTACACCCTTCCAAAAAATTCTTATGCACAACAAGGATGACATGATTAAGAGGAATCAAACATAAGAATTCTCTCTACGACGATTGTTGGGAAAAAAATCTAATTGGAATTCTTAAAACACCTCTGCGTTTCTTTTATTGAAGAGTGTATATCGAGTGATTGATTGAGTCAGTCAGTATGAAGCTTGAGCATGCGCTCAGGGTATCATCACACACAATCAGCCACACTTCTACCCACCGGACAGACATACATTAAGCTGAAAGGCACACCTTATTACGTCACCCGAGCATAGAGACACACGTGATCCACCATGGGCGCTAAGATCCGACTGTGCTGTGATGTGTGACGTCAACTTACTTGCGTAATAATCGCTATGCGTGCAGACTGTAAAAAAATCTTACTTTTCTCTCGTTACAATCTTATTAAAATCAGATCTAAGTTCTTTCTACCGCTTAACAAAGATCTGAGGACATCCCATTAGGGGTCACGTCAGAACGACCTTTCATCCGACCAATCAGAGCATCGCTTACCAGATTATGAAACTGACAGTCGGAATGTGATTTCTAATCATGTAACCTAAATCCGAACGATAGTTACGGGTTTAACGACTGAATCAATACAATCTAGACCATCTATTAGCCATTCCAGAATGTTCTTTTGTTCAGGTATCAAATTTTTAATCGAGAATTTGTAAAGATATGTTTCGAAGCGTAGTCGCCAATTTGAAATTAGTGCCGTAAAGCACGAGAAAGCTTCCTTCTGACTGGTCATTCCATTGGTTGGTCAAAGTTTGCGCAAGGTCGGTCTGACGTGACCCGTATTGGGATGTCCTCAGATCTTTGTCTAGCGGTAGCGAGAACTGAGGTCTGTTTTAATGAGATTGCTCTCGTAAGTTCGTAATGTAATGAAAACATTATTTTAAAACATTTCAGCATACATGTCAATAAATCTCACATTATATTTTAACCTGCAATTGTTACACAAACAGATATAAGTCTGCAAATGGGACTTTGTAGAACGTAAGTTCAAATGTTTGGTACCATGTATTAATTAAGAATTTAAGCTTGTGATTTGTATTGTTTTGTTCCTGAGATACTGTAGTTACTGTAAGATACTGTAAGATAGAATGAGAAGTTAAAACGTGATTTCTCACCCATAAGGTTCCTCTTCTGATGGTTGGTCACATATAATATTACAGTGCATTAGAATTTCACGAGCGTATACTAACATCATTTCTCAGGAACCCAGAAACACACATGTTCCTCAAGAACATTGTTCTTCCGAGAATAAAGTGAGTGAGTGAGTGAGTGAGTATGGTTTTACGCCGCTTTCAGCAATATTCCAGCAATATCACGGCGGGGGACACCCGAAATGGGCTTCACACATTGTACCCATGTCGGGAATCGAGACCGGGTCTTCGGCGTGACGAGCGAACGCTTTAATCACTAGTCTACCCGACCGCCCCTCCGAGCATGAAGGCAAATGATTTTTCCCCAGCAAAGACACATACATTGTGTCATCCGAGTATAGAGATATAAATTGTCCCAAACACAGAGACAAATGTAACGCCGGACTCAAGTCTCAAGTAACACATTTACAACCAGACCCCGATTTATCTTAGAGGAGCTATCTTTAGTGTACCTCATGTTTAAGTGGTTGTAGCTGGAATATTGTTTGTTTGTTTGTTTGTTTGTTGTTTAACGCCGCACTCAGCAATATTCCAGCTATATGACGGCTGTCTGCAAATAATCGAGTCTGGACCAGACACTCCACAGGTTGATATCATGAGCAATTGGGACAACCAAGTCAGCGAGCCTGACCACCCGATCCCGTCAGTCATAGTTTTCCAAGGATAACGACATCTGGTATCATTGGTACGGTAATCTGGTCATATAAACAAACTTCCACATCCACGAAGAACCATTCTGTTTTTACTTTTACTACCCACTCTCAGCAATCATTTACATAGTTTTCCTTGTATTTTTTCAATATCTTTACAATATGTTACTCCCCATATTTCTTAACCATAATACAATATGGGGACAACCATACTATCAAATACTGTGAACAAATCTGTACATGGGATATACTCGGCCCTTTGGGAATAACGATAAACGGACATTAGAGCTTTATTAGCTTGTGAATGTAGACAAAATGGCCTTTACCCCACAAAAGGTTTGGAGTAAATACAAGTCCAATATATCTATAACAAGATGGGGGCACGGGTGGCCGAGTCGTCTAAGGCGCCGCGATTCGCTGCGCAGAGTTGCGTCCCTTGGGCACGCCAGAAACCTATGATTGTGGGTTCGAATCCCGGTTCGCCCCGATTATGTTTCTAGGTTTGTCAGCACCATACCCGTGTTCGTGGGTTTGGTTTCACCGAAGTGGTAAACTTTCTTAGACCTGCATCACTTCGGGCTTTCCTCCCACATTAGGCTGACACGCCGCGATATAACTGGAATACTGTTAAAAGCGGCGTAAAAACCAACTCACTCACTCAATCTATAAAAAGATACTACCTCTATTTTCCATAAACAAACTTCATAATTCCGCCAAGGGCCACCATTACGAAAAAACATGATTTTATTTGTTCAAATTTACTTTCATGCCCGTAGTATCACAAAACTTCTCCAAGGCATTGATTTTCTTTTGTAATTGAAAACTAGAATCTGTCATTGGCGATATACCACCTGCGTACATTAAAGCAAATACAGATTAATAACTTGGAGAGACAAATAGGCCTCTACCACCATCAACCATCCTCTACCACCATCAACCACCCTCTACCTCCCTCTACCACCAACAACCACCCTCTACCTCCCTCTACCACCATCAACCACCCTGTACCACCACCAACCACCCTCTACACCATCAACCACCCTCTACCACCATCAACCACCCTCTACCACCCACCACCATCAACCACCCTCTACCACCCTCTACCACCCTCTACCACCATCAACCACCCTCTACCACCATCAACCACCCTCTACCACCATCAACCACCCTCTACCACCCACCACCATCAACCACCCTCTACCACCCTCTACCACCCTCTACCACCATCAACCACCCTCTACCACCATCAACCACCCTCTACCACCATCAACCACCCTCTACCACCATCAACCACCCTCTACCACCATCAACCACCCTCTACCACCCACCACCATCAACCACCCTCTACCACCCTCTACCACCCTCTACCACCATCAACCACCCTCTACCACCATCAACCACCCTCTACCACCATCAACCACCCTCTACCACCCACCACCATCAACCACCCTCTACCACCCTCTACCACCCTCTACCACCCTCTACCACCCTCTACCACCATCAACCACCCTCTACCACCATCAACCACCCTCTACCACCCACCACCATCAACCACCCTCTACCACCCTCTACCACCCTCTACCACCATCAACCACCCTCTACCACCATCAACCACCCTCTACCACCATCAACCACCCTCTACCACCATCAACCACCCTCTACCACCATCTACCACCCTCTACACCATCAACCACCATCAACCACCCTCTACCACCCTCTACCACCATCAACCACCCTCTACCACCATCAACCACCCTCTACCACCATCAACCACCCTCTACCACCCTCTACCACCATCAACCACCCTGTACCACCACCAACCACCCTCTACACCATCAACCACCATCAACCACCCTCTACCACCCTCTACCACCATCAACCACCCTCTACCACCATCAACCACCACAGTGCTCAATGAGTGAGTGAGTGAGTATGGTTTTACGCCGCTTTTAGCAATATTCCATCAATATCACGGCTGGGGTCACCAGAAATGGGCTTCACACATTGTACCCATGTCGGGAATCGAACCCGGGTCTTCGGCGTGACGAGCGAACGCTTTAACCACTAGGCTACCTGACCCCCCCAGTTCTTCCATGACTTGAACAAGTACATTCATGAAAATGATAACTAGTTGAGGGCTTGATATTGTAACACCCTTCAAGGTGCTAGCCAAAACACAAATAACACAAGCAAAGATGAAATTTGGCAGTCCAAATTTGTAATGGCTTTTACAAACTTTAAGTTTAATTTTGGTTTGAATGTCAACAATGTGGACATAAATTATTAACAATGTAATATTAAAATGATTGCAATAATACCCACAGTTTTGATCAAATACTATTAAGTCTATTAGATTTTATTAGCAGGGCTCAGTCTCCAAAGAAGTAATAATATTTAGTAATATTAGATTTATTGTTTTGAGAAAATGTTATTATAAGTAATATAATGTCAAGAGATTACTTCTTAATTTGGCCTAAAAATGTACCTAGTGGTAGTGAATGATAAGTAGAAGTGTCCTAGACCTTGACCCGTGATCGTATTTATAGGCATCATTGACAGGTCATGTGACCTTTCTTAGCCAATCAGAACACAGGTTGGATGGCCTTCATATCACAAGCATGGCATAGGTAATGTCATTTCTAACACAAGTAAGTGATTACAAAATGTCCTTGCTTTGTCCTGTTTGTCCGAATACAATTAGGACACTGTAGAAATAATCAGGAAATCGAGACAATTTGTTGTAATTAAATGGACAATAGCTTTACGCCAACTTAGCGTCAGTGGCCGCCATCTTGGTTGGTGGTCCTCGCCATTACAAGTGAAATTTACTAAACAATCCGTTTCTTTTATCAATTGGTATTGTCCTGATACTGTACAAAGTGTCCGAATAGATCGAACACGACGAACGAACAAAATTTGTGTTTATGTCTGAAACAATGATATTAAGGACAAGGATAGATTCAGACCAAGCGACTGGGAGGACAGTTTGACAGACATCAAACGTCGCTAAGACCATTGACAAATATAGGCCTATAGGAGAAAATATGCCCCCATTCAAAGTATTGATATTGTCCTATATGTCCTTTCATAATTCGGACAGTAACACAACTCATCAAAATACTTGGCAAATATTAACAGAGAAACGGACAAACAGATTGTCAATATTGCCTTGAACGGTCATATTGCAGGTATAAATGCAAGAAATATGGGAACGTATATGTTGTCCTCTATGTGTCTGAATATTGCAAATCTAGATTAGACTGCAGGAAAATACTTTATCATGAATCTATGACTTTGATGTGAAAACGGACACTATGTCACTATGCCAAGCGTAAACATCATTGACAGGTCACCGTAACCTCCGAAATGTCAAACAGATCAAATTAGTTACTCAGTGCGATCAAGTGTAATTATCATTAATGTCCAAAGTGAAATATACTGTGAAACATTTTAGAGCAAGAAAGTAATCGGAAAATCTTCAATAACCAGTGTATTCGGTCATTGTTTATCTAGATCAAATGTCAACTTACTGTCTAAAAAAGGGCACGATGCAAGAGTGTATACAAGAAATAGTCCCTGACAAACATCGCTCTTATCACTCAAAATACGTCATGAATCCTAACAGTGAAACAAATATAATCACAAGGTAACATGGAATACATGAACCTGTACGACAAGCGTATAGTCCACGAAGTCATCTATATCCCCCGCCCATTTTAACACGCTATGGTCCCCAACCAGGTAACTGACCCAACATTTCGTTTAGACCATGTCAAAATAGCTGCAATGGAAATTCTAAAATAAACATTTCTAAAACTCCTTAATATCAAATGGCACCTGTTCGGTTCAGAATGAGCTTTATATATAGACATGCAATGTTTGACAAGGAAATATGTCTTGAAATAATGCCCTGTAATACAAATTTCTAAAATTCATAAATAGCAAAAGGCAACAATTTAGCATGTGTCTGATAGATGTGGAAAATTTCATCCGGAATCGAACCCTACCCCTATTGTTTTTTAAGTCAAAAAGCCATGAAAACGTAAAAAAATCAAAAAAAAATCCTAAAATTCCTAAATAGCAAAAGGCACCAGTTCACTATGTGTCTGGTAAGCATGCAAAGTTTTGTTAGAAAGTATTGAACATTAAAAATATTAGTTTCTAAAATTCCTAAATACGAGTAGCAAAAGGCACCACTTCAGTATGTGTCTGGTAGACATACAAAGTTTTGTAAGAAAGCATTTAACGGTTTTTTAGTTACGCTCCGGAAACGAACTCTACCCTATAGTCCAACTTAATACCATGGAAACATAAAAATTTTTTTTTCGAAAATTCCTAAATAGCAAATGGCATTCGTTCAGCATGAGTCTGATAGACATGCAAAGTTGCGTAGAGAAATATTAAACGGTTTCTGAGTTATGCTCCGGAAACGATTTCGGGACGCACACACACACGCACGCACACGCACAGACGGACGCACACACACACACACACAAACACACACAGACGGACGGACGGACGGACCTTCGTTAGGGCGGGGGATAATAATAGTGCATAATGATAACAGTAGGTATATTATTCATGGATGTAAATAGCGTAGTGACACACAGTAGTAATCAGGTCATGCCTGACAAGTGCTGCTCGCGCGAACGTTCATTGATAGATAAACAACAACAGTGAACATGACCCACAACGTTCATACAGATAGATGAAGTTCATTTCCAGGTAACTATCTATCATACTATAATCCTATTATTTGCTTTAACCATCAATGCCTATAGCTAAGGCTCTGTCTTGGAGCTTTAAGGACCTCTCCCGTGGACAGTTTGTATGTGGAGGCAGATGAACCTTCACTCGAACTGCGCCGCATTAAACTTTCACTGCAATATATAAATTTCACTCAAATAAATCTAATCCAGCATACAATTGTGTTTTCCACCCTCAATATGAAAACCTGTTTCAAAATCAATCAAACCTGGTTCCACCACTTGGAATCAGAATTCAACCACACATCACTGCAGCTAAAATAGATATAAATATTATATCACCTCACCGTCTTCTGTCTTCTCCTCCCTGGCAGATGGTGAAGCCAGAAGAAGACCTCACTCTAACCAATCTAAAAAAGTCGGATACCAAGCCTTTGGTATATCAACAATTATATAACCAATTACGCTCCAAATATAATTCTCACAGGTCCATTTTTACAGACGGGTCCAAGGATGGTGGCAAAGTTGCAAGCGTCACCATCATTGGATCCAGAACTGTCTCCTCAAGAATCCCAAATTGTAGTTCAATGTTAACAGTTTTGATCTATATTCAACAACAAAACCAATCTAAACATTTCATCATCTTCTCTGATTAGTTATCTTGCCTTCAGGCACTTAAAAATGTCTCACCATATCACCCTATTATCCTTGACATTTTTTAGCTCTATCATAATCTTTCTACTGGCCAATGTGACATCGTCTTCTGCTGGTTGCCAAGTCATGTAGGCATAACAGGTCACTCAAAAGCCGATGCTGCAGCTAAAGCAGCTCTTGACAAACTGTTATTTCAACTACTGGTCCCGTACAGTGATTTCAAACCAACCATCAAATCTTATACTCGGGATCTCTTGCAAAAGAGGTGGGACACCCAAGTAGGAAGCAATAAACTACGCGAATTGAAACCAACAATCGGTCATACCCACTTGGGTTGTCAGTCAAGACATGACGAAGTCGTTTTACGACGATGTCGTATTGGCCACTGTCGGTTTACACACGAATATCTGCTTAAGACAGATGAGGACGAACCTCCTAAGTGTATCCCTTGTGATGAAAGGTTCACCGTCAAGCATATATTTCTTGACTGTGTAGACTTTGCGATCGCAAGGGATTCACATTATCAAAGCATGTTATCATGATAATGCAGCAATTGAGTGCTGTACTTTTTCTGGCATGGAACTTTCTTGGCCGACTCTGAGGGTAAATTGTGCGAGATAAAAGCAACATGTCAGTCAATCATGAGGCTGTAAGTCTCGGGGACAAACTTGTTGACTGGGCTGTAAGAAGTGGCTTTCCACTGTTTCACACAAATAGTTTGTTGACTATTTTAGGACTACACTTCCCGGAGTTCCCCAAAGATGCCCGAACTTTAGTTGGCACACCCACATCTTATGATGTTTGTGATGTAACAGGGGGGAAATATTACCATTTTGGTATAAAATCTAATATCACTGTGGTCTCAAATAGCAGTAAATATAGGTCTTCAGCAACCCATGCTTGCCAAAAAAGGCGACTTTGCTTGTCGTGAAAGGCGACTAACGGGATCGGGTGGTCAGGCTCGCTGACTTGGTTGATGCATATCATCGATCCCAACTGCGTGGATCTATGTTCATGCTGTCAATCACTGGATTGTCTGGTCAAGACTCGATTATTTACAGACTGCCGTCATATAGCTGGAATATTGCGGCGTTAAACAACATGGGTTGCTGAAGACCTATTCTTCCCCGGATCTTCACGGGCCGAGTATCGAGAGAGCAAATGCGGCGTTAAACAACAAACAAAGAAGTGGTTATAAAAAGTGATGACACCATTTGTTTGTTTGTTGTTAAACGCCGCACTCAGCAATACTCCAGCTTAAATGACGGCAGTCTGGGCCAGACAATCCAGTGATCGATATCATGAGCATCGATCCACGCAATTGGGTCATGAGGACATGCATCAACCAAGTCAGCGAGCCTGACCACCCGATCCCGTTAAACGCCTCTTAAAAGCATAGTAGCCTTTTACGGAAAACATGGGTTGCTGAAGACCTACTCTACCCAGGATCTTAACGGGTCTGCTGCAGTACCAAAGAATGTTGCCATGATATTCATCTGACATTCTTTGGTGGTAACTGCATGTCCTGCTCTGGTACTCGGACTATTTGGTTCTTGACAGCCACTTAAACACGAAGTACACTAAAGATAGCTCCTCTCAGCTAAGTCGGGATCTGGTTGTAAATGTGTTACTTGAGACGTGAAACTTTTATAGTCCATCGTAATTGATTACCTTTTGTCCGCCTTAAGACCATGTGGATGTCAGCTGTGAGACAGTCGACTTCTAGCTCCACCGGCGCCATGAAGGTGTTAGCAACCCTCCTAGTTGTGTTCGTCGCAGGTATTGCGACTGCAAAGAAATCCTATCATGGGTAAGTTTTTGAAGTGACAGTTCATCAAGTCTAATTGGCAAGATATCATCGTTCATTGCATGTAATACATGTGAATACCGACTTAATGATGTGTTTATGTTTAACACCGCACTCAGCACTATTCCAGCTATATGACGGCGGTCTGTTAATAATCGAGTCTGGACCAGACAATCCAGTGATTGATATCATGAGAATCGATCCACGCAATATTGGAATACGATGTCATGCATCAACCAAGGCAGCGGGCTTACCACTCGATCATGCTAGACAAACATGGGTTGCTGAAGACCTCTTCCACCCCGGATCTTCACGGTTCTGTAGTCACGGGGTGGATCTTCACAGGTTGTGTAGTCACGGTTAGTGACTATATGGCCATCGCGCGTCACACCCGTGTTCAATTCCCTGCATGGGTAGAATGTGGGAGACCGTTTCTGGTGTCCTCCGCCGTGATATTGCTGTGTCATTGCTAAATACGGCGTTAAATAAACTAAGCGGCAAAAGAAAGTATAGGTTGGCGATTTGTAATTTTCCTAAAATCAGCGATAACTAGTGGAAAGTGGGTATCGGGAATATGACTGCCCAGGAACAGGTACCAAAAAACACCTCACACGAACGCGCCACCTTTGCCGGCGCTAGTGCGGTGACAAAAAATGGTGCTACACACAGCATGCATTGAGGCGGCTGAAGGTCATACACGCGATTGAAGGTGACATTTTAGACAATTTTTGAAAATGAAATTTCTTACCCCACCATTGTTTACCTTGAGCTTACCTTACCTGTGATTGCACAATTTCATTGAAACTGTGGTTGATCAATCATTTGTTAACCCTCTCTAGATTATATTATAATTCACAACAAAACCTCTTGTTATTTTTTTATCGATCATGGAACTCGACCTTATACTTTCTTTTGCCGCCCAGTTTAGAACTCCCTCACGAGAAAGACAGTATTCACATCCGCGACTCGATCAAGGCCATAATTAATTTAAAGACATGTGCCAAGTGTTTGGATATTAAAAGCACATAACAAAAGCGATGGTCCAATGTCAATAATGACAAGAATACTCCTATCTTTGAACAAAACTTCCTTGTTTCAGCCACCGACTTGTGTCAGTGAAAGCTGCTGACAAACAACAGTTCGATGTACTGGATCGGATGCTCAGGACAGCTCAACCATGGGTACTGGAGATAATACGTTTTGCACCAGATAGTACGCCAATGGGATGTACTGTTGTTTAGCGCCGCACTCAGCAATATTCCAGCTACATGACGGCGGTCTGTGTACATAATCGAGTCTGGACCAGACAATCCAGTGATTGATATCATGAGCATGGACCTACGCAATTGGGATACGTTGCATTCAGCAATCCATGCTTGCCGTAAAAGCCGACTATGCTTGTCGAAAGAGGCGACTAACGGGATAGGGTGGTCAGGCTCGCTGACTTGGGTGAAACATGTCATCGATCCCAGTTGAGTGGAAGGCGACTATGCTTGTCGTAAGAGGCGATTAACGGGATCGGGTGGTCAGGCTCGCTGACTTGGGTGAAACATGTCATCGATCCCAGTTGAGTGGAAGGTGACTATGCTTGTCGTAAGAGGCGATTGACGGGATCGGGTGGTCAGGCTCGCTGACTTGGTTGATGCATGTCATCGATCCAAGTTGAGTGGATCGATGTTCATGATAGATGGTCCTCAGCAACGACGGGGTAGATGTTGGTATACTCCAGTGACAAAGTCAGTATAACATTCATCAGGGTCGCTGACTTGGTTGATGATACATGTCATCGTATCCTAATTGCGTGGATTGATGCTCATTATGTCACTAAAGCTAAAGCTGCGATCACTTTGCTGAAACAAGACGAAGAGCCTCCTTGTTATGAAGTATGCCATCGATTGACCAATGTTAGCGGACATTTCATTTTGAAATATTTCAGAGAAATTGGTCTGTATTGTAACTTATGCTTTTATTGTTAATTAGTTCATGTGGTTGTCTGGAAATGTCTTATTTTTAACCTTATGGTTTCTTTCATATAGCATCTGTAATATTTTTCCTACGACATCACTATATATTTTAATGAATGTATAATACCCCCTCGTCGTTACATGGCAGAGATATTACCGATGCGACGTTACGTTTGACTCACTCACTCCAGCTTGCCGTAAAGGCGACTATGCTTGTCGTAGATGGCGACTAACGGGACGGGTGGTCAGGCTCGCTGACTTGATTGATGCATGTCATCGTTTCCCAATGCGTGGATCAATGCTCATGATGACAATCACTGCATTGTCTGGTCCATGCTCGATTATTTGTAGACCGCCGTCATACAGCTAGAATAGTGCTGACTGTGGCGTTAAAGAAAGCATGAAGCAAACTACCAAAGTTGTACACGTTTGAGGTAAATGACCCTCTATGTATGTTACAGCTGGACTTTTGGAGCTTACCGGTGATCAACAAGACATCGGTCATCCGGGTCCCTCCTGGCAGCTATGACCTGTTCATGAAGAGGATGGGCCTTGCCAACATCGGCGTCACGCTCAAGGAGAACGATGTAGAGGAGTATGTCAATTGAATTTTCGACGGTTTTCCTCGAATGCCATTATCGAGTGAATGAGACAACCTTGATCTACTCACAGCGTTTTACGCTAGCTTAAAAGCGCACTCAGCAATATTCCAGCTATATGGCAGCGGTCTGTAAATAATCGAGATTGAACCAGACAATCCAGTGACTGATATTATGAGCATCGCTCTACGCAATTGGGATACGATGACATGCATCAACCATGTCACCAAGCCTGACCACCGATCCATTCAGTCACATCTGATGACAAAAAATTGGTTCCTGGGAACTTCAATTCCTACCCGGAATATCCTAGCGGTCCCACTTGTACATTTGTTGGTTACGACGGGGTAGAGTAGGTCTTCAGCAACCCATGCTTGCCTTAAGAGGCGCCTCACGGGATCGGGTGGTCAGGCTCGCTGACTTGGCTTATGCATGTCAACGATCCCAATTGCGTGGAAAGATGCTCATGATATCAATCACTGGATGGTCTGGTACAGACTCGATTCTTAACTCAGACCGCCTTCATATTGCTGGAATAGTGCTGAGTGCTGCGTTAAACAAACAATCAGACATTTTAAAAGAACTTAATCCACAGTTATTATTTTTATTGGAATTTACTCGTCAACAGTTTAGAGTATTGGTGTCACATTTCTCAGAATTAGTTCTTAAAGAGTTCGCGAAATATTTTTTCTTTCCTTTTTTCTGGAAGTTCATTGATCGTTATTACAGCTACCTACAGCGCTCCCGTATGCCCGTGAACGGCCCCCACGCTGAAACCTCCCCATTCATCGGCTGGACTGGCGGCATCACTACCCACACTGCCTACAAGCGATACCAAGAGGTGTGGGGAGAAGCCATTTCAATATATTTGTATTACTTCTGTTACAAATAAAACAAACTTTGTTAATTGATGGGCGACCTCTATATTAGGTCAAGGTCAGATGGATCACTTTCTCCAACATGGCTCAAATTTCAGGAAATGCTGTTTTAGTTTATGACAAATCAAAGCATTTCCCAGCTACAGTAAACCAAAAACTCAATACCTATCATATAAGATCAGAGGCACAATAGGTCTTCAGGAACCCATGCCTGTCGAAATAGGCGACTAACGGGATCGGGTGGTCAGGCTTCTTGACATTGTTGACGCATGTCATCGTATCCCATTTGCGTGGGTCGATGCTCATGATGTCAATCACTGGATTGTCTGGTCCAGACTCGATTATTTACAGACCGGCGTCATATAGCTGGAATATTTGCTGATTGCGACGTTTAACAGCAAATAAAGATAACAATATAACGACGAAGCCGATAGGATAGGATCAACGAAGACAGCTAGATTAACAGGAGAATAGTTATCAAGGAGACTGAAGGGGTGATGGTGACAAGGTTCTAGCTATTGTGACACAAGCAATAACATAATCAAGATGCCCTAATTCACCTCCCTCTTCTCGGGTCTACAGACACTTAACTATTGAGATTTTAAATGCATATGAAGCAATTTGTATTCAGAATATTCTCGCTCGAGATACCTTACAAACTTTATGTTTATGTGAATGTGGCATGCATTGTTTTCAGATTGTAAACCTTCTGACTGGTATGAGGAACTCGTTCCCTTCTCTGGTGAAGGAGGTTGATGTTCTCAACACGCGGACTTACGAGGGAAGGAGCATCAGCTACATCAGAGTAAGTCAATAGCGGACCGACCAGCATCAGCTACATCAGAGTAAGTCAATAGCGGACCGACCGGCATCAGCTACATCAGAGTAAGTCAATAGCGGACCGACCGGCATCAGCTACATCAGAGTAAGTCAATAGCGGACCGACCAGCATCAGCTACATCAGAGTAAGTCAATAGCGGACCGACCAGCATCAGCTACATCAGAGTAAGTCAATAGCGGACCGACAATAAAACATTCAGTTGGGTTTGGGGCCCGAGTCGACCAAGGCCAACAGGAACCCGTTAGGCCATCGGTTTCTCCTTGGATTGCAGATGCCAATACTGAAATACCTGATATCAATGAATTTTATAACAGGACATTAACACACGGAGACTCTAAAAGATGCTGCTGAAAATGGTGACACTAATTACGAGGACCACGTTCTGAATAACATTGTAACATTCGAAGAAAAACATGATTTGTTTGTTTGTTTGTTTAACGCTGCATTCAGCAATATGCAAGCTATATGACTGCCTTCTGTAAATAATAGAGCCTGGACTAGACAATCCAGTGATTGATGAGCATCGATCAAAGCAATTGGGATACGATGTCATGCATCAACCGTGTCAGCGAGTCTGACCACCCGATCCCGTTAGTCGCCATCATTAGTGACATCATAAGCATCGATCATCGCAATTGGGATCCGATGGCATGCATCAACCAAATCAGCGAGCCTGAAACCCGTTTCCTTATGGTGGGCTAGGAGTCAGCATACAGTGTCTGAGTGGGGTATTCGTGTCAAACTGCGGCATGCTATCAATCGGTATCAGGCCGGCTTAGTACAAGCAGACACACACACACGTGCATGCACGTCGCTATATGAGTGCAATAATCTTGGACGCGACGTTAAACCCCATTTCACCACTATCACCTGAAGACCTATTCCAACCCGGATGTTCCCAGGTGAATTGAGTTAAACCGATAGTGAAAAATGTGGTCGACACCTTCTTCAGTCATATAAAATGCTTTGTCATATAGAAATCACTTTGAATATTTTTATTGTCAAAGTTATGTGTGACATCGGCGGTGTAAAACACGACAATATTGAAATGGAGCCTTAGTTGTTTTTCTTATATGGCGACTGTTTCAGCTCGGCACAGGGGGCGATAAGCCAGTGATTTTTATCGAGGGATTGATTCACGCCAGGGAGTGGATTGTAGGCGGCAGCCTCATGTACTTCATGGACAGAGTAAGTGTCCTGTCATAAACAATAATCACACAAATATCGTCTACAATGTTATGAGGAAATTATTCATGAAACAGTACGTGTGTATATTGACGTCGCAAAGACGGCCAGCTTGCGCATGGACTTTTTGTATCATTGTATCAGCTGATTCCATATATTTATATTTGTTTGTTTTTAACGTTTTTCACGATGACATGAACACGTCCCATTTTAATTCTTGAAACCCATTAGTCCAGAAACACTCCATGATGTGCACAGTCTCTGTCAAAGGAATTTACACAATTCAACATCCTGTTTTCATGGGTTCATAGTATGGAAGAAACTATTACGATGACATGCATCAACCAAGTAAGCGAACCTGACCGCACGATCCCGTTAGTCGCATCTTACGAGAAGCATAGTCGCCTTATTCGGCATGTGTTGCTGAAGACCTATTCTACCGGGATCTTCACGGGTCTCAAATCACGGTAAATGTATGTCCTTATTACAGCAGTTTTAGCTACTGAGTGAGTGAATGAACAGAAGGAGTTTGAACCCACGTCAAGGGTAGCAAGCTTCCAAAACAACATACAATCAGGGCTAACATAGCACACTGCGTATTTCACACGGGCTTATATACTGAACACCACCCTTTGTATTTACAGCTGCTCAGTCGGTACGGTCTGGACGCTGAGGCCACCTTCCTTCTTGACACGTATGACATTTACGTCGTGCCAGTGACAAATCCAGATGGCTACGAGTACAGCCATACTTCTGTAAGTCGTAAAACCAAGTCACCTTGTCCACTATCCGTTAATTAGTTAGTTTTTTTGTTGCTTAACGCCGTACTCAGCAGTGTTCCAGCTATATGACGGCGGTCTGTAAATAATCGAGTCTGGACCAGACAATCCAGTGATTGATGAGCATTGATCCAAGCAATTGGGATACGATGTCATGCATGAACCGTGTCAGCGAGTCTGACCACCCGATCCCGTTAGTCGCCTCTTACGACAAGCATCGTCGGCTTTTACAGTAATCATAGGTTGCTGAAGATATACAAGGTTATCATGTCTTCTTGAATTAAACATTACCTTTCTGTTTCCATAGCAACGGCTGTGGAGAAAGAACCGTTCCGTTCCTCGCAATGGATGCCGTGGTGTTGATCTGAACAGGAATTTCGATGCCTTCTGGGGAAGTAAGTAATATTATTTCAAACACACTATCCCTTCACATGATCCAACGGGACCCGTGAAGATCCGTGGTAGAATAGGTCTTCAGCCACCCGATACCGTGAAAGGCGACTATGCTTGTCGTAAGAGGCGACTAACGGGATCGGGTGGTCAGGCTCGCTGACTTGGTTTGATGCACGTCATCGTATCCCAATTGTTTGGATCGATGCTCATGATATCAATCACTTGATGGTCTGGTCAAGACTCGATTAGTTGTAGACCGCAATCATATAGCTGGAATATTGCTGAATGCGGCGTTAAACAACAAACACACAAACAAAACAAAAATTATTTCAAACACAATATTCCTTTTCATGAAGGAACATGTAACGCTTCATGTTTCTGCTGGGGCACTGAAGACCCGGGGGTACTTCCTTCCATTTATTGTGATGGTATCCGCTGTCATGGCGTGAATTTTGCACCATATACGTGATGTTGGGT
The DNA here is from genome assembly GCF_022045235.1 of Haliotis cracherodii. Taxonomy (NCBI): domain Eukaryota; kingdom Metazoa; phylum Mollusca; class Gastropoda; order Lepetellida; family Haliotidae; genus Haliotis; species Haliotis cracherodii. The sequence continues at coordinate 36,555,000 of NW_027266269.1, read as the reverse complement.
TTCACGCTAAGACGATGCACAACTGTTGCCTTTCCTCCCACATTAAAGATATAACTTGCAATACTGTTCAAGTAGGTGTTACACCCGGCGATGTTCACTGTTTGCCCAACGGTCTAATTTGTTTTTTTATGGCTTAGACCACTGAGTCACCCGTACTCACACCCACAGAAAGGACGCGTGAAGAGATAGAGGGTCTTCAGCAACCCCAAGCTTGCCGTAAGATGCGACTAGGCTTGTCGTTAGCGTCGACAAACGGGATCGGGTGGTCAGGCTTGCTAACCAGACTGATGCATGTCACCGTATCCCAATACGTAGATCGATGCTAATAATGGCCCAGACTCGATTATTTACAAACCGTCGTCATATGGCTGGAATATTGCTGAGTGTGGCGTTAAACAGCACGCAAGCAAACAAACGAACCTACAATAGCTGAAAGTCACGTGACGGTGTATTTATTCAGCCTTGGGCGTGAGCACCAACTGCAACAGCGACATCTACTGCGGCCCGTCCGTGTTCTCCGAGGCGGAGGCTCAAGGTATCCGGGACAAAGTCTCTGAGATCAACGCAGGGGGTCAGCGTCTCCACGCCTACCTGGCGGTTCACTCCTACTCTCAGCTTGTACTTACGCCCTACTCGTACGACTACGTCAAACCAGACAACTTTGTTGAAGTCGTAAGTTACAGTACCGTTTCCATGCAGACCCAACCTTAAAACAGACCCGTGAAGATCCGGGATCAAACAGATCCTCAGCAACCCATGCGTGTCGTCAAGGGCGACTATACTTGTTATAAGAGGCGACTAATGGGATTGGATGGTCAGGTTTGCCGATTTGGTTGATGCATGTCATCGTATCCCAATTGCGTGAATCGATGCACATGATGTCAAACACTGGACTGTTTGGTCAATACTCGATTATGAGCACTGTAAAAAGTACTGCTAACAGCTTCAGTAGCAGAGCCATTAGTGATGTCATTTGATTGTGAAGTCATGCTACCCAATGACGTCACAATGGTCTACAAAGCATAGTGATGCAATTTCATTGCAGCGATATCGACAATGTAGACACCGCTTGATCGCTTGATCTCTGACTTGGTTGATGCATGTCATCGTATCCCAATTGCGTGAATCGATGCTTATGATATCCAGTACAGGATTGTCTGGTCGAGACTCGATTATGAGCAGACAGCCCTCATATAGCTGGAATATTGCTGAGTGTGGCGTTAGCTACATTCAAATAATTAGTTCCCTTAATTTCGTCGTTAGCATATACTTCGTTTAGGTACATTGAGTATTAAACCATTAATCCAAAGTATTGTTTGTTTCAATATGATACAATGCAAATTGACTTATCGATGATTGTATCTTCGGTTGATAAATCTTTCTAACCATTTCTAAGATACCCTCTGAATTCAAAGCAACGGTATCCTGGTGTATTTTGACAGCTGAATTACACCCAAATACATTTCTGGTGACCCCTGAAGATCCGGGGTGGAATAGGTCTTCAGCAACCCATGCTTGCCATAAATGGCGACTATGCTTATTTACAGACCGCCGTCGTTCAGCTGGAATATTGTGGCGTTAAACAACAAATACACAAGACATTTCTAGTTGTGGCTTGGTTCATGTACTAGATCCTTTTTTGATAATGTGTCCCAATATGTTACCAGACATATGTTTTCAGTAAAGCCTGCATAAGGTTGAATAAAGTTACGCATCCGATGTTTCAGGAAGCGGCTGCTGCAGAAATGACGAACGCCCTGAGACTGCCCTTCAACACAGACTACAGATGGGGCCACGGCCCCACCACCCTGTGTACGTACACCACGACGTTACTTCGGCCCGTGTATTAACCCTTTGAACGTGGAAAAGTTGGAAACGTTGTCTGGCCCAGACTCGACTATTTACAGACCGCCGCCATAAAGCTTGAATGTTGCAGGGTGCGGCGCAAACAAAGCAACCAACCAACGTACATTCTACCTTATTCAGGCTGTGCCTCAACATGTGCATCTACAGCTGTTTGTTTGTTTGTTTGTTTGTTTTTGTACGTTGTGCAGAGTTGCGTCCCTTGGGCACGCCAGAAACCTATGATTGTGGGTTCGAATCCCGGTTCACCCCGATTATGTTTCTAGGTTTGTCAGCACCATACCCATGATCGTGGGTTTCATCGAAGTGGTAAACGTCAGAGACCTGCATCACTTCGGGCTTTCCTCCCACATTAAGCTGACACGCCGTGATATAACTGGAATATTGTTAAAAGCGGCGTAAAACCCTACTCACTCACTCACTCACTATTGTCATGTAGCGCACTTAATATGTGGCTTTTTTGTTTGTTAAATCTATTATTATTATTATTATTATTATTATTATTATTATTATTATTATTATTATGTGATGTTTACAGACCCCGTGTCCGGGGCTAGCGACGACTGGGGGATGCTGGGAGGTGGAGCGCGATACACCTTCACCTATGAGCTGCGTCCTAAGGAAGCTAACTTTGAGATCAGCCCTACCAACATCATCCCCAATGGCTATGAGTTCTGGCTCTCTGTTGTTGCTTTGGGGTGCAACATGAATGGAATATCCGCCACATGTAATTTCTAGCTTTTGAAATTAAATCTTGAAAATAATTCATTAATTTTTGGTATCGTTACTCGTTATATTGTAAAATGTGGTCTTTATTTTGTATGATTTCACAGACGTGATCGGAAAATAAATACATCAATTGACACAATCGATGTTTTCTATTGTTCACACATATTTCAAACATTGACCCGTGAAGATCCGGTGTAGAAAAGGTCTTCAGCAACCCATGCTTGCCGTAAAAAGCGACTATGCTTGTCGTAAGAGGCGACCAACGTGATCGGGTGGTCAGGCTCGCCGACATTGTTGATGATGCATAACATCGTATCCCAATTGCGTGGATGGATGCTCATGATGTCTGGATTATCTGGTCCAGACTCGATTATTTACAAACCGCCGTCACACAGCTGGAATATTGATGACAACAGACAACAAACAAACAGACAAACAAATGTACCCGTGCATATAACGGAGTGTAAGTGTTAAGTTACAAAACATAGCAACAATCTAAACTAGTGTCCAAAAGAAACGATACCAACTTATTTTCAAAATTGTTTTTTACTAAGTGAATTGTCTAGTATGAAAACATGCCAATTCGTATTGCACATCCCAAACACAGCATAGTCGATAAAAAATACCGGGAACACGTGATCACTTCCGGGAAAAAACGTACATTTCGTGAAAGTGACATTTCCCTCTCTAGCATGTTCTGCACGTGCATAAAAACTGTATAAAACGGCTGATCAGACACGTTGATATCACAGCAACAAAAAGAACACAAGATATGCCACGTTTGACAGCCATCGTTGGAATGGTCCAACCAGGACCGTCACACGTCGACGTCGCCAGAAGGTTAGGCTGCGCACGCATCGCTATCACCAGGTTGATGCAGCGGTTACGTCAGACAGGTCAGACGTCAGACAGGCCCAGGAGTAACCACGCCCCGTGAAGATCGTTACATCCGGGTATTACACCTGAGGAACCGCACCGTAACAGCGACGTCCACGGCGGCTACAGCACTGGGACACAGGATCAGTCGACAGACCGTCTACAGGAGACTACGGCAGTGGGGTATCCGGCCACGTCATCCCTACCGCGGACCGCTCCTGACGCCTCGACACCGGAACAACAGACTGATCTGGGCCAGGCTAGTTCGACGTATTATGTTCTCTGATGAGAGCAGATTCCTCATCTTCAGAAACGATGGACGGCAGCTTGTATACCGACGATTTGGTGAACGTTTGGCGCCTAACTGTATCCAACAGGTCCGGCCGTTTGGAGGTGGAGGGTTAATGGTTTGGGGTGGCATATGTGGTGACGTCAAAACGATGCTTGTCGTAATTCGTGGAAACCTGAATGCACAGCGTTATCTTGATGACATCCTACGGCCTGTTGTGGTGCCCTTTATTCAGCAATAGCCTCGTGGACCCCTTTTCCAACATGACAATTCAAGGCCACACACAGCAAGATTGACACAGAACTTCCTTGCCAACGCCAACGTACAGGTTTTGCCATGGCCCGCATGTTCACCGGACACCATCGAGCACTTATGGGACCATCTCGATCGGCAAATCCGACGTCGCCGTGTGCCTCCAGTCAACGTCCAGGACTTGGAACGATGTCTCCTCGAGGAATGGCAACACATCACTCCCAACGTCATCAGACGTTTGACGTCATCAGTCCGTAGGCGTGTTCTGGCATGTATTGATGCTCACGGTGGACATACCCGCTACTGACTTGACTTTGAGACGTGTGGTGTGACATTTCCCGTTGTTTCTGTGATCAGTGCTCTAACGAAATGTTCATTTTTCGACCCCACCCATCTTTAAAGGCTTGTCATATTGGTTGTACAGATTTTATTGAAATGAAATTTTTGTACAGATGTTGTGAAAGGATTTCTCAAAAGCATAACACCAATCCTAAACTTCTGCATTATTTAGTTTTTCTTTTATGTCGTTGCAAACAGGTGGTATCGTTTCTTTTGGGCACTAGTTTATTTGTAATTCGCCTGATCAATGTTTTATCATAACCAACTCACTGACAAAATCCATACTTGGCAACAGGAGACAGAGCGACTCGCCCTAAAAGCGGGGTGGTGTAAGAATTATATTAACAATGTCAATATAGGGTGTGACCACCATCTGTGTTGATACAGGCAAGACAGAGGAGGTGCATTGGAGACTCCGGCTGATTGAAAACAGCCTGGGGTATGTTCTTACAAATGTTAAGCAAAGAGTGGTTCTGATCTATGCTTGCCGTAAAAGGCGACTATGCTTTTTGTAAGAGGCGACTATGCTTGCCGTAAAAGGCAACTATGCTGGCCGTAAAGGGCGACTATGCTTGCCGTAAAAGGCGACTATGCCTGCCGTAAAAGGCGACTTTGCTTGTCGTAAGTGGCGATTATGCTTGCCGTAAGAGGCGACTATGCTTGTCGTAAAAGGTGTCTATGCTTGTCGTAAGAGGCGACTATGTTTGCCGTAAAAGGCGACTATGCTTGCCGTAAAAGGCGACTATGCTTGACGTAAGAGGTGACTATGCATGTCGTAAAAGGCGACTATGCTTGCCGTAAAAGGCGACTATGCTTGCCGTAAAAGGCGACTATGCTTGACGTAAAAGGCGACTATGCTTGCCGTAAGAGGTGACTATGCTTGCCGTAAAAGGCGACTATGCTTGCCGTAAAAGGCGACTATGCTTGTCGTAAAAGGCGACGAACGGGATCGGGTTATCATGCGAGTGTGTTTGGGGATGGTAAATATTCTGCATTAGGAATAAACATTGTAGCCCTGACGAGCTCAATACATAGTGTTTATTCCTAATACAGGATATTTACCATCCCCAAACACACATGCGTGATAACCTCTTTATCATATGATGTCATTCTTTAATTCTGTGCTTCAAAATCGCTTTCACTCTCTCACAAACAGTATCTATCATTGCGAGTTTTCCTGGAATGCGCGTATTAATTTTTATTACGTCACAGTGTAAGTGATGTCAGTCGGACAGTGACAGTAGCCAATATTGTTCCAACTGAAATCTGTTTCTTACACAGTTGCGAAGCAACATATACGCAAAACAACAATTGTTTTTACTTGTATTTCGCGGCAATCCATCGTTCTGTCCGCTAGAGTAACTTCCCTTCGTCAAAGGGAAGCTACTCTAACCCTAGTCTATGAGACGTCACGGCCACGGCCAGACGTTGTTGACAGTCTGTCTGTCCTGTCATAACGCTAAGAAGTGTAGTCAGATGTACACACAGCGACAATACGAAACAAGGTAACAATATTCAAACATATTTCGGGCAAATCCAACTATTATTATTTGTGGAAAAAGTTTCAAGCCGAAGAGGTCTACAAGAACAGATATGGCTACTGATCCCGCTTGGCTAGGCCTAGTGCCCTCGGAAAATTGTTTCGAAAATTATATCTCCAAACTTTTTAAATGCCTTAGCTACTGATTTTCAGTATATTAGATTGTTTTTTTGATAATGATAGCAGTTATCTCTGTAGTTTATCCAGATTCCCGATGGTTAATTCTGACTCGATTGCCGAATGACGACGCCATGTTTGTTTATAAACAGTGAAGGTAGTCCCAACTTGACCTTTCATATTTGCATCTCTATCCGCATTTGACCCCAACGGATATCGTTTTTATCCACTGGCTTTATCCTGCCGAGAGACCTACCCATTATATGATAAATAGAGAATCTCACCCGAGTGTCTTTTGATATCAAATATATCAACGAGTGTTGATATATTTGATATCAAAAGACACGAGGGTGAGAATTCATTTATCATCCAACATCATTCTTCCAACATTTTCAGTTCGTAGACAGTAATAAGCAGTGTCCTAAGTGTAAAAAGAACTCTTAACAGCTTCAGCAGCAGCGCCATAAGTGATGTCATTTGATTGTGACGTCATGGTAACCACGAGTTACAGTGTAGATATCGCTTGATCTCAACCAAGCGATATCTCCTGTGGAAGCCAGTTTGGGATGATAAATAGAGAATACTACACTCATTCTCGTTAGATACCATTTGAACGAACGAATGGACTTTCTATGATATCTGACCGAGTTAAAGTGATGTCAAATACCATAGAAAGTTCACGAGTTTCGTAAAAATGGTATCTTACGAAAATAAATGTGGTATTTTATTCATTACCCACGTTAAATATATATTTAAGTGTAAATACATGACAACTTTCGTTCGTTGACAGACCAAACTGAAACCGGTTGGAAAATCTGATTGCGCATGAATATTTATAAATACCTAAATACGGAAATTGTTGACATTTCTATGCATACGCATTCGCAACATGCACGTGCAGTCGAGTTTGCAAACATAACAGTACCGACGCTCAAGATCCTTATGGAAGAATTTCTTCAACTTATGGTAATTCAAGCGCCATGTTGTTAGTACCCGGGACACCTATAAGAAAATTTAAAAAGTCACATTAGCGCGGCGCTTTGACTATCGGACCAACAGTCGATCACTCGCACTGCCGGAGTCCCGTCTGATCAAAATGGTTCGGTTTCCTTGATCTATCAGCTCAATTGATATCCTGTCCGTACCATTTTGGAAGAGGGAAATCAGAGTGTTCGCCAAAGACATTCATGTTAACTGTATCAACCTATACTGAAGACGTAAAAATCAACAAACTCACGTCTGCTGGCATGTCAGTGACAGCTTCGAACGAAGGGCAGGGTCGCCACCGGAATAAGAAAAGACAACCGTGATATACTCACAGCGTTTTACGACCAGAGATAGGGAATGTTATTGTTCTCATATGGGATATTATTGGCCACATAATCAGAAATCAGGCACCGTTCTAAAGAGTTGTCGGATGATTGGTATCGGAAATGTTCACTTTGAGTGATCTGGTAGTGCAGTCGTGAACAAACAACTCCCGAAACAGTGCCACAAAATACGCTTCGAAGAGGACACTGATGGCACAACCGGATCATCCCAAGTAAGTCTAGATAACTGTCCAGATAGCTTAAACTGACTTCATTTCACCACGCTTATCCTTTTACATTACGAAAGTGGTCGGGTGCGTCACGCTCATTGGGACCCTAGATCTATTGATTGGTACTCGTACATTGTAAATGGGAATGAGTGAGTGTGTGTGTATGGTTTTACGCTGCTTTAAGCAATTTTCCAGCAATATCACGACGGGAGACACCAGAAATGGGCTTCACACATTGTACCCATGTCGGTAACCACACCCGGGTCTTCGGCGTGACGAGCGAACGATTTAACCACTAGACTACCCGATCGCCCCTGTAAATGCTCGATTATATAATGTCTGTAGAAGCTCTGTGCATAACTTATATAGAATGCAAACCGAATTTGATGCGTGTGACTATCTTGTTTGGTTTAATAAAGTGTTTGTAAATATCTCTCGCTCTTATGAGATTGCTTCAGTTCTGCCTTGTAGTTGCAAAATGAATGACGTCTCGCGATTTTTTATGAACGAAAAAAATAGTCCCGGTGTAACAGAGGTCACGGTTACCCAATCAAAACGAATAAAACAAGGTCAACCTTGTACGACACACGTGTGACGTACGGATTTAGTATCTTACCACCTGTATCTTCACCACGTAGGTAATAGAATACCTTCACTACCCGACCTGTGAAGATTTGCTCGTTTGTTTGTTGTTTAACGCCGCACTCAGCAATATGCCAACTATATGACGGCGGTCTGTAAATAATCCAGTCTGGACAAGACAATCCTGTGATTGACTTCATGAGCATCGTTCCACGCAATTGGGATCGACGACATGCATCAACCATGTCAGCCAGCCTGACCACCCAATCCCGTTAGTCGCCGTTAGTCGCCTCTACAACTTGTTCTTCAAATCCATCCAATCTTATATCCGCCACATTTCCGAGGTCTATATGGGACGTATAGGAACTACGAGGTCTGGTTGAGGAAACCAGTTGCTGCTGTGACGGAGCTAACATGCGAGTAAACAAGAAGTCCCATTATAATTAGTGATCAACCATTGATCTTCAATATCATCATACCCAGGGTGGATTTGCTTCAACCTTGTTTTACAAAGGAGATTGGAATATTTCCAACCGCAAGAAGTTACGTTGAATACAACCAATTCTGGCAATTGTACAAGTTCACTCACAGATATTCAGATCAAGTACGCCCTTATTCTTACACGAGCCATATTGTACCACTTTACAGTTATTATCCAGGTCGTCCAGTTGTTTTATTTTATTTATAGGTTATTGTGGTCGTCTTCCCTTGACATGTTTACTTTCCTACAGTGGTGGCAACTGTCTAGAACGTGGGTTGTATAAAGTTTTATTACATGGTCAGCCCAGGGATACACAAACTGACACTAAGTTATTTTGGGGGCGGTCGGGTAGCCTAGTGGTTAAAGCGTTCGCTCGTCACGCCGAAGACCCTGGTTCGATTCCCGACATGGCTACAATGTGTGAAGCCCATTTCTGGTGTCCCCCGCCGTGATATTGCTGAGATGTTGCTAAAAGCGGCGTAAAACCATACTTACTCACTCACTAAGTTATTTTGTTTTGTCATTTCGAAGACATGTTCCACGTGCTGATGCAGCATTATGTAAGCTCATTGTGTCCGTCCGCACGCACATCATGGAGCTTCTGACGCAAACAAGAAAAACCTATTATGAAAGAAAAAAACCGTTATCGTCTATGACAAAGTAGACATGACTAAAGGATAAATACGTAGTTAATTTCTGTAAAGGTGACGTTTCGGTATAGATATATACCGTTGTCATTACTTAACCTTCTCATGTTAATCTCCCTCATGTATGCAGTTGTTACTGTTAATCCTCCACCTTCTATATACATTCTGTGCCATGCTCAGTATTCAAAAGAAATCCCAACCCTGCTACGATCAGCAGCTATCACTAAAAATCAAACTACCTGGGACAGCTGGGCCCATAGAGACACTGATGGATCCAAGAATCCTATCAACAACAGTGCTGGTTACGGGTCCATATCCATAGCTCCAAACCCAAAGCACATTCGGTTCGCCTAACTGATGGTCAGTCAGTATTCACTGCTGAATTGGAGGCAATTCGTCATGCACTCAAACTCATACCGGAACTACCGGAAGCAAAGGCAGTCGTCCTATCAGACTCGCTGAGTGCACTTCAGGCCATCAGTGGCAGGAACTCAAACTCCAGGCCAAACACAGTCAATAATGGAGCTGTGTTGGATCCCCCCTCACATAGATATTCATGGAAATGAAAAAAGCAGACACACTGGCGAAGCTAGCACTAGACAAAGCGGAGATACAGCCTATTCCCTTCAGTAAACTAGAGATAAAAAGCCAAATCAAAGCCTCCATAGCCCAAAGATGGCGAGCCCAGTGGGCAGATGGCTGCACAAACTTGAACCAAGATCCAACAAAGGCCAACCTCATCCTCAAATGAAAGGAAAGTTGAAATTGCCATCTCACGCTTCAGACTCGGTCACAAAAAAGCACTATGACAAGGTTTGTTCATCTTGCAACCAGGCTGAATCCATTGATCACCTGTTACTAGAATGTCAAGACCATGCCGCAGCCCGGGCTAGGTTAAAACAAGAATTGCATTGAGATCCGCTATCTGTCATAGATCTCTTAAAGCCAAGAGATGCAATAGCGAAGGCCAAACTAAGTCTATTTCTGAGAGATAGACAGCTGCTCGAACGTATATAAACAGAGCAGCCAAAGATAAAAATGAAATTGTATCAATATACAAAAACAGAAATCATATCAATGCTAAAACAGAAATTATGTTAATACCAAACCAACAATAGATACAATGTGTACCCTACCCAAAGAGGGACAGGTCAGCCGAAATTGCTCAGGCAGAAGGCGACCTCTTAAACACTTAATGCAACAACAACAACATTTTTCAGCCTTGCTACCCCACTCAGACACTGTATACCAACCAGTTCTTGTTTCATCCCTTCAAAGTCAGGGTAACAACAAGTATTATCTTTTAAAGTATTTTTGCCAGGTCGATCCACCGACCTTCCGTTCTCCGGGGAGATGATCTACGGAGGTGGCCATTCTGTCTAAAAGATTTATTTCAGAATATTTGCTCATGGAAACTTGTTTTGTTAGTTGTGTAACGCCGCACTCACCAATAATCGAGGAGGTCAGCAGGATGTCCTATTTGTCGTAAGTGCCGACTGAGGTGGACTGAGCAGATTGCTGACAGTGTCTATTTTCGTTGTTGAGTGACACCCCACACAGCATTATTCCAGCTACATGACAGCGACCTGTAAATATATAAGTCCAGACTGGACAATCCAGTGTTCAGCACCACGAGCATCGATCCACGGATGACGTCAACAAATCACCAAGCCTGACAACCTGATCTGCTGCGTGTCCCCTCATGACAAGCACGGGCTCGAACTTGAATGACTGGTCAACCACAATACAGCTGAATAGAGTGTTCACATTTTACACACAATTTACTCGACCCATGAAGATACGGGTTAGAACTGATCTTCAGGAACCTATGCTTGTCGTAAGGGGCGACTAACGTGGTCAGGCTCGCTGACTTGGTTGATGCTTGTCAATTGCGTGGATCGATGCTCATAATGTCAATCACTGGATTGTCTGGTGCAGACTCGATTATTTACAGACCGCCGTCATATAGTTGGAATAGTGCTGAATGTGTCGTTAAACAACAATCAAACAAACAAATTGAATGTCTACGCGTGTATTTGTATGCGCGCGCGAGTGTGTGTGTTTGTGAATGTGTATGTTAGTTTATGTGTCTGTGTGGACCGGGTGGTCAGGCTCGTTGACTTGGTTGATGCATGTCATCAGTGGATTGTATGGTCCAGACTCGATTATTTACAGACCGCCGTCATTTAGCTGGAATATTGCTGAGTGCGGCGTTAAGCAACAAACAAACAAGCAAACTTGTATAGAAGTTCTATGCACTGTACGGGGCAGTCGGGTAGCCTAGTGGTTTAAGTGAGTGAGTCAGTTGTGTGTAACGCCGCTTTTAACAGTATTTCAGTTATATCGCGGCATGCCAGCTTAATGTGACAGGAAAGCCGAAAGTGATGCAGGTCTCAGACGTTTACCACTTTGGTGAAACCCACGGGTACGGGTATGGTGCTGACAAACCTAGAAACATAATCGGGGCGAACCGGGAGTCGAACCCACAATCATAGGATTCTGGCGTGCCCAAGGCGCGCAACTCTGCACAGCGAATCGAGGCGCCTGAGACGACTGGGCCACCCGTGCCCCAGTGGTTTAAGCGGTCGCTCGTATAAAATATCTGTGCACTGGACGGGCGGTCGGGTTGGCTTGTGGTTTTAGCGTTCGCTCGTCACGCCGAAAACCTGGGTTCGATTCCCGACAAGGATACATTACGCGAAGCCCATTTCTGGTGTCCCCCGCCGTGATATTGCTGGAATATTGCTAAAAGCGGCATAAAACTATACTCACTCACTCACCGTGCACTGTACATATATAATTATTGACTATATTACAATATAATCAAATGTATGTAGGAGAGTGTTTCGTAAGTGTGTCACTTGTGCCTATTCCATTTGATTTTATGCAATAGAATATGTTCAAAACAAACATGTTCTTCTCTCTCTGTGGAATTCCAGAAGCTGTAAATTTACGTTTTCTGAAATATATTTTGTCAGTAAGAAAAAGTACTCCTTGTACTACTTTGATCTTGGATGACTCCATCTATCAAACATCGCTAAAAATGAGAATGACATGTTTTGGGACAAAATTACTCTCCAGGAAATCATCTAAATTATCCTTTCTTGTTTATACAATACTATGCAGTGACGACCTATTTGGAACATCGATGTCATGCAATCCTTGGACAAGGTGTTTAACACACATAGGGATTTGTGAGTTATTCAAATTCGACACTATCATTTTTTTACCAGTACTAGCCTTTACAATGGGCTTGCCTTTGCATGTGTTTGTGACGGATGCCACCAATGGTGGTGGATACGTTCACCTTTTCGCGAACACCTGGTGTCATCGCTATGTGATACTGATTCATCAACACATGCTCAAGATATAGTCGGAATCTTACATTGGACTCTGCTTTAAGAAGAGAATTCTATTGCTTTTATCAAGGAACACTGAAAACACTAATTTCGCATTATATATTAGAAGCAGATTCACGAAGAGCAAATAATCACGTTGTTGCGACCCGTGAAGATCCGGGGTACAATAGGTCTTCAGCAACCCATGCTTGCCATGAAAAGGCTTGTCGTAAGAGGCGACTAAGGGGATCGGGTGGTCAGGCTCGCTGACTTGGTTGATGCATGTCATCGTATCCAAATGAAGTAGATCGATGCTCATGGTGTCAATCATTGCATTTTCTGGTCCCGACTCGATTGTGTGCAGACCGCCACCATATGGCCTGACACACACCTCACAGATACATGTTTCATTGAAATAATAAATGACCACATATGCAACAAATACAAATGTGATAGTTTGTATATTTATAGGTATAGATTGAAACTTCAACGCATTCAAATTCAGCCTGGCAATTTCTGTGTTCAATCAATCAATCTTTATTCATGGTACTTATGAGGCCAAAGGCCTATAGTACAATGTGTGGGGCGTGTTACAAATTCATACATTTTCTTAGTTTCATGGCATGATAAATGAACATTGATGGATTTCTAATATTTTCTGTACAATCACAAGTCATTAATTTACAAAATTTGTTACCGTTTGGGTTGCGGTAGAAATAGGTATTTAGATATTTTGCTCTTAAATCTTCATACACTGGACATACACATAAAAAGTGATATTCATCTTCAGTACAATCAGTTTTACAAATCCTACAAAGTCTGTGTTCTCTTGCAATACCTTCATATCTGCCTGTTTCAATAAATAGATCATGTGAGCCACATCGGAATCGAGAAAGAGCTGTTCTAAACTTATGTAAATTTACACTTAATAGATAAGGTTCTAGTATAATAGTAGTCTTAAATGTAGTGTAATAGTTTGCTTTTCTAGAACTGGACAAAGTACAATGCCATTTTTGAATGTACATATCTTTTAAAGTCTGTGTCAAACGAGAGAAGAAATGTAATGGCATATCTACATGTTGCTGTAACCAAATATAACCATATCCACATTCGTATAACATGTTTTTAACTTTTGATGCCCAATTTTGTTTCCCATGGCTGTCGTAGAGAAGCATCATATTATAACATTTTTTTTGGTATCTTGAAGATGGCATATTTAATAGTTTGACCCAGTATTTAATAACCTTTAAATAACTATTGATATGCATGGGAAACCGTCCCCATTCACCATATACCCTTGCGTTTTCTGTGCTAGATTTTACCCCCAAGAACCGTTTACATGCATATAAATATATTTTCTCAATAACATCCAAATGTTCTTGGCCCCAAATGTCTGATCCATACAATAGCATCGGGCTTATTTTTGTATCAAATATTTTTTTTAATAAACATCATATGTAACATTGTCCAGAACTCTAAGACTTTTTAATATGCCTACAAACATTTTCTTGGCTTGCAATGAAATGCTATGTGCATTCCTTGACCAAGTTAATCTACTTGTAAAACACAAGCCTAAGTATTTATAAAATGGAACAACCTCTACAGGCTTCCTTCTGTAAAACCATTTTTCTTTTCTGGATATGTTACCACCATTTTTAAAAAAACTACAACTTTGGTTTTATCCATATTTACAGTAAGTTTTGACTCGTCACAATAACTCTCTAATACATGTATTTGCTTTTGCAGGCCAGGTATTGTGCTCGAGAACATGACTATATCGTCAGCGAAAAGAAGCAGATATAATTTTATAGTTTCGGGGTGCAGTTGTATTCCATCAGTGCAATTTTTTTGGATTTGATATGCCAAATCATTTATGAAAAAGGAAAATAAGAAGGGACTTAATATACACCCTTGTCGGACACCCCTGCTACTTACAAAAGTATCCGATATAGCGCCATTGTTCCGGACACACACCTTCACATTTTTATATAGAAAGCATAATAACTTTCCAATTTTGCTACTTAGCCCATGTCTTTGAAAGAGTGACCACAAGTTATCCCTTTCCACAGAGTCAAAAGCTTTTGCAAAATCTACGAATACAGCATATAGCTTCCCTCGTTTCACTGATAGATATCTCTGAATTATAGAATATAGGATAAAAGCATTGTCAGTGGTGGAAAATCCTTTTCTAAAACCTGCTTGTGACTCACTTATCTTATCCAAAGAATCCGCCCAGAAAACAAGTCTCTTATTAATAATTGAAGTAAATACTCTGTGTTCTTTACTAAAGGTCAAGGTGATCTGCCTACTTATGTTCACTTATGCGACTATGCTTGTCGTGAGAGGCGACTGACGGGATCGGGTGGTCAGTCTCGCTGACATGGTTGGTTCATGTCATCGTATCCCAATTGCGTGGATCGATGCTCATGATGTCAATCATTGGATTGTCTGATCCAGACTCGATTATTTACAGACCGCCGTCATAAACTGGAATATTGCTGATTAAGGCAATGAACAATAAACAAAGAAACAAACAAAATAGATGCAAACAGCCTACACGTTGCCGCAGCAGGACGCTATCACTGGTTGCCTTGGCAACGCGGCTTGTTATATAAACGATTAGCAAAGCCACATTTCCGTGTCATCCATATCAAAGGATAATTATCAGGTTTCAGTAAATTCTGATAACTGTCACTTTTGTTTTGAGATGGCTCCCTAACAACTCCGCAACGCTAAATTAACAACTGCTTTTTTTGTAAGCAAACATTACTGTTGTCTACTGACGCACAGGACATAGTTGCCGTAAAAGGTGACTATGCTTGTCTTAAAAGGCGACTATGCTTGTCGTAAAAGGCGACTATGCTTGTCGTAAAATGCGACTAACGGGATCGGAATGTCAGGCTCGCCAACAAACAAACATCAGAAGTAAGAATGCGTTTTGATGCATCATTTATTTGTCATTACGTCTTGCAATGCACCGGTAACTGAAAAAAAGAAGACGAAGAAGAATGGTGATAGATGTCGTACATGACCTCAGCGGATACATTGATGATTTCATATGCTGGTTGTACTCAATAGTGTGTGTTTGTCGGTTGCGTTAGTACACACGTACCTGTGCATGACATAGAACGGCTTCTGTGTTCAGATGGTGGTGACAGCGTGTTTACTATTGTGTGTTTGTTGGTAGAGTTAGTAGATACGTACCTATGCATGACAGAGAACGGCTTCTGTTTTCAGATGGTGGTGAGAGCGTGTTTACTATTGTGTGTTTGTTGGTTGTGTTAGTAGATACGTACCTATGCATGACGTAGAACGGCTCTGTGTTCAAATGGTGATGACAGCGTGTTTACTATTGTGTGTTTGCTGGTTGCGTTAGTACACACGTACCTGTCCATGACGTAGAACGGCTCTGTGTTCAGATGGTGGTGAAAGCGTGTTTACTATTGTGTGTTTGTTGGTTGCGTTAGTACACACGTACCTATGCATGGCGGAGAACGGCTTCTGTGTTCAGATGGTGGTGAGAGCGTGTTTACTATTGTGTGTTTGTTGGTTGTGTTAGTAGATACGTACCTGTGCATGACGTAGAACGGCTTCTGTGTTCAGATGGTGGTGAGAGCGTGTTTACTATTGTGTGTTTGTTGGTTGTGAGTAGATACGTACCTGTGCATGACGTAGAACGGCTTGTGTGTTCAGATGGTGGTGAGAGCGTGTTTACTATTGTGTGTTTGTTGGTTGCGTTAATACACACCACCTGTGCATGACGTAGAACGGCTTCTGTGTTCAGATGGTGGTGAGAGCGTGTTTACTATTGTGTGTTTGTTGGTTGCATTAGTACACACGTACCTATGCATGACGTAGAGCGGCTTCTGTGTTCAGATGCTGGTGAGAGCGGGTATACTATTGTGTGTTTGTTGGTTGTGTTAGTAGATACGTACCTATGCATGACGTAGAACGGCTTCTGTGTTCAGATGGTGGTGAGAGCGTGTTTACTGTTGTGTGTTTGTTGGTTGTGTTAGTAGATACGTACCTGTGCATGACGTAGAACGGCTTCTGTGTTCAGATGGTGGTGAGAGCGTGTTTACTATTGTGTGTTTGTTGGTTGTGTGAGTAGATACGTACCTGTGCATGACGTAGAACGGCTTCTGTGTTCAGATGGTGGTGAGAGCGTGTTTACTATTGTGTGTTTGTTGGTTGTGTTAGTAGATACGTACCTGTGCATGACGTAGAACGGCTTCTGTGTTCAGATGGTGGTGAGAGCGTGTTTACTATTGTGTGTTTGTTGGTTGCGTTAGTACACACGCACCTATGCATGACGTAGAACGGCTTCTGTATTCAGATGGTGGTGAGAGCGTGTTTACTATTGTGTGTTTGTTGGTTGTGTTAGTAGATACGTACCTATGCATGACGTAGAACGGCTTCTGTGTTCAGATGGTGGTGAGAGGCGTGTTTACTATTGTGTGTTTGTTGGTTGCGTTAGTAGATACGTACCTATGCATGACGTAGAACGGCTTCTGTGTTCAGATGGTGGTGAGAGCGTGTTGCAGCACCATCCTTCCACACTGGCAGTGGTTAGTGTTGGAATTGACTGATCTCGTGCCTCGTGCTGGCAACAATACAGACACACAACATCATCCCCTGTTGACACAGGCATGTACTAGTTGTGCAGAGTTGCGTCCCTTGGGCACGCCAGAAACCTATCATTGTGGGTTCGAATCCCGGTTCGCCCAGATTTTGTTTCTAGGTTTCTCAGCACCATACCCGTGCTCGTCGGTTTCACCGAAATGGTAAACGTCAGAGACCTGCACTTTCCTCACACATTAAGCTGACACGCAGTGATCTAACTGGAATACTGTTAAAGGCGGCGTTAAATCCACTCACTCACTCACTCACTCACTCACTCACTCACTCACATGTTTGTACATAGAGGTGAGCATGCGAGTGTGTTTGGGGATGGTAAATATCCTGTAGTAGGAATAAACATTATATTTGGCAAGCCTCGGCCAGATTAATACATGGTGTTTATTCCTACTACAGGATATTTACCATCCCCTGACATACAAGCGTGATAGCCCCTTTATCATAGGATGTCATTCTTCAATTCTGAGCTCTGAAATTTCTTTCCATCTCTCAAAAAACATTGCCTACACATTGCATGTTTTCCTGGAATGCGCGCATTAATATACAAGGGTAAGTGGTGTGTCAGTCGGACAGTGACAGTAGCCAATAAAGTTCCAACTGAAACCTGTTTCTTATACAGTAGCGTCACTACAATTGCCTACACAATGTGGTTTACTTGCCTTTATCGGCAATCCATCGGTCTGTCCGATAGAGTAACTGTCTTATCAAAGGAAAGTTACTCCAACCCTAGTCTATGAAACGTCCCCATTGTATGATAAAACATAATACTTGCAAATAAATGCCTGTGTAAGGAATGGTGGTTCATACGTTATGAGTTCAGGCTGAGTTGGATGATAAATCATTAATACCGATAAAGTTTCTTCAATTCTAAAACAATGTAAACCAGATGTGAGCTTTCTACAAACCTGTAAGCTTTACTGCCTCAATTAGATCAACACTATCAACCAATCCGTCACCTGGAAATGGCAAATAATTGAAGCATTCAAAAATCTTCTACAATTCAGATTTATTAAAAAAGACGCATATTAACATTGCGACTGTTTGCGGAGTATGGTGTAGCACTAGTGGACGATTGTTGTCAGTGTATTGCTTTATACGTAGCGACCAGAGGTTATTTCACTCTCATACCGACGCGCATACCGCGTGTGACTGCTTGAGGTAGTCCCCACACTCCACTCGGACACATTATATTGACTCTGAGACGACCAGTTCTAGATTTAACAGAGACTGCCAGTGCGATTCTATTAACGACAAATACCTTCTTTTCGCGTAGTTTGGGAGTCGAACAACCGACAGGACAGACACTCATCCACTAGACCATGGAAGCGGTCTCCGGGCTGACGCTCTATCCACAAGACCACGGGAGCGGTCTACGGGCAGACGCTCTATCCACTAGACCACGGGAGCGTTCTACGGGCTGACGCTCTATCCACAAGACCACGGGAGCGGTCTACGGGCAGACGCTCTATCCACTAGACCACGGGAGCGGTCTCCGGGCTGACGCTCTATCCACAAGACCACGGGAGCGGTCTACGGGCAGACGCTCTATCCACTAGACCATGGAAGCGGTCTCCGGGCAGACACTCTATCCACTAGACCACGGAGGCGGTCTCCGGGCAGACGCTCTATCCACAAGACCACGGAGGCGGTCTCCGGGCAGACACTCTATCCACTAGACCACGGTGGCGGTATCACGACAGACGCTCTATCCACTAGACCACGGACGCGGTCTCACGACAGACTCTCTGTCCACTAGACCATGTCTTTTTTTCGATAGATAAGTTAATAAGACATGAAGAGTGTTTCGTTACGAAATTAAGAGGGGCCATTCAGATACTGATAAAAACATGTCATACTTAATCACATCCATTCATGATTTGGGGCAAACGATTTTATGTTCTTTGAATGGTGATGCTGGGATATAATCGAGGAGAAAAAAGTGTCGCAAAAGAGCCTTTAAAATATTATTATGCTTCAGACTGTTGAAAAGAATTAAAAAAATTACCCTGCACAAACAATACACTGTTGCAAGATGTGTTTTTCAACAACATAAAACGACTCTTACGTTTAATTTAAATATGTTTTTGTTCCCATATAAAATCCCAGCCCCCTTGTCTGATGTTAATCACTGGATTGTCTGGTCCAGACTCGATTATTTACAGACCGCCGTCATAAAGCTGGAAAAATACTGACTGTGGCATGGAGAAAAAACAAGTATTCGTTTCCACGTTTGTTCATGGAGCCTACTTATTATTAAAGGTGGACATCATCTATTGATTTGCAGAAAGTTGATCTTATGTTTGTTCGTGGTGCAGAAAAAAACATCTTACGTTTGCCCAAGTTCATGAAGTCTTGTAGGTCGGGATCGTCCTCGTCCACATCAAGAATCGTTGACACTTGACGTTTACCCAGCGGCAGACGGTGACTGAAGAAGCCCTTGAGGGCCCTGAGGATCTCAGCCAGGGTCTGCCCACAGTGACACCTGTTTGTGTTGGTGTTGACTACTGGCGGTGGGGGCGGCGGCCTCCTCCTCCTCCTCCTCCTCCAGAACCCATCCCCACTGGGAATCAGCAGCGCACACGCCAGCAGAACAAGAATAATCGGGCTCAGTCGCATCCTCCTCCTGAAGTCAGGGTACACTTCGTGACAAATACAGTGTATGTTGTATGACCTTCACAACTAGACGTATCAATGTACACTTCGTGACAAATACAGTGTATGTTGTATGACCTTCACAACTAGACGTATCAATGTACACTTCGTGACAAATACAGTGTATGTTGTATGACCTTCACAACTAGACGTATCAATGTACACTTCGTGACAAATACAGTGTATGTTGTATGACCTTCACAACTAGACGTATCAATGTACACTTCGTGACAAATACAGTGTATGTTGTATGACCTTCACAACTAGACGTATCAATGTACACTTCGTGACAAATACAGTGTATGTTGTATGACCTTCACAACTAGACGTATCAATGTACACTTCGTGACAAATACAGTGTATGTTGTATGACCTTCACAACTAGACGTATCAATGTACACTTCGTGACAAATACAGTGTATGTTGTATGACCTTCACAACTAGACGTATCAATGTACACTTCGTGACAAATACAGTGTATGCATGTGTGTGTGTGTGTGTATGTGTGTGTGTGCATGTGTGTGTGTGTATGCATGTGTGTGTGTGTATGCATGTGTGTGTGCATGTGTGCGTGTATGCATGTGTGTGCGTGTGCATGTGTGTGTGTGTATGCATGTGTGTGCGTGTATGCATGTGTGTGTGTATGCATATGTGTGTGTGCGTGTGTGTGTGTGTGAGTTGGGTTTAAGGCCGCTTTTAACAGTATTCCAGTTATATCACGTCGTGTCACTTTCAAGTCGGGAGGGAGGGGGGAGCCCGAAGTGATGCAGGTCTTAGTCGTTCACCACGAAACCCACTTGCACGGTCATGGTGCAGACAAACCTAGAAACATAATCGGAGGGAACCGGGTTTCGAGCCCACAATCATAGGTTTCTGGCGCAGGCTCCTCACAGCGATAGTCCGTTCGCGGAGCTCTCAAAACTATCGCTGTCACCAGTAAAAACTCACCACTGTGAATAGGTGGCCCCAACCATGCTTGGAGTTGAACTCGTAACCGAATGACCATTATGTTTACAAACAAGTGACGACTGTCGTGACGCCGAATACACTTACCACTGATAAATTACTTTCTTGTGCCAATTTGAATTTATATTTCATTAAAACTATCATCTTTATTTGATATAGCAAGAATGTAAGAGAGACGTTGGTTGATTTTCCGTTAGTCTGCAATCTCGAACCAATCTGATTATTAAAACAACAAAGTAAATTTATCTGGAAAACATGGTCTGTCGTAAATTAAACCTTTTCAAAACGAATATGACGGCATTCCCAAAGAAATAAACAAAAGTATGAAAGTTACTACATTTGGGGTTAGAGGGCAAATTTCAAGACTCTTGTAATGGCCGCGCCCACACTGGTGGCAGCGATGTTACAGAGAGTGTAACGAAGGTGTCACGCGCTGGGAAGGAGCTTGGTTTCTGGCGTGCCCAAGGGACACAACTCGTGACGACTGGGCCACCCGTGTTGTATGACCCACACAACCACACGTCATTATTTCGTGTACGGTAAAAGTATGTCAATTATATATTATGAACTGAACAGACAAACTCGCATCGTGATACGATTATTATGTTTGCACGGCATGAACAGAAACAATACTCTCGCGTCTTCATTAATTGATATGTTATTAATTCAACTAAATATGGTTGGACAGACACATGCGCCTGGACAGGCGGTTCAAAAACTTGTTAAAAGGTGCTGCCTGATTTTAACTGTTATTAAACCGACGCTACCCTAACAGTTAAAGGAAAAGTCAGAGGCATGACATTTTTAACATTACCCAAAGACGTCCTATCCACGTCCATGATATTGTACAGAGTGAAGTTATCTTGTTTCCTTGACGGACTTATAGTTTATAACAAACCAATACCAACAGGTACCATGCCGAACAAGGTAAATAAGTTGTCGTATTGCAGTACAATCGAATATGGTCAAGTAGCTAGTTGCCGTATTGTAGTACAATCGAATATGGTCAAGTAGCTAGTTGCCGTATTGCAGTACAATCGAACATGGTAAAGTAGCTTGTTACCGTATTGCAGTACATTAGAACATGGTAAAGTAGCTTGTTACCGTATTGCAGTACAATCGAATATGGTAAAGTAGCTAGTTGCCGTATTGCAGTACAATCGAATATGGTAAAGTAGCTTGTTACCGTATTGCAGTACAATCGAATATGGTCAAGTAGCTAGTTGCCGTATTGCAGTACAATCGAACATGGTAAAGTAGCTTGTTACCGTATTGCAGTACAATCGAACATGGTAAAGTAGCTTGTTACCGTATTGCAGTACAATCGAACATGGTAAAGTAGCTTGTTACCGTATTGCAGTACAATCGAACATGGTAAAGTAGCTTGTTACCGTATTGCAGTACAATCGAATATAGTAAAGTAGCTAGTTGCCGTATTGCAGTACAATCGAATATGGTCAACTAGCTAGTTGCCGTATTGCAGTACAATCGAATATGGTCAAGTAGCTATTTGCCGTATTGCAGTACAATCGAATATGGTAAAGTAGCTATTTGCCGTATTGCAGTACAATCGAATATGGTAAAGTAGCTATTTGCCGTATTGCAGTACAATCGAATATGGTAAAGTAGCTTGTTACCGTATTGCAGTACAGTCGAATATGGTCAAGTAGCTTGTTACCGTATTGCAGTACAATCGAACATGGTAAAGTAGCTTGTTACCGTATTGCAGTACAGTCAAACATGGTAAAGTAGCTTGTTACCGTATTGCACTACAGTCAAACATGGTAAAGTAGCTTGTTACCGTATTGCAGAACAATCGAACATGGTAAAGTAACTTGTTACCGTATTGCAGTACAATCGAACATGGTAAAGTAGCTTGTTACCGTATTGCAGTACAATCAAACATGGTAAAGTAGCTTGTTACCGTATTGCAGTACAATCGAACATGGTAAAGTAGCTTGTTACCGTATTGCAGTACAATCGAATATAGTAAAGTAGCTAGTTGCCGTATTGCAGTACAATCGAATATGGTCAAGTAGCTAGTTGCCGTATTGCAGTACAATCGAATATGGTCAAGTAGCTATTTGCCGTATTGCAGTACAATCGAATATGGTAAAGTAGCTATTTGCCGTATTGCAGTACAATCGAATATGGTAAAGTAGCTTGTTACCGTATTGCAGTACAGTCGAATATGGTCAAGTAGCTTGTTACCGTATTGCAGTACAATCGAACATGGTAAAGTAGCTTGTTACCGTATTGCAGTACATTAGAACATGGTAAAGTAGCTTGTTACCGTATTGCAGTACAATCGAAAATGGTAAAGTAGCTTGTTACCGTATTGCAGTACAGTCGAACATGGTAAAGTAGCTAGTTGCCGTATTGCAGTACATTCGAATATGGTAAAGTAGCTAGTTGCCGTATTGCAGTACAGTGGAACATGGTAAAGTAGCTCATTGCCGTATTGCAGTACAGTCGAACATGGTAAAGTAGCTAGTTGCCGTATTGCAGTACAGTTGAATATGGTAAAGTAGCTAGTTGCCGTATTGCAGTACAATCGAACATGATAAAGTAGCTAGTTGCCGTATTGCAGTACAGTCGAATATGGTAAAGTAGCTAGTTGCCGTATTGCAGTACAGTCGAATATGGTAAAGCAGGTAGTAGTCGTATTGCAGGACAGTCGACCATGGTAAAGTAGCTAGTTGCCGTATTGCAGTACAGTCAAATATGGTAAAGTAGCTAGTTGCGCATGCCGTATTTCAGTACAGTCGAATATGGTAAAGCAGCTAGTTGCCGTATTGCAGTACAGTCGAATATGGTAAAGTAGCTAGTTGCCGTATTGCAGTACAGTCAAATATGGTAAAGTAGCTAGTTGCCGTATTGCAGTACAGTCGAACATGGTAAAGTAGCTAGTTGCCGTATTGTATTACAGTGGAACATGGTAAAGTAGCTAGTTGCGCATGCCGTATTGCAGTACAGTGGAACATGGTAAAGTAGCTAGTTGCGCATGCCGTATTGCAGTACAATCCAATATGGTAAAGTAGCTTGTTGCAGTATGCCAGTCATCTTCCCGTGGCAAGAGAGTTAACTGACTATAAAAAACAGTTCCCACCCTTGCCAAACTCCTCCGGTATTATGGAGTCACATTTTGCCTGGACTAACGAATCTGTGCATAGTCAAATCAAATCACGCAACGAAATCGAAATCCGGTTTGTAATCTGTCATGCAGATTTCGGTCGATTGCAGGATTTGCATAACATGTACCCCGCCAACTCGTTGTCAACAGCTATTTTCTAAATCTTTGATGTTTTTAATCAAGGTGCTCACGTGATTTGATGCACTTCGCGAAGTAAGATTCCTTTTTTCACAATATAGATCTTGATTATCGATTAAATCGTCTCGACTGGGCGCCGCCATTCTTTTTTAAGCAAATGCAAGTGATTCGAGAGGTGGAATCTGACTGGTACATAGGATAGGCATGGAAGACATCTCTTGTAATAGCCACAGGTGGTGCTACGATCGAGCCCAGGAATTCCAGCCTAGTTCGGCAAGGGTGGAAACTGGACTTTTAAAGTCAGTTAACTCCCTTGCCTCAGAACGATGCATTACATCGACAATTGCGAAAATGTTAGTTGCCGTATTGCAGTACAGTCGAACATGGTGAGGTCGTCACTAATATAAACAATACTACCATTGTGTAGTACTAGTAGTAGTAGTAGTAGTAGTAGTAGTAGTACTAGTAGTAGTAGTAGTAGTAGTAGTAGTAGTAGTAGTAAGTAGTAGTAGTTGTAGTAATAATAAAAATAGTGATCATATTTTTATTATATTTTCGATACTATGGCGGTTAATACTCTACCTGTACACAACAATTAGAAGCGCATCCCTAACGGGTAACTGTTACGTACTTACCGGTACATGTGCTGTGCAGGGTCGCCAGTGATGCCTGGAGTTTCACCGCCCTGTTTATACAGTCAAGGTGATGAAGGAAGTAGATGCGCGATGATAACAGCACGTGTAAATGGGACATGTGTTGTTACCAGGCTACACTTTGAAGAAAGCAGCATCAAACCACAACATAATTACATCCCCTCCAGCAGACACAATGTATCCGTGTTCAGTGCTGCATGTTGATTCCTATCAACACAGGTGCCCCCGTTATCGATGGTTTATGCCAGTCTCGTTACTTCATCTACGGGTGCAGGTCTCTCAGTGCAGAGTTGTGGCACTTGTCGTAACCGGATCCGCCAGTCGTTGGCTCTGTGCCAGATCGCTCTTGTTCGTTTGTTTCGTCAATATGGTAAAATAAGAATAGAAAGTTAAGTGATTGTTTTTATTCCGCTGTTCTGGCTATAACTCGGTTGGTCTATAAGAGTGGGTGGGTAAGTGAGTGAGTGACTGATTGGGCGGGTGGGTGTTAGTTAGGATGAGTGAGTGAGTGAGTGAGGTTTTTCGTTGATTTGAACAATATTCAAGCCATAACACGCCTAATATTCTTTACGCCTCAATATTGTCCTGATATATTTTTTACCGCCGCCGTAATATCCCACCTATATATGATCGAGATTGGACCGGGTAAATCAGTGATTGATCTTGTGAACAAAGCCACACCTTCTGTGTATGACAACACACAATCAGAAAAGTCTCCGGCACTGACTAGCCGATCCATTAAGCCGTTTCCTACGACTACGATGTTGCTGAAAACTAATTCCGGATCAGATAGTTACAGTGTGTGATCTGTAGGGGTGTAACAATACATCGTACTATCGATGTATTGCTTTGTTTGTTTCTTGCTTAACGCCGCACTCAGCAATATTCCAGCTATATACTAACGGGATCGGGTTGATACATGTCATCGTTCCCAATTGCGTGGATCGATACTCATGATATTAATCACTGGAGTGTCTGGTCCAGACTCGATTATTTACAGACTGCCGTCATATTGCTGGAATATTGCCATGTGCGGCGTAAAACAACAACACATTTGACGATGCATGGCATTGTTTACCAACAATTCAACCAACCCTGATAGGGAGTTAGTGAGTGAGTGAGTTGGGTTTAACACAGCTTTTAACAGTATTCCAGTCATATCACGCCATGTCAGCTTAATGTAGGAGGAAAGTCCGAAGTGATGCAGGTCTCAGACGTTTACCACGTCGGTGAAACCCACGATAACGGGTATGGTGCTGACAAACCTAGAAACATAATCGGGGCGAACCGGGATTCGAACCCACAATCATAGATTTCTGGCGTGCCCAAGGGACGCAACTCAGCACAGCGAATTACGGAGCCTTAGACGACTTGGCGATCCATGTCCCCTATAGGGAGGTAAGTACCCGTTCTGTGACAAGGGTCGTGTCACGGCGTCGGTAGCGTTAATCTGAGTGTGATTCCTGCAAGTATCCGTTCTGTGACAAGGGTCGAGTCACGGCGTCAGTCGCGTTAATCTGAGCATGGTTCCTGCAAGTATCCGTTCTGTGACAAGGGTCGAGTCACGGCGTCAGTCGCGTTAATCTGAGTGTGGTTCCTGCAAGTATCCGTTCTGTGACAAGGATCGTGTCACGGCGTCGGTAGCGTTAATCTGAGTGTGGTTCCTGCAAGTATCCGTTCTGTGACAAGGGTCGTGTCACGGAGGTCTGTAGCGTTAATCTGAGCATGGTTCCTGCAAGTATCCGTTCTGTGACAAGGGTCGTGTCACGGAGGTCTGTAGCGTTAATCTGAGCATAGTTCCTGCAAGTACCCGTTCTGTGACAAGGGTCGAGTCACGGCGTCGGTAGCGTTAATCTGAGCATGGTTCCTGCAAGTATCCGTTCTGTGACAAGGGTCGAGTCACGGCGTCAGTCGCGTTAATCTGAGCATGGTTCTTGCAAGTATCCGTTCTGTGACAAGGGTCGTGTCACGGAGGTCTGTAGCGTTAATCTGAGCATGGTTCCTGCAAGTATCCGTTCTGTGACAAGGGTCGTGTCACGGAGGTCTGTAGCGTTAATCTGAGCATGGTTCCTGCAAGTATCCGTTCTGTGACAAGGGTCGTGTCACGGCGTCGGTAGCGTTAATCTGAGCATGGTTCCTGCAAGTATCCGTTCTGTGACAAGGGTCGAGTCACGGCGTCAGTCGCGTTAATCTGAGCATGGTTCCTGCAAGTATCCGTTCTGTGACAAGGGTCGTGTCACGGCGTCAGTCGCGTTAATCTGAGCATGGTTCCTGCAAGTATCCGTTCTGTGACAAGGGTCGTGTCACGGAGGTCTGTAGCGTTAATCTGAGCATGGTTCCTGCAAGTATCCGTTCTGTGACAAGGGTCGTGTCACGGCGTCGGTAGCGTTAATCTGAGCATGGTTCCTGCAAGTATCCGTTCTGTGACAAGGGTCGTGTCACGGAGGTCTGTAGCGTTAATCTGAGCATGGTTCCTGCAAGTACCCGTTCTGTGACAAGGGTCGAGTCACGGCGTCAGTCGCGTTATTCTGAGTGTGGTTCCTGCAAGTATCGATGGGGTGGTGCAATCAGTTCACAAACTATTTCCCTAAAAATACTGCAATAAATACTGAATGAAATTTTGTATAGAATTAATAAAAAACATAACAACAATTGATACTGCAAATATAATTTGAGATACACAATGAACATTTTTTTATAGCCAGATAGTATGAGCAGATGGTTTAATATCATAAGAGCCAACTTGCTTACTTGTTGACATACTTTATCCAGTGATAAGTGTTCACAGCGATGTCTTTGCGTTGGAAAAACAATCTAAACTCACTGTATGTATTGCGCGCAACCACCTCATCTTTATGTCAGCATGGATGTTGGTCTAAACTGCTTGAATGACAGTTCAGACAACTTACAGTCTTTGAGTTTCACATTAACGCTACAACGCTACTTTTGTATGTCCTACAATTTCAATGTTTTTTATGTTTCTTGTGAAGACAAATTTGATGCAGATCTGTGCTAGCCTCAATAACGAGCAAAACATGACATTCTCCTCTACACAGCTGTATATTTGTTTGGGAAACGTGCGCCTTACATAGGGCTGGGACGAGTCCAAATTTACTCCCCGGGTACTCACCACCCCATTACCCAACCCTACCCGGGTACCCACCACCCTATTACCCGACCCTACCCGGGTACCCACCACCCTATTACCCGACCCTACCCGGGTACCCTCCACCCTATTACCCGACCCTACCCGGGTACCCACCACCCTATTACCCGACCCTACCCGGGTACCCTCCACCCTATTACCCAACCCTACCCGGGTACCCTCCACCCTATTACCCGACCCTACCCGGGTACCCTCCACCCTATTACCCAACCCTACCCGGGTACCCTCCACCCTATTACCCGACCCTACCCGGGTACCCTCCACCCTATTACCCGACCCTACCCGGGTACCCTCCACCCTATTACCCGACCCTACCCGGGTACCCTCCACCCTATTACCGGACCCTACCCGGGTACCCACCACCCTATTACCCAACCCTACCCGGGTACCCTCCACCCTATTACCGGACCCTACCCGGGTACCCACCACCCTATTACCCGACCCTACCCGGGTACCCTCCACCCTATTACCCAACCCTACCCGGGTACCCACCACCCCATTACCCGACCCTACCCGGGTACCCTCCACCCTATTACCCGACCCTACCCGGGTACCCACCACCCTATTACCCAACCCTACCCGGGTACCCTCCACCCTATTACCGGACCCTACCCGGGTACCCACCTCCCTATTACCCGACCCTACCCGGGTACCCTCCACCCTATTACCCAACCCTACCCGGGTACCCTCCACCCTATTACCGGACCCTACCCGGGTACCCACCACCCTATTACCGGACCCTACCCTGGTACCCAACCCCCTATTACCCGACCCTACCCGGGTACCCACCACCCTATTACCCGACCCTACCCGGGTACCCTCCACCCTATTACCCCACCCTACCCGGGTACCCACTGTAGGTCTCAAGAGATACACAATGTCCAATTGCAATTATTTTTTACTACAGCACTTGCAAAACGTATTTGGATGCATGTATTAAACGATCTGGTCACGCATACACTGACGTTGACTTAAGTCATATCTTTGTTCAACCATATCAAAAGTCAGAAGGAATTGGTGCTCAGTCAGAAAAAAAAGCGAACATTAGTGACGTGTAGTGTAACCATGGAGTTCCAAATAATTTTTGTCATTAAACAATATATCACATTACTAACCACGGGTCTAGGTAGTCCTGTGGGTACCCGGGTCCAACTCAGTACCCACAGGACCCGGGTACCCGAGTTACCCGTCCCACCCCTAGCACTATACACACGAAACTACATTCTTCATAAATACCCATGTCATGACTGACAAACATATACTGCTGGTCATCATGGACTGTGCGACCAAATATACACATATTGTGGTCAAGTGGACTTCGTCCCCGGACAAGTGAATTGCCATTGTTTATTTGTTTAATGACAAGATGATAAATGTGATAGTTCCATTCCCAAACACCACCCCTGAAGATTTCATTAATTGTTTACACTGTTTCGATATGTAAAAAAAACACCATTATGTTGCAACCCCCAACCAGTAGATTATGTAGTAGATAACTACTGTCATGGCAACGTGTTTCCTGATACAGTGTTACAACTCATCAACAGTGTCATGTCGTCATGTACGCCCTTGTGTGTCGACATCTGCCATAAACAAGCCAGATTAACATCAGATTGACTTTGAAAACCTGGTGAGTTTGTGCACTTACCTATACA
Organism: Haliotis cracherodii; assembly: GCF_022045235.1. Taxonomy (NCBI): domain Eukaryota; kingdom Metazoa; phylum Mollusca; class Gastropoda; order Lepetellida; family Haliotidae; genus Haliotis; species Haliotis cracherodii. The sequence continues at coordinate 36,525,406 of NW_027266269.1, read as the reverse complement.
GCGGGTACATGTTTTATTTTTTTTAACCCATTGTCTCCAAACAGACATGAAACTAATATCACACCCGTCACATAGTTGTAGATAGTTTGGTAAATGTATTTTAAGTTGAGAGTGTTCATTATGTAATTTACTAGTGCAGCAAATCCTTATGTTATTCATTATCAAATCATCATGAATTGACCTTGCCTATAGTACCGCGATGTCTTGGCAAGCACCTGTAACGGCACACACGGAGTAGGTTGTATAGACACAATTTTATGGATAACTTCTTTAATACTGTGAAAAGCGACGTTTCGGTATAGATCCTTTTACCGTTGTCAAGCAAGACTGAATGAGGGACATAGTGCAGAATATATATAGTAGGTGGGGGATTAACAGTAGAGGATTAACAGTAACAACAATAACATACATCGTCGCTTTTCACAGTATTAAAGAAGTTGTTATCCATAAAATTGTGTCTATCTTGTCATCCGTCAACTGCTAAGTAATGCCTATCAAACAATTTAGGTTGTATAGTTGCAAGATGGAAACTACAGGACGTCATTCAAGTCCGCGACTCAACAATATTATTATGGAGTTAAAGGCGGTACTTCTGCATATTGTATGATCAATTTTTCTCAATGGATGCAAACGTGGCTCGTCAAACGGGAAACCTGACTGTACTACGTACCTTGTTTTCAAAGTAGACACAATTTAGGTATACAATATTAAAGAAGTTGTTATCCATAAATTGTGTCTACTTCGTCATCCGCCAACTTCTAGGTAAGTACCTTGTTTTATTCCCTTTAAACTGAACGCAAGGCAAGGAAACAACAAGTGACATCCTTTAACGTTTTGTGGTATGACGTGACCAGGACACCCCACCCAACCATGACCCCCTACAAATCTGGAGTTCAGAGCTGAACACTCGCAATGGAGTCAAATCCACAAATACTTAAGCTGTACCCGCCCTTTTGTATTCCTTTGGTGTTGTTGATTGGACGAACTAGAAATTCAGGGTATTGACACCCTCACACCAAGAATCATGTCAGACAATAGATCCCACCACTCTCGCTCTTCCCTCAATCGCTTATATTTACCAATTATAATAAAAGGGCGTGGTTTGACTAACGTGGAAGCTTTTTGTGGGAGAATTATATTGCGCACTGTTGCTCATATGATCCTCTTGTGGAGCATGTCAAGACTCATGATGAAAACAAGGCATTCCACAGTTTTCACGAGCCAAGGATGTGGGACATAATCTCAATGTCGGTGTTGACTTTGTTGATGGTTCTGTACTGCTGGACGGTACAGAAATGAGTGTCAACCAAACGAAGTGCCATATCAAATCGGCCCAGACTCAGCTTTTTTAAGTAAAGGCTATCTGAACGAACACCGCATCACGTTTATGTGTAGTGTTTTGAGAAGGTTGCAACCCTGCAGAGTCCTTTTCTTGGAAGAAGTCGGCTGGCCTGAAAAGTGAAGACTTTCTGTTTGCTGCTCAGGACCAGTCACTTCCCACTCGAAACTGTCAATGTGTGTGTTTGCATCAAAATGTAAATATGAAATGTAAATAATGTAATAAATTTAATGAGACTCTCCAAAACATTGCTCGAGACAGCTGTTCCACTGGTTGTGTTCGAGAGAGCTGTTCCACTGGTTGTGTTCGAGAGAGCTGTTCCACATGTTAAATGTGAGACTTGTTCCACTAGTTGTGTTCGAGTGAGATGTTCCACAGGTTACATTTGAGACATGTTCCCCTGGATGTGTTCGAGAGGGCTGTTGGACTGTAATAATCAATTTAATGAGACTCTCCAACACATTGCTCGAGACAGCTGTTCCACTGGTTGTGTTCGAGACAGCTGTTCCACTGGTTGGATTTGAGACATGTTCCACTGGTAGTGTTCAAGAGAGTTGATCCACTGGTTGTGTTCGAGACATGTTTCACGGGTTGTGTTTGAGAAAGATGTTTCACTGGTTGTGTTCGAGAGAGCTATTCCACACGTTAAATTTGAGATCCAGCTGTTTACTAAGTTTGGATCCCTTGGTGACATCGGTGTGTCCGACACGAGCCATCACAGGGCACATAGCTTGCCCCCCCTCAAGGAAGGTGAGGGGTAGGTCCCCAGTCAATCCCCCGATAGATAGTTTCTTCAACAAATATTGTGCAGTGGAATTGTAGAGAAATAAAGACTAATTTTAATGAACTACATCTATTAGTCCAGGATCTTAATCCATCAGCATTCTGCTTACAAGAAACATATTTAAAACAGACAGACAATTGTAACTTACGTCAGTTCAGTGCATCATTCGTTTTCTCCTCCAGGGGATAGGGCCAGTGGAGGATCTTCAATTATTGTGCGACAGAATGTTATCCACAGTCTTGTTGTACTTAAAACTAATCTCCAAGTTGTTGCAGTACGACTTACGTTGCACGCTGTGTTTACAATGTGTGCTCTTTATATTTTGCCGTCGTCAGCTCTCCAGCAGACTGTTCTTCAAAATCTCTACTATCAACTCCCTAAGCCATGTATAATCATGGGTGATTTGAATGGCCACAATCCACTCTGGGGTGGTACAAACACAAATTCTAAAGGTAAAGTGCTTGAAGATTTTATATCTTATAATCATCTGAGTATCTTTGATGATGACCCCAACACTTTTCCGCATCCGGCAACTGACACTTATTCTTCTTTGGATATTTTTCCTACTGATTCTAATCTACTTAACGATTTCGAATGGTCAGTCCACAATGATCTTTGTCGTCTATGTTTGTTGATGATTTTAATGTTTCATGTCGAGGTATAAATATGTACAGCTGCTGCTATGTCTTAATAAAATCAATGTTTGGCCAGAACAGAACTTCTTTAAGTTTTCTAAATCTAAAACAAATTGCTTTCGTTTCTGTCGAAAATATTAACCACATGGGGACCAAGAATTACATCTGACTGGAACTCCAATTAGACATGTAAAAGAAGCTCAATTGTTCGGAATAACTTTTGATCATCACCTTACTTTTTTACCACATATTAAATATTTGAAAGCTAAATGTCTGAAGGCACAAGATATATTAAAGTTTGTTTCTAAATCCAAGTGGGGATCAGATCAGACGACCCTCCTTCACTTAAATAGATCACTCGTCCGCTATAAACTCAATTATGGCTCCATCATCCATGGTGAAACTTGTAAAGGTTTTGATTATTCCATCACAAGGGATAAGTATTTTAAGGTTTCAGCCATCAAGGGTTTTTTAATCAGGTAAGTTGTCATTTAATTATTGTTTTTTAAAGGAAATTGACTTGATTGATAATTTTTAATTGCTATAATTTGTAAATATATAAATTAACTTTTTTTTGGTAGTATAAATCAGTAGCTGAGATTATTAGTGGCTATATTTGAAGAGGGTTAAAGTAGTTTAAAATTATTGTTCTCCTGAGAGGGTGTGTAAGACCACGTTTTTCAAAGTATCTTTATTTCTGCCACGTTTTTTTATCGTAGACCATGTGTAGTTTTTATGTTTGGCTAAATTTGTCAGCCATCGCCAACAACTGAAGGGATGATGTACATCCTGCTGGGGTCCATGCAGGCAGCAAAAGTACTGTAAGTCCCCATGGTCCCCAGTTGCTGGCGATCTTTAACCCGTTTTTATATTGTGTTATTGAACGCTGAATATTTTTACATGTTCAAACAAGTTTTATATAAATCTGTAATATTCTAGTTATAATACTGTCCTTTGACGACAGAATTTGATACAGTTTAAATATATATTTATTGACATCAAATTTTCTCTCGTGGCGACATGGCTGAAATATTGCCGATGTGACGTTACACTTAAACTCTCTCATTCACTCACTTTTACAGGCTTCGCCATTAACGATGGAGATATAATCAAGTTTAGAGCGGATCAATATTCTGTAAAGTTGAATGAGGGTTGCTTGCCGTAAAGGTGACTGAGTCATGAGAGGTTTAGACTTGGCGACTAACGGGATCGGGTGGTCAGGCTCGCTGACTTGGTTGATGCATGTCATCGTATCCCAATAGCGTGGATCGATGCTCACGATATTAATCACTGGATTGTCTGATTCAGTCTCGATTACTTCCAGACCGCCGTCATATAGCTGGAATATTGCTGAGTGCGGCGTAAAACAACAACGTTGATGATGCAGGGCATTGTTTCCCAATTGCGTAATTTGATACCCATGATGTAAACTCACTGGATTGTCTGGTCTAGATTCGATTTCATACAGAGTGCCGTCATTCCGCTGGAATATTACTGAGTGCGGCGTAAAACAACAAACCAAGCGATTGATGCTTATTTTGTCCACCATGGTCCAGACTCGATTATTTACAGACCGTCGTCATACAACTGGAATATTACTGAGTGCGGCGTTAATCAACAACCACCCAACAAACAAACCACGATAAATAAACCACGAGAACACGAGTTGATAAAAGTGGAAAAATTCCGAGTCTTGCCGAGGATTTTTGCCACTTTTATCAACGAGTGTTGATATATTTGATATCAAAAGACACGAGGGTGAGATTTTTTTTATCATCCAACATCATTCTTCCAACTTTTTCAATTTGTAGACAGTAATTAGCAGTGTCTCCAGTGTAAAAAGAACTGCTACCAGCTTCAGTAGCAGAACCATTAGTGATGTCATTTGATTGTGACGTCATGGTAACCTGTGACATCACAATGGTCTGCAAAGCATTTTGATGTTATTTCCTTGCAGCGATATCTACAGTGTAGATATCGCTTGATCTAATCCAAGCGATATCTCCAGTGGGAGGCTGTTTGGGATGATGAAGAAGAATGTGTGGACACAAGCTTACTTCTGCACACTTTTCCCCACCCAATGAAATCATTTGTGTTACGATTGTTGTTTAACGCTGCACAAACCAATATCCCACCGTCAAACAAGAAACAAGAAACAGAAGTATATATATATGTGTATATATTAAGTTCCTAAATCTTGTTCAAATCGGCCTATGAACAATCCTGTTTCCACCGTTTCTTGTGGGTTTTTCCAGTATCTGAAACAGTGAACAAATATATCAGATATTGTACTAAATAAGCATGGTACAAGATTGTTTATGTGTTGTGTCACTGCAAACACGAAAACGTCATTTTTTAAACGGTGTATGGTTACTGGACGAAAACAGCAGTTTTCTGGACGCTTTCCTGGGTTTTCCGTCCAAATAACACCGTTATTTTACATCAGTATTGACGGCGAGAGAACGATGTTATCAAGCTCCTCCCTTTCTTGAGTGACATTGTCAGCCAAACAACAGCGTTTACCGGTATTTCTATTTCTATTTCTCAGCCTACGTTTGTCAGGTCTCGCGTGTCAGATTACAGGCGAGAGTTTGACGTGATGCTCGTGGCTGTTACAGGAACTGCTAAATTCTACCGTTCTGCGCATGCGCATTGTTTATTACCTAGCTCAAATTTGCCGATGCTGTGCGTGCGCGATTTCGCGATTGTTTCCAGCAGGTACATGATGTGACTCGTCCCAACTGCAGGAAGCTGTCACGCGCTTTTCTCATTAAATAACATGATGATAACGTTGTAATTTTAGTCAGAATAATTATAAGGGCAAAGCTCTGGAACGGCTAAAGTGTAGAAAATGGACATCACTTTCGCAGTCATATATAACCACTAAATACGCAAACTAATGTGAAACTGAAACTGAATAACTTGCCGACAATCACACCTTGTCATTGCCACTTACCTGAACCTAAGACAGTAGTCTGCGTAATATCCTAAATGTAGCCGCCCCGGGAAGATTCCGGGTTAGTACTGGTCTTCAGCAACCCATGTTTGTCGTGCGAGGCGACTTACAGGATTGGGTGGTCAGAATCGCTTACTTGGTTGATGCATGTCATCGTATCCCAATTGCGAGCTGAGACCATAAAATAATTTAAAGCAATTAAATCGAGAATGCTTATCATAATTATATGTTTTTAATTGATACGGTTTTTATATTACATTAAGTTCCTATTTGCTCATCTTTGCCGTTAAGAATATTACAATTATGAAGAAATCTGATGCTGAGAGCTATAGTTTCATCCTCCACCAGACAGTTTGATTGTTAAAATAATATACGAACTGTTTGCAAAATAGTACAAAATTTCATGTTGCGTCTACAAATACACTCTTCAAAAAAAAGAAACACACAGGTAGATATTTAGTCAAATTATTGTACCTTATAAAGTCGCTATATTTAATTTGATATCATTGATACGAATATGACATTTTGGACCTCGATAGTCACATGTTGCTGATGTAAAAGGGTATTGAAAACGGTTCATTGTCATGTCACATAAGGCCACAAGGTTGCGCTTAACTCAGTATCTCGTGTGACCGCCCCGGGCAGCAGTCATGGCTCCCATCTCCTCGTCACTGACTGGATAAGTGTACGAATTGTAGACGTACGCGTCGATCGGGTTCATCCCAGAGGTGTTCGACTGGGTTGAGATCTGGAGGCAAAACGTTGATGTTGGCATTATGAAGGTAGTCCACCGTGACTTGAACTGTGTGTCACGGAGCGTTGTCCTCTTGAAACAGTTCCCTCTGGCGGTCAGTGATTGGAAGTGGGTGAGGCTGAAAAATTTGAATCATGTAGCGATTTGCTGTCAACTTTCCTTGAACCACAACCAAGTCAGATCTCGTGGTGTAGGATATGGCCCCCACACCATGACACTACCGCCACCGAAATTGTCGAATTCACGTACACAATGTGAGGCAAATCGCTCATTTCGACGACGATAAACACGTTGTCTTCCATCTCGCCGGTGTAGAAGAAACTGTGATACATCACTAAACCACACTCGTCTCCAGTTTCTCAAATTCCAAGGCTGTGAGGTATGGCACCAACGTAAGCGTCGCTGTCGATGGATCTGTTGCAAAACAGGGACGGTAACTGGTCTTCTAGATCTGGATCGGATTCCAGCCTCGCGAAGATGGTTCCTGACAGTCTGGTCCGATATCCTCCTCATACGAGGGATGCGTTCTTCAGTCTCCAGGAGCTGTGGCATTGCGATGACGGAGGTGGAACAGTCGAATGTAGCGATCCTGTGCAGGGCTGGTAACTCTTGGTCGACCGATTCTCGGACGGCCTGCAGTGGAATTGAACTGTGTGTATTGGCCCCAAAGGCAGCAAATGGTGCTGTGGTGGACGTTGAAGTGCAACAGAAGACTTCCCTCTTTTAATACGTCCTATGGCGATGTTCCGATCAGCAGCTCTGAGTCTCGGCATTTTCTAACTTGAAAAATGTTGACAATTGAATGAATTGAATTGACAATTGTGTGAATCAATGCCGTTTTAGAAATTGCAAATCGACAATGGCCGGCAACATTTTCCAATAACATATTACCAATTTATATACCGGATTTTTAGTGTAGTAAGGTTCATTGAACTACATACTACCTGTGCGGTTCTTTACTTGAAGAGTGTATGTGCCTAGTTTCGTCTTAATGTTTGGGGATGTGAGTGACGGAATGCTAGCTGATACCTACGACATCAATAGTAAAGCTATATATCAGCGCCTGTAGATTACTTAGGCATACCCTTCACACAAGAGGTTGATACCATGAACAACAATGCATGTCCCTTTATGTAGGAGACGATTACATCACACAATGAAATATGTCACACAGTGTGCATTAATCTTGTATTTATCGCGACCGAAATTACATGTACACGTGCTTGCCAATTCAAAAATTGTAGCCACTGTCTTCCCAGTGCGACGGCCCAATGACGGCTACAAAGTGTTTACGTCACGCATCTCATCCCCTATGTCTGTGATGTGAAGCTGTCCATCAACATACGTTATTGATTATACCAAACAAACCTCACAAATGATCGATTATACCCGCACTAAAGAAATATTTAATGTCCGAATCGGAATAATCTTAAAAAACAACAACTATCAGTTTACTTTTAAATTATAATTATTGAACCAAATTCAACATAAGATAATTATAAAAAAATGTAAGTGTTACCTCGACTGTGTATGTATTTATTTTAACATAGCATAAAATTGCCTATACGTAAGTCTAGATATCTGTCCAGATAGTTTAAACTGATTTCATTTCACCACCTTAACCTTAATGTTACAGCCTCTGATTTCATGGCTCTTTAGTGTTACAGCTTTTGATTTCATTTCCCTTTAGTGTTACCGCTTCTGATTTCATGGCTCGTCAGTGTTACAGCTTCTGATTGCATGGATGAGCAGGATGGGGTTGGTAATGAGTTCCAATATATGCCGATGTGAGGGTCTAATCGTTCTGATTAACAACGCTCTCGGTCAATACATGTTGCCAAACGTTGTACATATATTACCGGTGGGAATTGTTCCATATAGCGTTTCTTCACGCTCAGGGTCTGTCATCTGCACGAGAACTAACTCACAAAGGGGTCGGACTACAGAGTAAACATATCACACTGTCATGGCTGTCTGGACCAGCATATTTACAAGTGGTCAGGATTTTTTTACAAACATTTGCATCAATTCTTAAAAAGGCAACAGAGTGAGACAAAAAGCTAGAGAGGCTGAGACCTAAAGTCCTCATGGAAATGAAAAAACCCGTTTTGCTGGATTTAATAATCGACACAAATTAAAGCATTACGTAGATGTAAATACGAAATAACAAAACAACTGGAAAAGTACTAGTCTGGATTTGCTAGTTTTATCTCAGTGCTCAATACAAAATATTCTTTACAGGAGGTAATTTGTAGGCACTTTCAACATTCAAAAATAAAACTAAGTCCAAATTTACATGGCAGAAACAGGCTATAGGCATTATGCAAATTAGCCTGGAAAAAAGGTATCAAAACAACAATAACAATAACAGCTTGTGTACATAATAATAATGACATGTAAGTTGTTGTTTGAGAAGGGAATATGTTACTTTTACGTTCTGATATTTTGACGATGATTCACTATCCCACAATGCCACTCACAAATCACTAACCACTCACAAATCACATGCACGTGGGTTTCAAGCACCTGTTTTCACCTGTCGTCAAGGTGTCATAGGTCATGGACATTCACCGTAATCTGCTAACACCTGGTTATGCTCAGTTTCAAAATAGTCTGTTTTGTTCATATTTGTACACACTTTTACGTATAAAAAGACATAAAAACACCTTTGATACGCTGTATTTGTGCCAAGGCCCAATTAGTAATAACTGAGTTGTTTGAATATTTATATATTTTGTATATCAACTGCATTTATTTTATTTCATTTCCGTGAGTACTTTAATCATGCTCCATGTGTGGCGAATGTGTATGATCACTTGCACGCATTCTGTCATCTTCAATAGGCACGTCTAGCTATATCTGCCGTTAATTCAAGGCTAATAAAAAGTTGTTAGTAAGTAGTAGTATTTCATTGCCTTAATCGTGGTCTGACTGGGGCTCCTACCTTATTCAAACACACAACGTAGCCTACGTTCCATCCTGACTGTGATTAAGTCTTAATTCTGAAACACAAGTATGTCTTTTGCCGGGCCAGGTACAGTGAACACCTCCAGCTGGAGATTGTGCTATACTGTCAGGAAATATACGGTCTTTCTTTGTAATTCTCTGGTCGCAGGAACTGATAGGCCACGTGTTAGAAACTGTAGCTCCATGAGTTGTGTACAACACACGTTTCTTTAAATGACGACCTCAGCTGGAGACAGGTGCGTGTCTTTTCTCTTCCATTGAAACATATTATTCCGTAGATAGCTATATTCATACCCTCTCGACATATTATACAAGTAAATACTTTTGAAACTGAATCTCCCATCTGACTTGGGCCCCTGTCTTTTGAGGCCAAGAGTGAGCTGATCCGGACGTTCACTACACTTAAGGCGTGGACGAGGAACCACGTGGTCTGACCGCCTTAACTTACTAAGAATGTGATCAACACTTCCAGCGAGTACACGGAAGTATACCATCCACGCGTTGGGGAGTACTGAACACTAAGCACCCAGGTAAGAGCTCACAGTAGAACAAATAGAATCGGCAGGCGGACTTGCGTTTTCAATTCAAGAACTATCCGTCAAACATTTACTACAGCGACGGATATGAGTTGGCTACCTCATCCTTACTGTAGTTTGTTTGTTTGTTTGTTGATTAACGCCACATTCAGCAATATTCCAGCTATATGACGCGTTGTCTGTTAAACATCGTATCTAACCACCGATCTCGTTAGTCGCCTATTACGAGAAGCATAGTCGCCATTCACGGCAAGCATGGGTTGCTGAAGACCGACGGATCTTCATCGGTCGACAAGTCTATCAAACTAATGACTTTTCACTCTCCATGATCTTCACCCAACGAAAATACAAGAATGATGTACTTTTGATGTCCAGATAGATAAATACCTGAAGGGTCCACTTGCCGGCATCATCTGGAATGGTATCCAAGGGAATCGGATTTTCTGTCGGCATCATACGAGATAAAGGTTGGAAGTTGACTAATAGCCTAAAACAAATAATTGTATATATAATAACATAATAAAGTCATAAGGGACAACCTTCCAATTCTACAGCAAAGCGATAGAATGAAACAAGGACTGAATATATTTAAACTTATAAAAAGTACCAGGCAACCAAAAAATCTCAAGCAAATTCTTTGTCCATCCAAATATTCTTGTACCGAGAGTGTACCATGTGTAAGTAGATGTAACACATCAAGATGCGGCACGTGTAACATCATAATTGAAGGTACTACTTTCCTTTTTGCAAATGGCAAGGGTTTCAATGTGAAAGCCGACATTAACTGCCGCAGCAATGGGGATGCGGCGAAAACTGCATCGGTCTAACCGGCATGGAATTAAAAGATAGAGTCACTGTACACAAACAGCAGATTAGAGACCCTAATGTTCGATGCTTAGGTGTCAGCAAACACATTGATATTGCGGAAACGGGAAATTTACTATTTTTCCGTTATATAAATTGTATACTAGTAACAAGCACATGAGACTGGAAAAAGAACAAATGTTGATCCAATTGATGAAACCAAAATTGAACTCTAGAATGTATTAATAGATTTGTCATTTCAATCGTAAATGTTGCACTGTTACTTAACAAATAGTGTACATTTAATTCTAATGTCTCCCTACAATTGTTAAATTACTAGGTGTCGTCGCTGGAGTGTGTTAATACATTATGACGTCACAGTTGTAATTTATGACGTCATCATAAGTATGACGTCATTATATGTCATTGTCAGTTACTTTGAAGAGCTGTCATGAGACAGCGAAAGTACTATGTATGAAACAGATATAAAGAAGATGATGGACTAACGTGGACTTTATTATTTTATTATATATTACATGTACACCGAGTGAACATTTACATTTTTTGTATATATATATATATATCACAAGAAACTATAACACAACATTGCTGACAATATATACAATGTCTCCACTATGTCAGAGACAGTTGGTGTATTAAGTTATAAGTCTAAGTCAATATATGCAATATGACAGACACGGTTGTTGTATTTAGTTCTAGGTGTAAGTCGATATATGCAATATGTCAGAGGCAGTTGTTGTATTTAGGAATAGGTATAAGTAAATATATGCAATATGACAGAGACAGTTGTTGTATTTAGTTGTGGGTACATGTATATGTCAATATATGCAATATGACAGAGACAGGTGTATTTATCTGTAGATATAAGTCAGTGTATGCAATAGGACAGAGACAGTTGTTGTATTTAGCTGTAGATATAAGTCAATATATGCAATTTGACTGAGACAGTCGTTGTATTTAGCTATATATTTTAGTCAATATATGCAATATGATGGAGATAGTTGTTGTATTTAGTTATGTATATATAAGCCACTATATGCAATATGACAGAGACAGTTGTTGTATTTAGCTATATATTTTAGTCAATATATGCAACATGGCAGAGACAGTTGTTGTATTTAGTTATGTATATATAAGCCACTATATGCAATATGACAGAGACAGTTGTATTTAGCTATATATATAAGTCACTATATGCAATATGACAGAGACAGTTGTATTTAGCTATATATATAAGCCAATATATGCAATATGACAGAGACAGTTGTTGTATTTAGCTATATATTTTAGTCACTATATGCAATATGCCAGAGACAGTTGTTGTATTTAGTTATAGGTGTAAGTCAATATATCCAATATGACAGAGACAGATTTTGTATTTAGTTATAGGTATATGTCAATATATGCAACATGACAGAGACAGTTGTTGTATTTAGTTATAGGTGTAAGTCAATATATGCAATATGACAGAGACAGTTGTTGTATTTAGCTATATATATAAGTCAATATATGCAATATGACAGACAGATTTTGTATTTAGCTGTAGATATAAGTCAGTATATGCAATATGACAGGGACAGTTGTTGAATTTAGCTATATATTTTAGTCAATATATGCAATATGACAGAAACAGTTGTTGTATTTATCTATATATTTTAGTCAATGTATGCAATATGACACAGATAGTTGTTGTATTTTGCTACAGGTATAAGTCAATATATGCAATATGATGGAGACAGTTGTTGTATTTAGCTGTAGATATAAGTCATTATATGCAATATGATAGAGACAGTGATGATAGTGATAAAACCAGCGTAAAATCACTCACTCACTCACTCTATGTCGAAGATACTACAGATACCTATCTGATTGTTTGTGTCTTGCTTAACGCCGCACTCCGCAATATTCCAGCTATATGACGGTGGTCTGTAATTAATCGAGTCCTGACCAGACAAACAAGTGATACAATGACATGCATCAATCATGATCCACGCAATTGGGATCGATGACATGCATCAACTAAGTCAGCGAATCTGACCTCCTGATCGCGTTAGTCACCTGTTACGACAAGCATAGTCGCCTTTTACGGCAAGCATGGGTTGCTGAAGATCGATTCTAACCCGGATCTTCATGGGTCGACAAGTCTATCAAACTAATGACCTTCCACTCTCCATGATTTTGCAGGCCAAATTAATAATATACACATCCGTAGAATCTCCTGAAATACCAAACTCATGAGATACGAAACTACCAAGGTCAAAACTACCAAGATACGAAACTACCGAGATACGAAACCCCCGAATTACGGAACTGCCAAGATCAAAACTACCAAGATACGAAACTACCGAGATACGAAACTTCGTCACGCAGTTTCGAGGATACGAAAGACTTGATGCCATGTGACTCTATTCCTCGACATTTCGTGGATACACATTCGGTGTTCGTGTAAAAACTACTTATCAGGAATGGATTATATCAAGAAATTGATAAAATTAGAACAATCTCGAATGTAGACATTTCCCCAAAATATCACGGAAATATATAGATCAATGGCAGAGATAAATCAGTCTCGATTGTCGGAAAGAAATTCCAGTAAAGTAGTGGTTAAAATGAATGAATGGATCACTGCAATCACAAACAACACCAGAATAAGCATGTCCTGCCCTACAAGAGATCAGCCAATATCAACATATAGAACCTGTTGCTTCGATTTGTTCAGGTTTATGTTTGTTTTGTTTGTTTGTTTGTTTGTTTGTTGTTAAACGCCGCACTCAGCAATATTCCAGCTATATGATGGCGGTCTGTAAATAGTCGAGTCTGGACCTGATAATCCAGTGACTGACATCATGAGCATCAATCAACGCAATCGGATACAATGACATGCATCAACCAAGTCGGCGAGTCTGACCACCCGATCCCGTTAGTCGCCTCTTACGACAAGTACAGCCGCTATATACGGCAAGCACGGGTTGCTGAAGACCTAATCTACCCCGGATGTTCACGGGTCTAAGGTGACTGTTATAGTGACCCTTGTCACTTGGTTATACCCACATTTGATCTTCTTTTACCAGGAGTGTATTCAAGCGCCAGCCGGATGTCTGAATATCCATACATTCTCCACGGACTGAACGAATTGGGAATTGACTTTTCGGTGACACTTCCACAATCCCGTCTAGGCCACACGTATATACTGAGCTTTCTGTGGATTCGAAAACAGGCAAAATATTTGTAAGTATCTTCACAATGTACAACACTTCAAAAACCAAGTTGTTGTTGTTTACCGCCGCACTCAGAAATATTCCAGCAATATGACGGAGTCTGTAAACAATAAGGTATGGGCCAGACAATCCAGTGGTTGACATTATGAGCATCGATCAACGCAGTAGGGATACGATGACATGCATCAACCAAGTTAGCGAGCCTGACCACCCGATCCCGTTAGTCGCCTTTTACGACAAGCATAGTCGCCTTTTACGGCAAGCATGGGTATCTGAGGACCTATTCTACCCCGGATTATACATGTATTTGTAGTTTGTTGCCAAAGAAACACACTTTTTTTAGAAATACCAAAATGTCAAAATGCACCAGGTCAGTATGCGTTGTATGTAAAGTTTCATAATATGTCAGTTGATTTCCGAATTATGCCCAGGAAACGAAATGTGACGGACTGTCACCATATTTATATTCCTTTTCACTTCGGGACTGGTGATAAGCTAAGAAATACACTCATTGCAATATTGTCTGAACACAATCAAATGAAATTAGACACAGTGACCGACAAAAGCATCGTCGTCGTTGTCAGCATTTACTCAGTTTAGTCATTGCACATGTGTAGCCACACGGGGTCGTCATGGTCAGTACCTGGTCACACCACCTCTTGCAGCCGTCACTGCTCGACACCTCCTTGGCTCAGATCGCACAAGTCGTCGGATTGTTTCGTGGGGAATTCTTCGCTATTGCTCCCGTAAGGCGTTGGCGAGTTGTGCCAGTGTGTGGGGACGCTGGTGACGTTGACGGACGCGTCGATCAAGTTCGTCCCACAAATGTTCAATCGGGTTGGGATCAGGCGATTTGGACGGCCATGGAAGGACATTGATGTTCTCATTAACAAGGAAATTAACTGTTGCACGTGCTGTGTGGGGCCGAGCGTTGTCATGTTGGAACAGTTCCCACTGGCGGTCGAAAGTTGGGAGGAAAATTGGTCTATGTATCGGTTTGCTGTAAGATTGCCCTAGACAACCACTAACTGTGAACTACCCGTGTAGGATATGGCTCCCCACAACATGACACTCCCTCCACCAAATCGGTCCACCTATCGAACGGAGTTCGGCGCAAAACGTTCATGTCGACGTCGGTATACACGTTGTCTTCCATCCCGTCGTTGAAGAAGAAAACGTGACTCATCGCTGAACCAAACGCGTCACCAGTTCCTGAGATCCCATGCCTGTACTCTTTTGCACCACTGGACACGTCGTTGACGGTGCAGACGTCGCAACACAGGTCAAACTTTTGGTCGTCTCGCTCGAATTCCCACTTCCCTTAGACGATTTTTTTATGCTTTGGTCGGAAATTCTTCGAATACCAGGCACTTGTCCTGCAGTGTCCGTTGCTGTAGCAAATCGATTCCGAAGGTGATGCAACCGGGTGTACCGATCCTGAGCAGGGATGGTCACTCTTGGTCTTCCACTTCTGGGATGGTCTTGAGTCGAATTAGTGCGGGTATGTCGATCCTATAGTCGAGATATGGTGCTTTGGTGAACGTGAAAGTTGCTTGCAACGACAGACTGGGACTCCCCTGCTTCCAAACGTCCAATGGCGATATTTCGGTCAGCTGCAGTTAATCTTGGCAGAAGAATTCAGAAAATTTGTAATGAACTGATGAATTTTGTACGGTCTTTTATAGTCAGTGTCTCTACTCTTGTTTCCAACATTTTGCACTTGTATGTGCTGAAGACTTTTTCTGAAAGCAATTTCCGTGCATCCTTTGCATTTTTGCTGATAAACGTTTACAAAACAATATTTTGAGATGTGTTAGCGCACAATGCACAACAAACATGACATGATTAACGGGAATCAAACATAAGAATTGTCTTTATGACGATTGCTGGAAAAAAAATCTAATTGGAATTCTCAAAACACCTATGCGTTTCTTTTTTTGAATACAGTATCTGCAGGGAGCGAGCATATAATAATAAAATACCAGTGGCAGGGGGAGGCTCTGTGGAGACATATATTTTCGGCTGTTATCTTCTTCACAACACCTTTTTGTCAGGACACCCAAGATAACCAACGAACATATTTCTTCCTTTTTTGAAACCTGGGGCAAAATTATATATTTCTATTATTTTCTGGAACAAACTATTTTTCTAAAATATTTCAAAGTGTCTGTCTCCACATGACAAGGATGAAGCGTCAGAGGAAGGAGCCTGCCGTTGTCATATTTTCTCATCACGCTAGATAGTGAAATTGTAAGTCTTACCTTGATCTCTGAATGCAAAGCTGTTAACAATAATATCTTTTGGATGATATACGCTTCCTTCTTTCCCAGAGAAAAAGGTCTCTGTAATTAATATTTGGTCATTCTGTATACTGCTCCAGAAGACGGACCTAGAACAGACCATTGTGACGTCACATTGTGTTTGGGGTTTTACGCCAAACTCAGCAATATTCCAGCTATACGACGGCGGTCAGGTGGAATACTACACAAAAGGAATCTTTTTGGGAATTTTGATTATTTTAGCCACGGAATACAGCAGGGATTGTCGCTTGTATTGGCGATATTGTATCCAAATTGCAGTAATCGATGCTGTTGATGTCAGTCACTGGACTGTTTTCTTCAGAACAGCGAGCCGTCGCATTCTGGAATTTACTGAATACAGCAATAAACACGAAACAGAAGAGAAAAAAACATTTGGCATCCGTGTCATTGTTCTTACATTGGACATCATGTACACTTACATTGGGCATCCATGAACACTTACATTGGGCATCCATGTAAACTTACATTGGGCATCCATGCATACTTACATTGGGCATCCATGTACACTTACATTGGGCAGCATGCACACTTACATTGGGCATCCATGTACACTTACATTGGACATCATGTACACTTACATTGGACATCATGTACACTTACATTGGGCATCCATGTACACTTACATTGGACATCATGTACACTTACATTGGACAGCATGTACACTTACATTGGACATCCATGTACACTTACATTGGACAGCAAGTACACTTACATTGGGCATCCATGTACACTTACAATGGGCAGCATGTACACTTACATTGGGCATCCATGTACACTTACATTGGGCATCCATGTACACTTACATTGGGCAGCATGTACACTTACATTGGGCATCCATGTACACTTACATTGGACATCATGTACACTTACATTGGGCATCCATGCATACTTACATTGGGCATCCATGTACACTTACATTGGGCATCCATGTACACTTACATTGGACATCCATGTACACTTACATTGGACAGCGTGTACACTTACATTGGACAGCGTGTACACTTACATTGGGCATCCATGTACACTTACATTGGGCATCCATGTACACTTACATTGGACATCCATGTACACTTACATTGGACATCCATGTACACTTACATTGGACAGCATGTACACTTACATTGGGCAGCATGTACACTTACATTGGGCATCCATGTACACTTACATTGGGCAGCATGTACACTTACATTGGACAGCGTGTACACTTACATTGGACAGCGTGTACACTTACATTGGGCAGCATGTACACTTACATTGGGCATCCATGTACACTTACATTGGACAGCATGTACACTTACATTGGACATCCATGTACACTTACATTGGGCATCCATGTACACTTACATTGGACAGCATGTACACTTACATTGGGCATCCATGTACACTTACATTGTGCAGCATGTACACATACATTGGACAGCATGTACACTTACATTGGGCATCCATGTACACATACATTGGACAGCATGTACACATACATTGGGCATCCATGTACACTTACATTGGGCAGCATGTACACTTACATTGGACATCCATGCATACTTACATTGGACATCCATGTACACTTACATTGGACATCCATGTACACTTACATTGGACATCCATGTACACTTACATTGGGCATCCATGTACACTTACATTGGGCAGCATGTACACTTACATTGGGCATCCATGTACACTTACATTGTGCAGCATGTACACTTACATTGGGCAGCATGTACACTTACATTGGACATCCATGTACACTTACATTGTGCAGCATGTACACTTACATTGGGCATCCATGTACACTTACATTGGGCAGCATGTACACTTACGTACTTTTTGTATGGGGAGATGTACATCATCTCTGGCCGTGCCTGTTGTATAGCATGTACACTTACATTGGGCATCCATGTACACTTACATTGGACATCAAATGTACACTGACATTGGACATCCATGTACACTTACATTGGACATCCATGTACACTTACATTAGACATCCATGTACACTTACATTGGACATCCATGTACACATACATTGGGCAGCATGTACACTTACATTGGGCATCCATGTACACTTACATTGGACAGCGTGTACACTTACATTGGGCAGCATGTACACTTACATTGGGCATCCATGTACACTTACATTGGACAGCGTGTACACTTACATTGGGCAGCATGTACACTTACATTGGGCATCCATGTACACTTACATCGGGCAGCATGTACACTTACATTGGGCATCCATGTACACTTACATTGGGCAGCATGTACACATACATTGTGCAGCATGTACACTAACATTGGGCATCCATGTACACTTACATCGGGCATCCATGTACACTTACATTGGACAGCATGTACACTTACATTGTGCAGCATGTACACATACATTGGACATCCATGTACACTAAAATTCGGCATCCATGTACACTTACATTGGGCAGCATGTACACTTACGTACTTTTTGTATGGGGAGATGTACATCATCTCTGGCCGTGCCTGTTGTATAGTCACGGTTGTTCGCTTGTCACCCTCCAGTAGTTCTAAGTGCTTGTTTCTGAGGATCGCCGTGACACCACCAGCGGACCCCAAATCAACAACATCTGCAACTGATATGCCTTTGATTTGTTATATTTGTTTGTTTGTTGTTTAACGCAGCTATCAAAAATATTCCAGCCGTATGACCGGGGTCTGAAAATAATCGAGACCAGACAATGTAGTGATTGACATCATGAGCATTGATCCACACAACTGGAATACGATGACATACATCAACTAAATCAGCGATCCTGATCCCGTTAGTCGCCTCTTGCAAGCATAGTCGCCTTTCGCGGTAAGCATGAATTGCTGAAGATTGATTTGTAATAAACAGAGCCGATAACATAGAGAGGCGGTCATCTGTATCCACAAGCTTCTCTCATATCAGGGGCGGTCGGGTAGCCTAGTGGTTAAAGCGTTGGATCGTCACGCCGAAGACCGGGGTTCGATTCCCGACTTGGGTACAACGTGTGAAGCCCATTTCTGGTGTCCCCCCGCTGTGATAATGCTGGAATATTGCTAAAAGCGGCGTAAAACCATACTCACTCACTCACTCACTCACTCTCTCATATAATATTTTCAGCTATAAATGGACCACCCTCGCATAATTCCAGGACATGAAAACATTTTTGTACTATCGGAATACAAATAATGTCGCTTAAAAGTCGTTTTTCGTTGTGCCCCAAACACAGTTGACAAACGGTGCAAGCAGTTCTTCCATTGTAACAAAACATGCTCTCACATAATGGTTAAATAGATACTACTTACAATTGTATTGATGTGGCTTTTTGATAACTTTCCCGTCCTCGACTGAAATGGATATTCTCTGGCTGGGTGTACACACAATCAAGGCTTTCTCAGCATCGCCATCATAGTACGCTTTGATAGCATGCTTCGCGTTGAAGCGAGTTTGGAATACTACTTCGTGGGTTTTGGTAGACACGTAATACAAATAGCCGCCAGTTGTCACGAGAACAAGGTCCGTATCCTCTGTGGGTGGGATAATCTCGTCAATTATTGGCTCTGAAATAAAAGGAACAATTTGCTTGCAATCATATTAAAACCCAATGTTTTGGTGTTGAATGGGCATGCCACAATAACTGCCAAATCAAGTTCCCAAATCTACAACAGAAACAAAAGTTGTTTTCCAAAAGGCTGGATGTAGGAAATACAAAAAACCCATTTCCTTTGAAGATATCTATCGTGTTTCCTGCATGAAATGGATTGCCACACATCCTTTGAATATTGTAGTAACTGCAACTTTGCATTTTGTAACCTTTAATTGAAGTTATAATTATTTAAATATGCCTACCGACAATGAATGACAAAAGGTACTATTATATGAATATTAGCTTCCGCGGTGATGCGGCCGTCAAACCATCTGTTTGAATCAGAAGCGGGTTGTTGTGATTTGATAACCTCTGATTAACCAATCAGAATCGAGTATTGGCCAAATTCATCGTAATATAAAGTTTAACTTATGTTTTAATCAACGAAGGGAAATATATCGGGGCTCATGAAAAATCATATATACCCAAGGGTTTATATCACATCACGAGACAACAGTGTATTGTTTCCGCATTGTCATTCGAATCTTATTGTCATGTCAGGTAGGAATGACGTCACACTAGAAACGACGTCATAGCTGAAGATTGTTGACGTCATTCGACTAATTGTGGTTCCGCTGCTGTTGCTACCTGCTGTCCTTGTAGTTAAAGATGAACATTCGCCCCAAGAATTGGTCACGTTTATTTCCTAAGTATTCGTGTTAATACAATAAAATGTTGACGCCAATAATAAGTGAATGAGTTTGTGAGTGAGTATGGTTTTGCGCAGCATTTAGCAATATTCCAGCAATATCAGGGCGCGGTACACCAGAAATGGGCTTCACACATTGTACCAATGTCGGGAATCGAACCCGGGTCTTCGGCGTGACGAGCGAACGCTTTAACCACTAGGATACTATTACTAGCTTCGGTTACTAAGAAACGTGGCCATATAGTCGGATCAAGTGGCCGTTGTATTTTCGTCAGTCTCTATATGTCATCTTTTTACCAGGTGTTGGGAAGCCATGTCAAAAGGGAAACGATTCAGCGCCCCTTTTCCCCACCCAACACGGAGTGTCAACAAGGGCAGCCTTATGCTGCAGCGGATCTCCAATCTGAAAAGACCGGGGATAAAGGGGCGGTATACTCTAGAACATTTGACGCGAACAGCAATAACTATCAACCACATGAAGGATCAGGCTTGTTCGGCCCTTGTCAATTAATTGGAGAAGTACAGAATTCGGAGGTCAGCATCACCAGATTGGCACATGAGCCACCGCCTTCTGGGCAAGTTTTATAGATTGATACATATATAAGACACTTCGAATAAATATATTTTTAGAAACTAAAATATTGTGCGAAATAGTGGTCGCCCTGATCAACCACCAGACTCCCTTGCTCTACCGACATAGGGTCGCAGCCCACGACATACAGACTCCCTTGCTCTACCGACACAGGGTCGCATCCCACGACATACAGGCTCCCTTGCTCTACCGACATAGGGTCGCAGCCCACGACATACAGGCTCCCTTGCTCTACCGACATAGGGTCGCAGCCCACGACATACAGACTCCCTTGCTCTACCGACATAGGGTCGCAGCCCACGACATACAGGCTCCCTTCCTCTACCGACATAGGGTCGCAGCCCTCGGCACACAGGCTTGCCCAATTCGATCGCCTTTTACGACCACCATTGGAGTACTGGTTGTTTTAACTCAGTAATTTGCCAGCCATATGACGGCAGTCTGTAAATAATAGAGTCTGGACCAGCTAATCCAGTGATTGACATCGTGAGCATCGATCCACGCAATTGGGATACAATGACATGCACCAGCCAGTAAGCGAGCCCACTGAAATACCATCCTGGAGTTTAATATGGACCCCCACTAAGATGGTTGATGCATTTCATTGAATCTGAGTTGAATGAATCGATGCTGATGTAATCACTCACTCGTTCATACCAGCCGACATACAGACAAGTGGGGTAAGTGAGTATGGTTTTACGCCGCTCTTAGCAATATTCCAGCAATGACACGGCAGGGGACACCAGAAAAGGGTTGCACACATTGTACCCATGTCGGGAATCGAACCCGGGTCTTCGGCGTAACGAGCGAACACTTAAACCACTAGGCTACCCGACCGCCCCATAGACAGATGGAATACATATAAAGTTTAGATAAAAAAAGCTGGACTAAACAAACAAATAATACAATAATCTCCTTGATCCTCACCAGCCTGTATTCTATACTGAACAACAAAAGTTCCTGTGACATTGAATATGATTTAATGCAAAGTTATTTTTTTTTACCAAATTTGAAACAATTTCGGTTGGCAACAGATAAAAGACTCCTGTAAGTGTTCAAATGGTTTAATTTGCCATACTGACTTCAGAAAATGCGTGATTTCATAACTACATGTACTACAATATTGAAAACCAAACTTTACTTGTTTGAAAAACACACTAAAATATTGGTGTCACAGGAACTTTTGTTGTTGAGTATATTTCCGAATACCAACCTGATTCACTGTCCTCAGCCTTCCCCTGTGTTCTGACATCCTACCAAATAGAAACAGGAACCGTATTGTCCTGTGGGTAAAGCTCCACGTGAAAGTCAGTGAACATGTTCTGATGAGTGAGTGAGTGAGTTGTGTTTAACAGCCCGAAGTGATGCAGGTCTCAGACGTTTAAAACTTCGGTGAAGCCCACGTGCACGGGTAACTGCTGACAAACCTAGAAACATAATCGAGGCGAACCGGGATTCCAACCCACAATCATAGGTTTCTGGCGTGCCTTAGTGACCATTGTGTTATAAGCGGCGTTAAACCCAACTCACTCATTCACTCACTCACTAAATTACAGTGATCAGTCAATTCTTGCTTAGATTACCTCAATCTCATTAACATCAGATACACGTCCTCGCTTCCACTGAGTATATCCCACTACAGGTGACGTAAGAACGACCCTTCGCGAACTTTGACCGACCAATGAAAGGACAAACAGGATGTCGGCATTAGCCTCAAAGAAAGCAGCTTTCTTAAGCATTATTGAACTAGTTTCAAACTGGCGTCTTCCATTCCTGACTATGAAAAGTATTGTGAATCAGTCATAAAGCCCGCAAGGCCGTAGTTAACTTTTTTTGACAGGGAGGGCAATTATTTGTAAAAGTAGCACTTGTTCCCAGCTTGATTCAAATAAAACTGTTTTCTATAAAAGGCTCGATTATTTACAGATCGCCGTCGTGTAGCTGGAATATTGCTGAGTGCGGCGTTAAACAAACAAACAAACAAACCTGCTTATTGTCTCACTATCCTATCCTCAAATTCCAAATAGCTGCTATCAATGCGGAAGTCCAACATTTCATGGCATTCAAAACCCACCTTTACTTCATTAGCCGCCCAGTAGACGGGCGAGTCTGTGTTTGACTCCGGCGTGGTGGACGTCACGACATGGCAACTCTTAGCAGCAACAACATAAGCATGTCCTCGAGCTCCACTTGAAGTCACCTTGACAGCACAGGACAGACGGGATGGAGTATGGCTAATTATCTCCCCTTTTGCAGAACTCTTCATGCCCGCCGTGGTCTTGTGGTAGAGGACTGTTTGTATCTCGTCTCGAGCAGGAAGACTTGCAGTGGCGGTCGATAACAGCATGATGGCCAGCTTCCAGGGAGTACTCCTCGAAACCCCCAGCATCTTGCTTCCTGGAGATTCAAAGAAAGTGTGGTAAGCAAGTTGTCGATTTCATGTTGGTCATTATGTAGACTGATACATCAAATGGGGTGACTAATGTGTTATTCTCTACATTTGTACATCATCCTCATCATCATCTTGCTTCCTGGAGATTCAAAGAAAGTATGGTAAGCAAGTTGTCGATGTCATGTTGGTCATTATGTAGACTGATACATCAAATGGCGTGACTAATGTGTTATTCTCTACATTTGTACATCATCCTCATCATCATCTTGCTTCCTGGAGATTCAAAGAAAGTATGGTAAGCAAGTTGTCGATGTCATGTTGGTCATTATGTAGACTGATACATCAAATGGCGTGACTAATGTGTTATTCTCTAACTTTGTACATCATCCTCATCATCATCTTGCTTCCTGGAGATTCAAAGAAAGTATGGTAAGCAAGTTGTCGATGTCATGTTGGTCATTATGTAGACTGATACATCAAATGGCGTGACTAATGTGTTATTCTCTAACTTTGTACTAGTATCGTTCTACAACAACACAGATGAGTTTCTGACTGGGCCGCCGTCATCATAATATGCCCAGCATATTGCTGAGTGCGGCGCTAAAGTTACATATACTTAACAATATCAAGCACTGGATCGTCCGTTCTAATCTATGCGGGGTTAAACAATAAACAGACGAACAAACAAAAATAAAAACATATATTTGACCATACCCGTGAGATATTTCCAGTAATGTACAATATGGTCTTGTCACCTGTGCCCACCAACAACTATGTCTATCATATGGACGGTACACACAGGTAGGGTTGCTACAGGCATACAAGAGCTTTCATCATTTTTTTCAGTTAGTTAGTTCTGCATTAATAATTTAATGAAAGAAATCCAATAGTAGCTCGTGTTTACTATTTGAACTCAATCCTTGACACTGTTGTCAAGAAAGTCCATTTTTACTTAGCAGGATAAAGCGTACACGATTCTATTGTTTTGATTGGAACAAACCTCGTCAGGATACTTGTGCAATATCATATGTACTTCTCCTTCGTTGGAAACAACATAACAGGCGGATTCAGGTGTGTGTGTGTGTGCGTGCATGCGTGCGTGCGTGCGTGCGTGTGTGCGTGCGTGCGTGCGTGGGTGAGTGAGTGAGTGTGTGTGTGTGCGCGCGCGTGCGTGTGTATGTGTGTGTGTGGATATTGAGTATTTACATATGTAAATCTCGCAAAGACGTGGGATGTTGCTCATTTGTGAAGGGGGCGTTAGCCTAGTGGTTAAAGTGCTTGCTTGTCACGCCGAAGTCCCGAGTACAATGTGTGAAGCCCATTTATGATGACCCTTGCCGTGATATTGCTGGAATGTTGCTTAAAGCGGCATAAAGCAATACTCATATTGTGTAACACCGATTTGTTTGATCAAAACTCGAAAATATAGTATAGGTAACTGTGATATTGCTAGAATATTGGCCTTACACCAACAGCAAACAAACCTCCCTCGTTACCAATTACACCACACTCAGCACAAACAACCCGACAAAAGAAAGTATACAGTTGAAAATTGGTTATGAACAAAATCATTACAAACGATATTACGCCCTTGAAGATCCCGGGTAGAATAGGTCTTCAGCAACCAGATTTTTGCCGTTAAACGCGACTCTGCTTGTCACAAGAGGCGCCTAACAATATCGGGTAGTATACAATAAACAATGTTTTACAAATCACAATAAAATTACGACACAGCAATTACAATGGCAGTAAATAATAGAGTGGCAGCACAACATTCAGTGGCAATATATAATTTTATTGTAGTAGTCAGTATCGAATACACAAATACAGTGGTGATAGTAAAAGTCAGTGCTAATAATATATATTCACCCAGAGGCGGCAATGGTCAAGCTTCCGTTATTGGCCAGACTGGGAATCCGGGATGATGAGAGATCCTCACATGAAAGCTGATTCCGATGCGATGAAATGCGCGAGAGATAGGTAAACACGCCCTTGTCTCCTAATTTATTCTAAGCAGCTCCTGAAAAGTTCCACACAGTGCCCTCACGACACAGAACATTACAGATGTTTCAGTAACATACTATCACTGTCCGCGGAATACCGGACAGAAGTGTAGACACCACACTAGCATCTACAGCAGTAAATATAACAACGTCCTGACTACTGATCATTGTCCAAACACAATGCATTAAGGGTGTACCAAATCGCAACAGAAACGATGTAACACTGTTACAATCATTGTTAAACAGTACAATATACTGACATATAACAGCTGAAAAAAGTCGGCGAAACACTGCAAATTTGTTAAAAAAACAAGTGATCAATAATCAAAACACGACTATGCATATGATAACCGTATCAAGTAGATCACCATCGAATAATCATTTTTATTAATAATTAATATGGTGTCAATTGTAGTAGGTAATTGATATGGTGTCGATTGTATGAGGTAATTGATTTGGTGTCATATTTGCTGGTTGTGTCTAGTTAATTTTGAAAACGAAATAACATGTTACTTCTAATTGCGAAACGAGTGCCAAATAATCTTAACGGTTTACCCGTAAAAGTCCGGGGTAGAATAGGTTTCTAGCAACCCGTGCTTCTCGTAAGAGGCGACTAACGGGATCAGATGGACAGGTTCGCTGACTTGGTTGATGCATGTCATCGTATCCAAAATGTGTGGAATCAACTTTGTATGATCTACATGGCAGGTGGGAGAACCCTTTAGGTGGTAGATATTGTCACTGTCCAACTGTGTATTTTTGGTAGTAGATGTAGCGAGCAATACGGTCTGTACATGTGTACTATTGGTAGTAGATGTAGCGAGCAATACATTCTGTACATGTGTACTATTGGTAGTAGATGTAGCGAGCAATACAGTCTGTACATGTGTACTATTGGTAGTAGATGTAGCGAGCAATACAGTATGTACATGTTAGTCTATGTGTACTATTGGTAGTAGATGTAGCGAGCAATACATTCTGTACCACTGATTATGGATGAAGCTAGCTACATGCTAGCTATATTGTGGTAGAAAGTTTATGAAGCTTACTCATTGACCTTTTCAAGAAAGTATGGACTGTTTTTGAAAACTCGCAGATCGTCTCGGATACAGTCATGGCACTTTCTGGCATCCATTGTTACGCGTTTGTTCTACATTCTGTCCACTCATCCCCTGCTCTGTGAAATACCTGCCATGTTGAAAAACGGCCTCGCTACACGTAATAGAGAAATGAGTTATAACGTCACGTTATCCGTAGATTACAAAGAAGTTCATTTGGCAATGTGAGTCTGTTTTCACTCACTTGCCAACGGACACAGTTATGTGTTGTTTTTGTCTGGCAACAACTGCGCAAAAAAAGTAACGAAATGTGTGAATGTTCTACCGATCAGAAAAAAACCCACAGTCAACCTTTTCAGACGAAGATGTATGTTGCAGGACTAACCTGTTTGTCAACAGGCTTCAGGTCCACACAGACTGTAACACCGAACAGCGGCCATGTACAGTTTCGGTAATTTTTCTCGACATTCTAGACACAAGGAAGCAGCTTGTTACGGCACATATCGTCGACATTCGTCAGACAAAAAAACCAAAAACTTGGAGATGACGATGTTGTTGATGGTGATGGTCGTGTTGATGGTGATCATCATCATTGTATTTATAGAAAACATGTTAGACTTGACTTTAATCCCACCGACATATAATTTGATCTATAGATGAATGGACGATCGATGTCAGCCTGCGTGTTTAGTAATAGGAGTTACGTCCCTTAGTTCCTCGCAAACTTTCCTGTGACAATGTCTTTCAAACAGGGTCAAAAGGTGTTGCATTCAATTTGATAAAATTGTATATGATAAAAAGGTTATTATTAGGCAGTTTTCATGATTATCATACCCCATATCAGCCCCCCACCCATGTGACTGACACGGGGTATGATATGAAGGCTGACATACCTTTAACGCTTACATACCGAGGGGTCTTTGTACTGCCAAACTGTTTAACAAGTTACGGAAACTGTGGAAACTTGTCCATGGAGGTGAAATCAACTCGGCATACACGTCAACTGTAAAACTCTACAAGGAATAGGGCTGGGACGAGGACACATTTACGACCCTATTGCCGCCCCTACCCTGGTACCCACTGTCGGTCTCAGGAGATGTCTCAAAATGTCCGATTGGGAACATTTTTAGAATAGCCCTGGCAAAACGTATTTAGATACATGTATTAAACAATCTGGTTATTCATACACTGAAGTTGAATTAAGTTATAACTTTATTAAATCATATGAAGGAATCATATATATCAGAAGAAATGGGTGCATAGTTGGAAAGAAATGCGAACATTGGTGACCTGGAGTGTAACCATAGAGTTCTAGATATTTTTTTGTCATTCAAAAATATATCACGTGACTAACCACGGGTCCGGGTAGTCCTGTGGGTACCAGGGTTCTACACAGTACCCTTCCGACCCGAGTTACCCGTCCCAGCCCTAATAAGGAGTTTTAATCACTAATGACCCAGGTAGAACTGTTGTTTTCGCCCGGCGATATAACCGTGTCAAGCTGGATCTCTGGTAACAGATTGAGCGGACAGCAGGGGACATTGGCCATGTGTATTATTCGGGTGTGCTGCCTTTACTGCCAGATCCAACTAAAATCAAGGTAAGAGTTTGCTGTTTGTTTGTTGTTTAACGCCACACTCAGCAATATTCAGCTATATGGCCGCAGTCTGTAAATAATCGAGTCTGGAAGAGACAATCAAGTGATTGACATCAAGAGCAGCGATCCACGCAATTATGATACAATGACATGCACCAACAACGTAAGCGAGCCTGACCAACCGATCCTGTTGGTCGCCTCTTTCGAGTCATAGTCGACTTTGACGGCAAACATGGGTTGCTGAAAACATATTCTACCCCGGATCTTCATATGTACACTGGCAGTGATAGGTACACTACTGCCTAGAAGTTCATTCCCCTTACACGCATGGGCAACGCGTTACGCAACCAGTGTGCATCGGGTTGGTCACGCGTGTGATACCCGTGTGCAACGCCTTGCACACGGGTGTGCACCCCGTCCGCCACTCGTGTGCAACGCGTGACACACTCATTAGAGGGGGAACAAACTTTTGACCAAAGGAGGACCCGTCTTAAGCTGAACC